>NC_063259.1:2052002-2400731 GCF_019578655.1 Ricinus communis
TTTTATAATATTTTCAAATATATCCCTGTTACAGAGTTATTTCTCATATTAAAAAATATACACCTTTTACGAGGTTGTGTTGTCATACTCATAAATATATCCCTCTTACGGTGTTGTTTTCTTATACTCATAAATATACCCATTTTACGACGTTGTTTTCTCATAGTCACAAATATACCTTGTTACGTAGTAGTTTTCTAATATTTACAAATATAACCCTCTTACACGGTTGTTTTTTCATACTCATAAATTTACCGCTTTACAAGTTTGTCTTCTAATACTCATAAATATACCCCTATTACGGGTTTATTTTTCTAATATTTACTAATATATCCCTCTTACGGGGTTGTTTTCTCGTATTAATAAATATATCCCTGTTATGTGCTTATTTTCTCATACTCGCAAATATAAGTGGGGTTGTTTTCTTATATTTACAAATATACTCCTTTCTCAAATTATTTTTCACACACTCATAAATATAATCCTCTTACAGGATCGTTTTCTTAGATTTACAGATATACCCCTCTTACAAGGTTTTTCTCTCATATTAAAAAATGTACCCTTTTGACAGGGTTATTTTCTTATTCTCATAAATATACCCTACTTAAGGTGTTGTTTTCTCGTATTCATAAATATATCCCCTTTATGGGGTTGCTTTCTCAAACTCACAAATATAACCCTCGTATGCGGTTGTTTTCTCACATTCATAAATATACCCCTTTTACGGGGTTGCTTTCTCATACTCACCAACATAACTCTCGAACGGGGTTTTTTCTCATGTTCATAAACATAACCTCTTTACGGGGTTGTTTTCTTATAATCATAAATATACCCCTCTTACGGGGTTGTTTTCTAATGTTTACAAATATACCCCTCTTACACGGTTGTTTTCTCATACTCACAAATATACCATTCTTACGGGGTTGTTTACTCATAAATACATCCCCTTTTATGAGGTTGTTTTCCCATACTCAACAATATACCCCTCTTACGGGGTCATTTTTAAGATTTACAGATATACCCCTCTTATGGGGATCTTTTCTCATATTAAAAGATGTAGAAATTTTATTTTCTCATACTCATAAATATACCTCGCTTATGGCGTTATTTTCTCATATTCATAAACATGCCTTTACCGGTCGCTCATACTCACAATATACCCCCACTGGGTTATTTTTTTCCTCAATCATAAATATATCGTCTTTACAGGATTGTATTCTCATACTCACAAATATACCCCTGTTACGGGGTTATTTTCTAATATTTACAAATATACCCTTGTTACGGATTTGTTTTCTCACACTCACAAATATATCACTATTACAGAGTTATTTACTCATACTCATAAATATACTCCTTCTACAAGGTTGTTCTTTCATACTCACAAATACATCCCTGTTACGAGATTGTTATCTAATATTTATAAATATACGCCTCTTATGGGATTGTTTTTCTCATATTAAAAAATATATCCCTTTTATGGGTTTTTTCTCATACTTACAAATATATCCCTCTTACAAGTTTGTTTTCTCACACTCACAAATATATCCCTTTTACGCGGTTGTTTTTTCATATTTACAAATATACCCGTGTTATGGTGTTGTTTTGTAAAATTTATAAATACACATATCTTACAAGGTTGTTTTCTCATACAAATAAATATACCCCTTCTAAGGGTTGTTGTCTGATAGGCACAAATATACTGCTCTTAGGTTGTTTTCTTATGTTCACAAATATACCCATTTTATGGTGTTGTTTTCTCAAACTCAAAAATACACCTCGAACAGGGTTGTTTTCCCATATCCATAAACATACCATTTTTACGGGGTTATTTTCTTATACTCACAGATATACCCTTCTTACGGGATTATTTTCTCATACTCACAAATATATCCCTATTATGGGGTTATTTTCTAATATTTCCAAATATACCACTCTTACGGGATTGTCTTCTCATACTAAGAAATATACCCCGGCTTATTTTCTCATACTCACAAATATATTCCTTTTACGTGGTTGTTTTCTGATACTCATAAATATATCCATTTTACTAGGTTGTTTTCTCAAACTCGCAAATATCCCTCGTACGGGGTTCTTTTCTCACATTCAAAAATATACCCTTTTTACGAAATTATTTTCTCATACTCACAAATATACCCCTCTTATAGGGTTGTTTTCTTATATTAAAAAATATACAACGCATATGGGGTTGTTTTCTCATACTCATAATTATACCCTTTTTACGAGGTTGTTTTCTCATACACACAAAAATACCCCTATTATGGGGTTGTATACTAATATTTCTAAATATACCCCTCTTACGAGTTTGTTTTCTCGTATTAAAAAATATACCCCATTTATGGGGTTATTTTCTCATACACATAGATATGTACCTCTTTCATGGTTGTTTTCTCATACTCACAAATATACTGCCGCTACGGGGTTGTTTTCTAATATTGCCAAACATACCCCTTTTATGGGATTATTTTCTCATACTAATACATATATCCCTTTTACAAGGTTCTTTTCTCATATTCACAAAATATACCCCATGTACGGGGTTGTTTTCTAAAGGTTACAAATATTCCCCTTTTACGAGGTTGTCTTCTCATACTCACAAATATACCCCTCTTACGGGGTTGTTTTCTCAAACTCATAGATATCCTGCTTTAACGGGGTTGCTTTGTCATACTCAAAAAAATACACCTAGTACGAGGTTGTTTTCTTATATTCATAAACATATCATTTTATTTACCGCTTTCTTTATACGTATACATATACCAATTTTAAGCGGGTTCTTTTCTACATTTTAAAATATAACTATTCACTGGTTGTTTCCTCATATTAAAATATACCCTTCACGGTGTTTTCTCTACATTCAAACATACCTCCTCTTACTTGGTCTGTTTCAAACTCATTCATATACCCCTTTAACGGGTTGCTTTGTCATACTTAAAAAAATACACCTCATGCGAGGTTGTTTTCTCATATTCATAAACATACTATTTTTACTGAGCTGCTTTCTTATAATTCACACATATACCACTCTTGGCCGCTTTCTAATATTTAAGAATATACCCATTTTATAGGGTTGTTCTCACATTAAAAACATATCCCTTTACTTAGGTTGTTTCTCTCACACCACAAATATACCTATCTTATAGAGTTGTTATCTCATACTCACCAACATATCCTTACATGGGTTGTTTTCTAATATTCAACAACCACTTTACGGGTTGTTTTCACATTAAAAATATACCCCATCATTTTCTCACACTCATAAATATATCCCCTTACTTCGGTTGTTTTCTCATGCTCATAAATATACCCCTTTACTTATGGTCATTTTCTAATATTTATAACATAATTCCTCTTACTGGTTCTTTCCTCATAATGTACCATTTTGTGGTTGTTTTTTCACACCATAAACATACCCCCACGGGTTGTTTTCTCTTATTCATAAATGTACCCTCACTTAACTGCTTTCCCATACTTGCAAACATCCGCTAGACGGGTTCTTTCTCACATCCGTAAATATACCCTTTTATGCAGGTTGTTTTCCTCACACCCACAAATATACCACTCTTACACAGCTTGTTCCCCATTTATAACATACCAATTTACGAGAGCCATTTCTCCTATTCACAAACGTAACTCCCTACTTGAGGTTGTTTCCTCTACAATACATAATTCCCTTTACTAGCCTGTTCTCTCACATCCATACTTGACATTCCCTATTATTTTGACAAATATACCCCTTTTACGAGGTTGTTTTCTCATATTCATAAATATACCCTCTTTATGGGGTTGTTTTCTATACTCACAAATATGGCCCTCTCACAATATTATTTTCTCATATTCATAAATATGTCCCTTTTATGGGGTTGCTTTGTCATACTAAAAAAGATACACCTTGTACGGAGTTGTTTTCTCATATTTATAAATATACCATTTTTACGGTGTTATTTTCTCATACTCACAAAAATACCTCTCTTACCGGGTAGTTTTCTAATATTTAAAAATATACCTCTTTTATAAGGTTGTTTTCTCATATTCAAAAATATAATCTCTTTTCGGGGTCATTTTCTCGTACTCACAAATATAAACCTCTTATGGGGTTATTTTCTAATATTTACAAATATACCCCTCTTACGGGGTTGTTTTCTCATATTGAACAATACATCCCTTTTATGCAGTTATTTTCTCATACTCACAAATATATCTCTCTTACGGGGTTCTTTTCTCATATTTATAAATATACCCCTTTTACGAGGTTCTTTCACAACATAATTCCATGGGTTATTTTTTAATATTTATAAATATACTCTCCCTTAGAGTTTTCTCTCACACCATAAACATGCTCCCTTTACTTAGGTTTGTTTCTTATAGTCACAACACACCCAATTATGGGTTATATCTTTGATACTCCACAAAATACAGCCCTTTACTTATGAGTTGTTTTCTTATATTCATAAAAATACCCCTTTTAAAGGGTTGTTTTCTCATACTCATAAATGCACCCCACTTATGGGGTTGTCTTCTTATATTGACAAATATACCCTTCCGGCTGCTTCTCACGCCACATGATATAATACCTTTATGGGTCCATTTTCTAATATTTATAAATATACTCTTCTTATGGGGTTGTTTTCTCATATTCATAAATATACTATCTTTCTGGGCTTGCTTTCTCATATTCACAATTATCCCTCTTTGTTTTCTCACTTTCATAAATATATCCTTTTATTTACAGGGTTATTTGCTCATAATCATAAATATACCCCTCTTACCGGGTTGTTTCCTAATATGTACAAATATACCCCTCTTACGGGGTTGTTTTCTTATATTAAAAAATATACCCTTTTTATGGAGTTATTTTCTCATACTCACAAATATAACCCTCTTATAGGATTGTTTCTTATACTTATAATATATCCCTGTTACGGGCTTATTTTCTAATATTTCCAAATATACCCTTCTTATAGGGTTGTTTCTCATGTTAAAAAATATACCCCTTTTACAGGGTTGTTTTCTCATATTAAAAAATATATCCATTTTACGAGGTTGATTTCTCACTCTTATAAATATATCCCTCTAACGGGGTTGGTTTCTCAAACTCATAAATACAACCGTTTTACGGGGTTGTTTTCTCATACTCATAAGAATACCCCTCTTACGGGGTTGTTTTCTTATATTAAAAAATATACTCTTTTTACGGGGTTGTCTTCTCACTCCATAAATATATCCCTCCTACAAGGTTATTTTCTCATACTCATAAATACATGCCTTTAAGTAGGTTATTTTCTCATATTAAGGAATACCCCTGTTACAGGGTTGTTTTCTTATATATAGAAATATATCCCTTTTAAAAGGTTGTTTTCTCATACTCATAAGTATACCCCAGTTACGAGATTATTTTTGAATATTTATAAACATACCTCTTTTATGGGGTTGTTTTCTCATACTCATAAATTTACCCCTTTTACGAGGTTATTTTCCTATACTAATAAATATAACCCTGGGGTTTGTTTTCTTATATTTACAAATATACCCCTCTTACAATATTGTTTTCTCACACCCATAAATATACACCGGTTACGGGATTATTTTTGAATATTTACTAATGTACCCCTCTTACAAGATTGTTTTCTCATACTAATAAATATACCCTTTTTACGATTTTATTTTCTCATACTCATAAATATACCCCTGTTACGGGGTTGTTTTCTAGTATTTATAAATATAACACTTTTACGAGGTTATTTTCTCAGATTAAAAAATATACCCTTTTACGAGATTGTTTTCTCATACTCACAGATATATTCCTCTTATTAGGTTGTTTTCTCATATTCCTTAATATACCCGTTTTATGGGGTAGTTTTGTTACACTCACAAATGTACCCCACTTACGGGGTTGTTTTCTTATATTGAAAAATATACCCCTTTTACGGGGTTATTTTCTCACACTCATAAATATACCCCTCTTACGGTGTTGTTTTCCCATACTCATAAACATACCCCTATTACAGAGTTATATTCTAATATTTTCAAATACACCCCTCTTACAAGATTGTTTTCTCATATTAAAAAATGTACTTCTTTTACGGGGTTGTTTTCGCATACTCACAATTATATCCCTTTTACGAGATTGTTTTCTCATACTCACAAATATATCCCTTTTACGGAGTTGATTTTCCATATGCATAAATATATTCTTTTTACAAGGTTGTTTTCTCATACTCACAAATGTACCCCACTTACGGTGTTGTTTTCTTATGTTGAAAAATATACCCGTTCCGCGAGGATGTTTTCTCACACTCACAAATATAGCCCTCTTACGGGATCGTTTCTATTATTTATAAATATACCATCTTCTGGGGTACTTTTCTCATATTACAATCATAAATATACTTCTCTTACAGAACTGTTTTCTCATATTCATAGATATACCCTCTTTATGTGGTTGTTTTCTCATACTCACAAATATCCCTCATACAAGGTCATTTTCTCACATTCATAAATATACCTATTTTATAGTGTTGTCTTCGTATACTCACAAATGTACCCTTCTTACGAGTTTGTTTCCTAATATTTCCAAATATACCCTTCTTATGGGGTTATTTTCTTATTTTAAATAACATGTCCTTTTTACAGGGTTATTCTTTTATACTCACAAATATGCACCTTTTATGGGGTTGTTTTCCCATAATAAAAAATACACTCCTTTTTACGAGGTTGTTTCCTCACACTCACAAATATACCGTGTTATGGGGTTATTTTCTAATATTTTCAAATATACCCCTCTTACGGGGTTATTTTCTGATATTGAAACATATACCCCTTTTTTACGGCGTTGTTCTCTCATACTCACAAATATATCTCTCTTACGGAGTTGTTTTCTCATACTTATAAATATACCCCTTTTCTGATGTCGTTTTCTAATATCTTTGAATACATCCTTCTTACAGGATTTTCTTTATCATATTCATAATATTCCACCTTTCTAGGTTGCTATCTCATACTCACAAATATCCCTCATACATGGTTGTTTTCTCACATTCGTTAATATACCCTTTTTACGGGGTTGTTTTCTTATAATCACATATCTACTCCTCTTACCGGGTTCTTTCCTAAAATTTACAAATACACATCTTTTACAGGTTTCTTTTCTTATATTATAAAATATACTCATTTTACAGGGTTATTTTCTCATACTCACAAATATAACCCTCTTACTGGATTATTTCTCATACTCATAAATATACCCCTACTACAGGGTTGCTTTCTAATATTTCCAAATATACCCTTCTTACGGGGTTGTTTTCTCATATTAGAAAATATACTACTTTTACAAGGTTGTTCTCATACTCATAAATATAACCCTCTTACGGGGTTGTTTTCTAATATTTACAGAATATAGCTCACTTACAAGGTTGTTTTTCATATTATAAAATATACTCCTTTTATGGGGTTGCTTTTTCATACTCATAAAAACACCCATTTTTTATGAGGTTATTTTCTCATACTGACAAATATAACCCTATTACTTGGTCTTTTTTCTTATATTTATAAATATACCCCTCTTATAGGGTTATTTTCTCATACTAATAAATATACTCCTTTCACGAGTTTGTTTTCTCATACTCATAAATATACCCCAGTTATGGGGTTATTTTTCGAGATTTATAAATATACCCCTCTTATGGGATTCTTTATCATATTAAAAAATATACCCCTCTTACGGGGTTCTTTCTCATATTAAAAAATATACTCCTTTTACGAGGTTATTTTCTCATACTCACAAATATACCATTCCAACGAGGTTGTTTTCTCATACTCATATATATACCCGTTTTACGAGGTTGTTTTCTGATACTCATAAATATACCCTTATTACGAGGTTGTTTTCTAATATCTATAAATATATCCTTCTCATGGGGTTGTTTTCTCAAATTAAAAAAAATAAATCCCTTTTACGGTGTTGTTTTCTCATACTCTTAAATATATCCATTTTACGAGGTTGTTTTCTAATACTTACAATTATACTCTTGTTACAAGGTTGCTTTCTAATATTTTCAAATATTATCCTCTCATATCAAAAAATATACCTTTTTTACGGGGATATTTTCTCATACTCACAAATGTACCCCACTTACGAGGTTCTTTTCTTATATTGACAATTATACCCCTCTTACGGGGTTGTTTTCTTATAGTTATAAATATACTTCTCTTACGGTGTTGTTTTCTCAAACTCACAAATATACCTCTTTTACAAGGTTGTTTTCTCATACTCACAAAAATACCCTTGTTACGGGGTTGTTTTGTGATATTTTTAAATATATCCTTATTACGAAGTTATTTTCTCATATTAAAAATATACCCCTTTTACAGGGTCTTTTTCTATACTCATAAATATATCCCTCTTATGGGGTTCTTTTCTCATACTCATAAATATATCCCTTTTACGAGGTTCTTTCTCATACTCACAAATATACCCTTATTACGGGGTTATTTTCTAATATTTATGAATATGCCCTCTTATGGGGTTGTTTTCTCATATTCATAAATATACCCTTTTTACGGGATTGTTTTCTTCCTAAATGTAACCCACTTACGGGGTTGTATTTTGATATTCACAAATATACCCCTTTTACGGGGTTGTTTTCTCATACTTACAAATATACCCCACGTACGGGGTTGTTTTCTCAAACTCACAAATATACCGCTCTTACGGGGTTGTTTTCTCTTATTCATAAATATACCCCTTTTACAGGATTATTCTCTCATACTCACAAATCTAAACCTCGTCTGGGTTTATTTTCTCATATTCACAAATACATCCTTATCACGAGGCTGTTTTCTTATACTCACAAATTTAATGCTCTTCCAGGGTTATTTTCTAATATTTATAAATATACCCCTCTTATGGAGTTTTTTTTCTCACATTAATAAATTTACACCTCTTTACGGGGTTGTTTTCTTATAGACACAAGTATACTGCTCTTACGGGGTTGTTTTCTCATATTCATAAATATACCCTTTTTACGAGATTGTTTTCTCATACTCCTAAATGTAACCCACTTACGGGGTTATTTTTTTATATTCACAAATATACCCCTTTTACGGGGTTGTTTTCTTATACTTACAAATATACCCCACGTACGGGATTGTTTTCTCAAACTCACAAATATACCGCTCTTACGGGGTTGTTTTCTCTTATTCATAAATATACCCCTTTTACAGGATTATTCTCTCATACTCACAAATCTAAACCTCATCTGGGTTTATTTTCTCATATTCACAAATACATCCTTATCACCAGGTTGTTTTCTTATACTCACAAATTTAATGCTCTTACAGGGTTATTTTCTAATATTTATAAATATACCCCTCTTACGGAGTTTTTTTTCTCATATTAATAAATATACACCTCTTTACGGGGTTGTATTCTTATAGACATAAATTTACTGCTCTTACGGGGTTGTTTCCTCATATTCATAAATATGCCCATTTTAAGGGGTTGTTTTCTCATACTCACAAATATACCCCTCATACGGGGTTGTATTCTCATATTTATAAATATACCCCTATCATGGAGTTATTTTTTCATATTACTAAATATATCCCTTTTATGGGGTTGTTTTCTCATACTCACAAATATACCTCTCTTACGGGGTTGTTTTCTCCTATTAAAAATTATTCCCATTTTGCGGTTGTATTCTGTGGGGTTATTTTTTAATATTTACAAATATACTCCTCTTACGAGGTTGTTTTCTCATATTAAAATATGTATTATACCCTTTTTACAGGGCTGTTTTCTCATACTCATAAATATACCCCTCTTATATTATTTTTTCTCTAATCCATAAATATATATCTTTTACGGTGTTACTTTTATGTACTCACAAATATGCCCATCGTACTGGGTTGATCTGTCATATTCATAAATTTACCCTTTTTACTGGGTTATTTTCTCATACTCACATATATACCCCTCTTACGGGGTTATTTTCTCATATTAAAATATATTCCCCATTTACAAGGTTATTTTCTCACAGTGACAAATATACCCCTCTCACGGGGTTGTTTTCTCATATTCAGAGATATACAACTTTTATGGGTCGTTTTTTTACAGTCACATCTATTGCCCTTTTAAGAGGTTATTTTCTCATACTCACAAATATACCTCTATTACGTGGTTATTTTCTAAGATTTTCAAATATACTTCATTATTGGGTTGTTTTCTCATATTAAAACAATACTCCTTTTACGGGATTGTTTTCACATACTGACAAATATCCCCTCTTACAGGATTGTTGTCTCACACCGAATCATATGCCCTTTTAATGAATTTATTTTCTCATACTCACAAATATACCCCTGTTAAAGGGTTGTTTTCTAATATTTACAAATATACCTCTTACGGTGTTGTTTTCTCATATTCATAAATATAGGGGTTGTTATCTCATACTCGCAAATGTAACCCACTTACGGGTTTGTATTTTTTATATTGATAAATATACACCTTTCACGAGATTGTTTTCTCATACTCACAAATATACCCCTCTTCTAGGTTGTACTCTAATATTTACAAATATACCTCTCTTACGGGTTGTTTTCTCATATTAATAAATATGCTCCTTTTCCGGTGTGGTTTTCTCATACTAAAAGAATATATCCCTCTTACGGGGTTAATTTCTCACACTGATAATTATACTCCTTTTACGAGATTATTTTCTCAATATCCCAAATACACCCCTGTTACGAGGTTGGTTTCTAATATTTACAAATATACCCCACTTATGGGGCTTTTTTATATATTGACAAATATACACGTTTTACGAGATTATTTTCTGATATTGACAAATATACCCCACGTACGGGTTTGTTTTCTCAAACTCATAAGTATACCGCTCTACGGGGTTGTTTCCTCATATTCATAAATATACTCCTTTTACAAGGTTGTTTTCTCATACTCACAAATATATCCATCTTATGGGATTATTTTCCCATGCTCATAAATGTACCCCTTTTATGAGGTTGTTTTCTCATACTCACAAATATACCTCAATTAAAGGGTTATTTTCTTAAACTCATAAATATATCCCTCTTATGGGGTTATCTTTTCAAAGTCATAAATATACCCCTTTTATGATGTTGCTTTCTTACACTTACAAATATATCACTTGTAGGAGGTTGTTTTCTCATACTCATTAATTTATCCTTTATACGGTGTTGTTTTCTCATACTCTTGCGGGTTGTTTTCTCATACTCATAAATATATCCTTTTACGGCGTCATTTTCTAGTATCTTTGAATATACCCTTGTTATATGATTGTTTTCTCATATTCATAAATATACCACCTTTCTAGGGTTGCTATCTCATACTCACAAATATCCCTCATACGGGGTTATTTTCTCACATTCGTAAATATACCCTTTATACGGTGTTGATTTTCTCATACTCATAAATGTACCACTGTTACGGGGTTGTTTTCTAATATTTACAAATATAACCTTCTTACGTGGTTGTTTTCTCATACTAAAAAATATAATCCATTTAAGGTGTTGCTTTCTTATACTTAAAAATATACAGCTCGTACGAGGTTGTTTTCTTATATTCGTAAATATACCCCTTTTGGGGGGTTGCTTTCACATACTCACAAATATACCCCTCGTTTGTGGTTATTTTTTCTCATATTCATAAATATACCCCATTTACACAGTTGCTTTCTCATATTGACAAATCTACCCTTCTTACTGGGTTATTTTCTAATATTTATAAAGATACACCTTTTACGGGGTTGTTTTCTCATATTAAAAAAATACCCTTTTTATGAGGTTGTTTTCTCATACTAACAACTATACCCCTCTTTATGGATTGTTTTATGATACACATAAATATATCCCTTTTATGAGGTTATTTTCTTATACTCACAAATATACCCTTATTACAGGGTTATTGTCTAATATTTGCAAATAAATCCCTTACGGGGTTGTTTTCTCATAGACCTCTTTAAAAATATACCCCTTTTATGGGTTATTTTCTGATACCCGCAAATATACCCTCATTCAGAGTTGTTTTCTCATACTCATAAATATACCCATTTTCAATGTTTGTTCTCTCATACTCATAAATATACCCCTGTTACGGGGTTATTTTCTAATATTTACAAAGACACTACTCTTATGGGATTGTTTTCTCATATTGATAAATATACCCCTTTTACGGGGTTGTTTTCACATACTCACAACTGTATCCCCTTACGGGGTTGCTTTCTTATGTTGACAAATATACCCCTTTTATGGGGTTGTTTTCTCATACTTACAAATATACCTCCCTTACGGGGTTGTTTTCTCATTCATAAGTATGTTCTATTTATTATGTTACATTCTCATACTCACAAATATACCCCTCGTACAGGGTTGTTTTCTCACATTCATAAAATTACCCTTTTTACAGAGTTGGTTTCTCACATTCGTAAATATACTCTTTTTACGTTAGGGATACCTCGACCAGGAAAAGGTAGCATTGAGGATATTCAGGTGGTTTACGAGTTTCCTGATGTATTTCTAGAAGAGCTACTAGGATTGCCGCCCAGTAGAGAGATAGAATTCTGCATCGACGTGGTACCAGGTACAACACCTATTTCCTTGCCGCCCTACCCAATGGCACCAGCCGAGTTAAAGAAGTTAAAGGAGCACTTGCAGGACCTCCTAAATAAGGGTTTTATTAGACCTAGTACGTCTCCGCGGGGTGCTCCTATTCTGTCCATGAAGAAGGACAATACATTATGCCTTTGTATTGATTACCGGTAGCTGAATAAAGCGACGATTTGTAATCGGTATCTACTTCCTCGCATCAATGATCTATTCGATCAGCTTCAAGGAGCCGCATGCTTTTCTAAGATTGATTTGCGATTGGGGTATCACCAGTTGAGGATCCATGAGGAAGACGTGCTAAAAACGGCGTTCAGGACACGTTATGGGCTTTATAAGTTCCTGATAATGTCATTTGGACTCACTAATTGATTTGATGAATCGGGTGTTCAAGCAGTTCCTAGATTGTTTTGTCATAGTATTCATTGATGGTATCTTAGTGTACTCCAAAAGCGAAGAGGAGCACGCGTGGCATCTCAGGATGGTACTTCAAACATTAAGGGAACATCAATTATACACTAAGTTCTCCAAGTGCGAGTTTTGGTTAGAAAGTGTTGCTTTTCTAGGACACATTGTATCTAGAGAGGGTATCCAAGTGGACCCCAAGAAAGTGGAGGTGGTGACTGACTGGTAGAGACCGACCACGGTGACTGAGGTGCGTAGCTTTCTAGGATTGGCAGGCTACTACCGTGGATTCGTGCAGGACTTTTCAAGAATAGCAACACCTTTTTGACTAAGTTTACTCATAAGAACGTTAGGTTCTAGTGGACTGACGCGTGTGGAAGAAGTTTCCAGAAGCTAAAAGACTGTTTGACTTCAGCTTCGGTGTTGACCTTACCTTTTAGGACTGGTAGATTCACGGTGTATTGTGACGCTTCCAGAGTGGGTTTGGGTTGAGTCCTGATGCAAAATGGTAAGGTAGTGGCTTATGCATCCAGGCAATTGAAGAAGCATGAATAGAATTACCCTACCTATGATTTGGAGATGGCAGCAGTAATTTTTGCTTTAAAGATCTGGAGGCACTATCTCTATGGTGAGACGTGCAAGATATATATGGACCATAAAAGCTTGAAGTATATTTTTCAACAGAAGGAATTAAACCTGAGATAGAGGAGATGGTTGGAGCTTCTGAAAGATTATGATTGTAATATTTTCTACCATCCAGGTAATTCGAATGTCGTGGCAGATGCCTTGAGCAGGAAGTCAATAGGTAGTCTTGCTCATATCAGTGTAGAGAAGAGACCCCTGACTTAAGAGTTGCAAGAACTATAAGACCAAGGGCTACAGATAGAGGTATTGGAATCGGGAGCATTGTTAGCACATTTCAGGGTTAGGTCTGTACTTGTTGATAGAATCAGGTTAGCTCAGAATCAGGACCCACAGTTACAGAAAATCTTGGAAGAAGTGTAGCAGGGTCGAGCTAATGATTTTGTTATAGATAATGATGGTACTCTCAGGATGGGCACTAGGTTGTGTGTTCCCGATGTGGATAAGAAAGGAGATTTTAGAAGAGGCTCACTATACAGCTTAAAGTGTGCATTCGGGCTCCACCAAGATGTATCATGATTTGAAAGGAAATTATTATGGAATGGAATGAAAATGGATGTGGCAGAGTTTGTCTCTAAGTGTCTGACGTGTCAGTAGGTCAAATTAGAGCATCAGAAGCCGTCAAGGTTATTGCAACCGCTTCCCATACTAGAGTAGAAATGGGAAAGGATTACTATGGATTTTGTTTCAGGTTTACCTAAAACTTCAGCTGGTTATGATTCTATTTAGGTGATTGTGGACCGATGGATTAAGTCAGTGCATTTCCTTCCAATTTATTCTGTGGCTAAGTATGCACGAGTGTATCTAGAGAGAATTGTCAGTCTTCACGGTGTTCCTATTTCCATAGTGTCTGATAGAGGATCGCAGTTGACTTCGAAGTTTTGGAAAAAGCTATAAGAAGAGCTTGGTACCATATTGGACTTCAGTACAGCTTTTCACCCCTAGACGGATGGACAGTCGAAGAGGACTATTCAGACCTTAGAGGATATGCTTTGGATGTGTGTGATAGATTTTGGTGGTCAGTGGGATTAGTACTTACCGTTGATTGAATTCACATATAACAACAACTACCATGCGAGCATTGAGATGGCACCTTATCAGGCATTGTATGGCCGAAAGTGCAGATCTCCTGTGCATTAGGAAGAGGTTGGCAAACGAAAGTTAGCAGGACTAGAGTTGGTTCATATCACTTTAGAAAAGATTCCTATTATCCGCGAGCGTTTGAAGACAGCTTTTAGTAGGCAGAAAAGTTAGGCGGATCCAAAGTAGAAGCATGCGGAGTTCAGTGTTGGGGAATATGTGTTCTTGAAGGTGTCTCCTATGCATAGTGTGATGCAGTTTAGCAAGAAGGGCAAATTGGCCCCTCGATATGTGGGACCCTTTGAGATTATAGACAGAATTGGAGAGGTGGCATACAAGCTAGACTTTCTGCCAAATTTCTCGCACCTGCATCCGGTATTTCACATATTAATATTAAGGAAGTACATTTCAGACCCTTTGCATGTATTGCAGCCTCAATATGTGGAAGTAAGTGAAGATCTGACTTAGGAGGTGCAGCCAGTCAAGATCGTGGATATTCAAGTTCGCCAACTACGTTCTAAGGTTATTCCGATGGTAAAGGTGTTGTGGTGGAATCATTAGTCAGAAGAGTGTACCTGGGAGACCGAGTAGGAAATGAGGAGTCTTTACCCTCATTTGTTCCAATCCTGAGGTAAGTCATGTTTCTTTTAAAATTCAAGCTCGAATTTTTTTTCTAAGGTGGGTAGAATGTAATACTAAGAAAATAAAAATAAAAATAATAAATAAAATAAAAAAATATTTTTTTCTTTCTTTCCTCCCCCCTCTCCTTTCTCTTTCTCCTTCTTTTTCCCTCCCTCCTTCCTCTCTCCCTTCCCTTCTCTCCCCGCCGACTGCCGCTTCCCATTCCCACCTGCGCCGAGCTGCCGCCGCTGCCAGCAGTGCCTCTCCCTTACTCCTGCTGTCGCGTCGCCCTTCCCCTCCGCAGTAGTGTCACCGAAGGAAAAGGAGCTGTTGTCGCAGTTTCGGCCTCCTGCCATCATCCATTCAGCCATCCGACACCGGAATCAAGCTCCCCACCATCGGAAATCTCTAGGCCAAACTCCCCTACTATGAAATCCTCACCGGCAGCCTCGGTCAAGCTTTACCGGAGCAACCCCTTTCTAGCCCCGATCCGGTGCCTTTCGGCGAGTTTCCGGTGTTTTCCGGACGGGCGAAATTCTAAAATTTTGGCTCGGTATAATTTTATTTGGACTTCAAAAATTATGTTGTAATTTTAGAAAAATATATTGCTATTGATTGTCAATTATGGATAACTTGAAATTAATTGGATTTAATTAATTATGATTTTATGGTGTGTTGCGAAGTCGGGAAAAATAATGCAGTTTTGGTGGCTCAACTCCTATTTATTAATTGCAGAATATTTGAAGTGTTTCTAGCAGGTTCTAGACCCGTTGTATGGGGGGTAAATGTCCATATTTTATAGGAGGTTCTGCCGAATTTTTAATAGAATTCTCGAGTCTGGTATATTTTTAGACAGTCTAATCTAGGGGTCTAGACCTAGGGAAATTTAAGAATATCTATTAACTGAGTGTTTTCGTGAATAGATAATCCGTCCATCCTGCCAGCTCCACCTGAGGCGTAGGAGTGGACTGCGGAGCGTGATAGAACTGTGAATTAAAGTCATATAATCGTTGTACATTAGCATGTCTACATTTCATGCGATATTTAATTAATGTTTATGTATGATTATCATTATCGTTATTTTAAGTAAACTTCATTTAATTGATAATCATCGCGAGTAATATTAATATTGTTATAATTTAATTTATCTCGTTATTTACGATATTTTAAATAATGTTATTTTAATACTATTATTATTATCTCTATAGATATTTTGTATGCTTGCTTTACCCGATATTACTAAACTTTATTTCTCAGTATATAATCAAATAAATTATGTTGGCTATGAATAGTCTATTTATGATTGTGACAGTTGAACATGCCATCTGATGGATTGCATAAGGACCACACGTGCACCAGTAATAATCAGAGACAGGTAATAAAGGTTATTTTTGGATTTTACCCTGGTCGAGTATAATTGAGAATCAAGTGTTCAGGCTGGATGTAAGGACCCTGGTTGAGCTCCGCTCTCTGGACGCTAGACCTATTGGAATAAGAGAGCCGAAAGGCTACTAGCATTTTGGGTTAGGGTTCTGCTGAGCCACTCGTTCCATAAGTCTTAAAATGTATTTTCTTCTAAATTATGGCATGACTCATATTTTGATACACAATGGCATGATATACTGAGTTATTGAACATTATTTTATTGAGGAGACTGTAATAGTTGTAGGGTTATGTGATTTTAACTTACTCTCGAGACTGACAGTCTCAATTTTATTTTTCAGGTGACAATTAGAGCTCTTCGCCGCCCTGCATTTTGACAGCCCGACTTCTTTCTTCATCGGGCTTATTGTAAATAATCTATACTTTCATATTCTTAGCTATTTTATTTTCTAGACCTTTTGCAGTAGTTATGATTATTCTGGTCCATAATGGACGTGAAATGTTATCAAAGACCAGTTATATTTGTGTATGGCATGTCAGACATAATTAATATTATATTTTTCATATGCACTTTATTGAATATTGATTAGTAAGGCTTACTACGGGACTTGGTAGCCTTAAGCCTACCCATTCCCTAGTGCCGGTCACGAGCCCACAGATTGGGTCGTGACAATAATCCTATAGAATGGGTATATTTTTTAATACGAGAAAATAATCCTGTAAGAGGGGTATATTTGTGAGTATGAGAAAATAACCCCGTAAAGGAAAATATTTATGAATATGAGAAAATAACCCCGTAAAACTTGTGTATTTATGAATTTAAGAAAACAACTCCATAAGAGTGGTATATTTCTTAGTATGAGAAAATAACCCTGTGGAAGAGGTATATTTTTTAATGTGAGAAACCAATACTGTAACACGGATACATTTATGAATATAAGAAAACAACCCCGTAGAAGAGGTATGTTATTTAATATAGGAAAACAACCCCGTAAGAGGGGTATGTTTGTAAATATTAGAAAATAACACTATAAGGGAGGTATATTTATGAGTATGAGAAAATAACCCCGTAATTATGGTATATTTATGAGTATGAGAAAAAAACATTAGAAAAAAGAGGTATATTTGTCAATATGATAAAACAATGCCGCAAGTGATATATATTTATGAGTATGAAAAAATAGTCCCGTAAAAGGGGTATATTTTTTTATATGACGAAACAACCCTGTAAGAGAGAGGTATATTTATGAGTATGAGAAAACAATCTCGTAAAATGAGAATATTTATTAATATAAGAAAACAACCCCGTAAAATGTTTATATTTATGAATTTAAGAAAATAATTTTGTAAGAGTGGTGTATTTGTCAGTATGAGAAAACAAACCGGTAGATTAGGTATATATCTTAATATGAGAAAATAATACCGTAAGAGGGGTATACTTATAAATATTTGAAAATAACCCCATAAGAGGGGTATATTTCTAATAATGAGATAACGACCCAGTAAAATGGGTATAGTTATGAATCACAAAAAGTAACCCCCTAAGAGTAGTATATTTGTGTATATGAGAAAACAATTTCGTAAAAGGGATAATTTTATAATATGAGAAAACAACCCCGTAAAAGGGTAATTTTTTAATATAAGAAAATAACACTGTAAAAGGAGAATATTTCTCAATATAAGAAAACAAACCCATAAAATGTGTATATTTATGAATTTTAGGAAACAATCCCGTAAGAGTAGTATATTTGTCAATATGAGAAAATAACCCTGTAAAAGGGGTATAATTTTTAATACTAGAAAACAATCCCATAAGAGGGATATATTTGTGAGTATGAGAAAATAACCCCGTAAAAGAAGAATATTAAAATAACCCCGTAAAAGAAGAATATTAAAATAACCACGTAAAAGAAGAACATTTATGTGTATGAGAAAATATCCTGTGTATTTATAAATCTGAGAAAACAACCCCGTAAGAGTGGTATATTTCTCAGTATGAGAAAATAACTCCGTAGAAGAGGTATATTTTTTAATATGTGAAAACAACCTCGTAAGAGAGGTATATTTTTGTGTGAGAAAATAACACCTTAAAACGAGTATATTTATGAATGTCATAAAACAACCCCTTTAAGAGTGATATATTTGTGAGTATGAGAAAACAATCCCATAATAGGGCTAATATTCTAACGTGAGAAAACGACCCCATAAAAGTGGTATATTTGTCAATGTAGGAAAATAATCCCGTAAAAGGTACGTATTAGGAATCCGAGAATACAATCCCGTAAAAACAGTGTAAATGTCAGTCTGAGAAAACAGCCCCTAGAAGGGGTAAATTTTTTAATATGAGAAAATAACCCCGTAAGAAGGTATATTTATAAATATCAGAAAACAGCCCAGTAAAATGGGGATATTTATGAATCTGAGAAAATAACCCCGGAATTATACTATACTTGTGAGTATGAGAAAACAATCCCATAAATGGGTTAATTTTGTAATATGAGAAAACAACCCCGTAAAAGGGTATATTTGTCATTATAAGACAACAACCCGGTAAGTATCATATATTTGTGAGTATGTAAAAATAGTCCGATAAAAGGGGTACATTTTTTAGTATGAGCAACCAAACCCGTAAGGGTGGTATATCTTTAAATATTAATAAACAACTCCGTAAGAGGGGTATATTTTGGAGTATGAGAAAGCAACCTATAAGAGTGGTATATTTGTCAGTTTGAGAAAGCAAACTCGTAGAATGGGTATATAATTTTAATATGAGAAAACAATACTGTCAGAGGGATATTTTTGCAAATATTATGAAATAACCCCGTAAGAGGGGTATATTTGTGATAATGAGAAGACAACCCCGTAAAATGGGTATATTTGTGATAATGAGAAGACAATCCTGTAAAATGGGTATAGTTATGAATCTTAGAAAGTAACGCCGTAAGAGTTTTATATTTTTGGAATGATAAAATAATCCCGTAAAAGGGGTAATTTTTTAATATGAGAAAATAAACTCGTAAAAAGGATAATTTATTAACATGAGAAAAT
Organism: Ricinus communis; assembly: GCF_019578655.1. Lineage (NCBI taxonomy): Eukaryota > Viridiplantae > Streptophyta > Magnoliopsida > Malpighiales > Euphorbiaceae > Ricinus > Ricinus communis. The sequence goes on from NC_063259.1 coordinate 2,071,842, forward strand.
AACCCTGTAAAAGGGGAATACTTCTCAGTATAAGAAAATATACTCATAAAATGTGTATATTTATGAATTTGAGAAAATCCAAAGTGTGGTATATTTGTCAGTACCAGAAAACAACCCCACAGAAGGGGTATATTTTTTAATACGAGAAAACAATCTCGTAAAAGGGGTATATTTGTGAGTCTAAGAAAATAACCTCGTAAAAGGGAAAATTTGTGTGTATGAGAAAATAATCCCATAAAACGTGTGTATTTATGAATCTAAGAAAATAACCCCATAAGAGTGGTATATTTCTTAGTATGAGAAAATAACCTCGTTTAATAGATATATTTTTTAATATAAGAAAACAATCTCGTAAGAAGGGTATATTTATAAATATTAGAAAGTAATACTATAAGTGGGATATATTTATGTGTAACACCCCCATCACATACTAACCAATAAACATTAGCCAGGAAGCATACAAGCGTCGTAGAATATATACTACAGGTAGATAGGTCAATATGTAGGTTGTTAAGAATCCAGACACAAGGTTATTAATATATAAACATATGATTATACTTAAACATCATTTAACAAGTATTACAAACATCTTCTTATGCCTTATAAGGCATACTTCCATATATATCACATAACTGCATACAAAAATGCATCGGAGGAGACTTCACAAAACTGGCCCAACTTGATGTGAATCGCTAAAAGCTAGACTTCGCATACAACCAACGGATGCACTACTATTTACAAACCTGAAAAGAAAAATTTTGGAGAGGGGTGAGCCTCCATTTCGGTAAATAAATAATCAACATAATCTATATCACATACACTTAATACAATTTCCACCCAATCACATAACTTTCCATGATATTCATAGTTTAGGTATAAAGTCATACCATTCTACTCAATTCATTACAACCATCATAGAAGAAATACAATTCAACAATTATGGTTAGTTCTCACGGCTTGTGGATCCCCTTTAATGTGCTGCTCCGCCTCATCCTCACATATCACACACGTAAGTACGCTCCGCCTCATCTCACATTATACACTTTTATAGCCTCTCTAGGCTTTAGCCTCCCAAGGCTTTATATATATATCTTTTTCTTTTCATAGGGGAATCCACCATTCACATGCACATATGCACTTAACATCACAATTCAATCATTTCACTTATATCATATTTCAGCAATAACAATTGTTCCACTCAACACCAATCATTTCCATCTCGGTCCATTCAAACATAAGCAATATTAAGCAAAAGCAACCATTTGCGAACATTTGATTAAATATATGAACATAGCAAATATTAACTATTTACTTACTCAAAATATACTTATTCCTTTAGCATATAAGAACCTCCTTTCTCCACAACTTCCTTTCCAGGCCTTTGAGTACCCTGTCAACACATTCATCAATTCACATTTCATGCATATTACAAATATTCATGTAAATGCGAGTTCTAATGCATTACAAGATCATCCCCTCTCTAATTCATAGGTCTAACTCTTCCTCTAAGACTCTCAATTACTGTTTTAATATCCTATAAACATTTCCCATCTAGTTAAATACCAATCTAACTCAAATTAACATCAATAAATTGCATAAAACTAATCTCCAACATTTCTGTTTTCTAGACAGAATTTAGTACCAAGGTATATTTATTGCTGGGCAAAATTGGCTTAATACAAAAATCTCATATTAAATTGACATATCCATTTATGCGTCTAGTTTCATCTCCAAGAAGAATTACTCAATTCCGACTTCTATAGATTTAATTATTTTCAAATTACTGAGCAAGGGTCATACAGCTAGTTGTACCCGAGCAGCAATCTTTTTGCTCAATTTAAGCAACCAAAACGGCAAAAATAGCAAAATCACAAAACTACAAAGTTATAGAGGACTCTTTAAATTTCCATAGACACCAATTAAGCTTAATTTGGACTTACATAGCCCATGTTATGCCTAAAATACAGAACATCAAGGTTGCTGGAATTTTGACAGTTTTCTATCTTAACATACTTAAACTTAAATCAAGCTTAATCTTTATGCAATCATTCAATACTCTACTAATTCATGATAATCAGACCTTTAATTAATCAATGAGAGCATCAAATGAAGTTTTTCCAATTTGTAATCAAGAACCCTAATGACAAATTAATAACACTCAAGTAACAACTTACCAATTTCAGCTTTTGGGTTGCTAATATGCTTAAATCCTTTAGCTTTAGCTTGGCTCCTTCAATAGTTGGCAAAATCCTATCTTAATCTTAAGTTTTCTAGGTATTCCACTCCTCTCTCTTATTCCACATTTTGTGTTTTTGGCCATGTACGAATTTTAGAGAAATGAAGAGGTAAAATGAGCTTACTCATGGTTCCAATTTCCAATATTCCTCTCTTAATGCCACCACCTACTAAACTATTTTTATCACCCTAAATTAATTCTTACTAGCCATATATAGGTACTAACTTTTAATTGTATCTTTTAAGTCCAATCTATTTACCCAACCTTCAACTATTGGTTCAATTAAGTCTTAAGGCTTAATACACATAACCCAAGTACTTAATCAACTTATCTAAATTAATAATCTAATATCATGCTTCTTATTCTCTACTTATAATTAATATATATATGTTCTCATAAAATAAAAATATCATTGATATACCATCATATGCCCAATGATTAAATGTAAATGCACATAACATGGATGATGAGAAAATGCAGGCGTTACAACTCTCCCTTCCTTAAGAAATTTCGTCCCCGAAATTTTAACAACTCACCAACATTACAATGGAATAGATGCGGATACTTCCTGTCTCATATGCTCTTCTACTTCCCAAGTTGCTTCTCTTGGTGAATGATGACTCCACTTAATTTTGACCATAGGAATGTCTTTATTTCTCAATTTCTTAACCCTTCGATCAAGAATTTCTATCGGTTCTTCCACATATGTCAACTTTTCTGTGATTTCTATCTCCGGCTCCGGAATGATATGACTAGGATCCGATCTATATCGCCTCAACATAGAAACGTGAAAACATCATGAATAGAAGACAACTCATAGGTAATGCTAACCTATAAGCCAATGGTCCAACTCTTTCAATAATTTCATAAGGTCCTACATACCTCGGACTCAATTTCCCTTGTTTACCAAACCTTAATATTCCTTTCCATGGTGATACCCGCAAGAAAACTTTATCACCCACAATATATTCCATTTCCCTTGATGCAAATCAGCATAACTCTTTTGTCATCTGTGCTACTTTCAAATTCTTTTTAACTATCTCTATTTTATCCACTGTTTCTTGTACCAATTCTGGACCTTCAAGCTGTCTTAAACCTTCAACATCCCAGCATACTGGACTTCTACATTTCCTCCCATACAAAGCTTCATAAGGAGCCATACCGATACTAGAATGAAAACTGTTGTTATACGCAAATTCCATCTGTGGTATGTAATCATCCCAGTTACCCTTGAACTCAAGTGTGCAAGCCCTCATCATATCTTCTAATGTCTGAATAGTTCTTTCTGATTGCCCATCTGTTTGAGGATGAAAAGTCGCATCTTGAAATGAAGCTTAGTACCATATGCTTCTGCAAACTCTCCCGTAAAACGAAGTAAATCTAGGATCCCTATCTGATACAATAGATATAGGCACACCATGCAATCTAACAATCTCAGAAATATACAATTCAGCAAGTTTATCAAGTGAATCTGTTTGTTTCACAGGTAAGAAATGAGCACATTTAGTAAGTCGATCAACAATTACCCAAATAGCATCATGCTTGTTAAATGTACGCGGCAATCCCATAACAAAATCCATAGTAATCTTATCCCACTTCCACACAGGTATAGATAAAGAATGAAGTTTACCTGCAGGTGCCTGGTGCTCTCCTTTCACTTGCTGACATGTCAAACACTTACTCACAAATTCTGCCACATCCTTCTTCATTGCTCGGCCACCAATAATAAGGCTTCAAATTTTGTACATTTTGGTACTTCCAGGATGCATTGCATAAGGTGCATAGTGCGCTTCATGCATGATTTCCTTTCTCAAATTTCCTACATCAGGTACACATACACGATTTCTATTCAATAACACACCATCATCTTTCAACACAAATTGTGTATTCTTTCCTTCTTGTACTCTACCCTTCATCCTTTGCAAATAAGAATCTTCACACTGCATCTTTAATTTTATCTCCAATCAAAGGCTTTACTTGTAATGTGGCTAACAGGATCATTGTCATAAACATAAAACTTCACATCCATAGCTCTAAGTGCAACTAAATATTCTACATTGTAACAAATCATACTTGAAAAATTTTCCACTGACTTCCTACTTAAAGCATCAGCAACAACATTGGCTTTTCCAGGATGATAATCAATAGTGCAATCATAATCCTTCAAAAGCTCAATCCATCTTCGTTGTCTCAGATTCAACTCTTTCTGCGTAGGGATATATTTCAAACTCTTATGATCAGTAAATATCTGAAATGTCTCCCCGTATAAATAATGTCGCCATATCTTCAATGCATGTACAATACCGCTAATTCAAGATCATGTGTAGGATAATTCAGCTCATGAGGTCGTGAATTGTCTTGAAGCATAAGCTATAACCTTCCCATGCCGCATTAAGACACATCCAAGTCCTTGCCTAGAAGCATCGATATATACAACATAACCTCCATTTCGGATGGCAATGCGAGTATCGGTGTAGTAGTAAGCCTTTTCTTCAACTCTTGAAAATTTTGATCACATAACTCCGTCCATTGGAATGGCACATTCTTCTTTAACAAAGCTGTTAGAGGCTTAGCAATAACTGAAAAATCTTTTACAAATCTTCTATAATAGCCAGCTAACCCAAGAAAACTTCAAACTTCAGAAACATTTCTAGGCGGTTCCCATTCAATAATTGCTTTAATCTTTGATGAATCTGGTTGCACTCCATGTTTAGAAATAATATGCCCTAAGAATGCAATTTCCTCCATCCAAAACTCGCATTTGTTGAATTTTGCATACAACTGTTTTTCCCTCAAAATCTGTAAAACAATTCTCAAGTGTTGTTCATGCTCTTCTGGGCTTCTAGAGTAAATCAGAATATCATCAATGAACACAATAACAAAGTGATCTAAATATGGCTGGAAAGTCTTGTTCATCAGTGACATAAAAATAGCAGGAGCATTTGTTAAACCAAATGGCATCACAATAAATTCATAGTGCCCATACCTTATTCAATTTTGTCTTGGCAATAGATTTCTCTTCAACCCAGAGTTGCCAATAACCCGATCTTAAATCAATTTTAGAGAACACAGTTGCACCTTTTAACCGATCAAGCAAATCATCAATTCTCGGCAATGGATATTTATTCTTCAACGTAATCCTATTCAATTGCCTATAATCAATACATAATCGCATACTACCATCCTTTTTCTTCACAAATGTAACTGGTGCTCCCAAGGTGAAGTACTTGGCCCGATGAAACCTTTATCAAGTAACTCTTCTAATTGCTTCTTTAATTCTTTCAATTCTAATGGAGCCATTCTGTATGGTGCAATGGAAATAGGTGCGATGCCGGGGATGATGTCAATCTCAAAATCAACCTCTCGATTTGGTGGCAAACCAGTGCAAATCATCTAAGAATATGTTAGGAAATTCTCCGACCTTTGGAATGTCTAATACCCCTGGGTGACCTTAGTAGTATCTATAAAACTAATTAGATATGCTTCACATCCATTTTAATTAATCGACATGCGATCCTTCACTGAAATCAAACAATTAGGAATTGTCTTCCTTTCACCCACCATTACTATTTTCATTTCTCCTTGTATTTCCATAGCCACTTCCTTCGTTTTACAATCAACAATAGCATGATTTCTTGACAACCAATCCATCCCCAAAATAACATCAAACTCTCTAAGATTAATAACAACCAAATCTGCATGTAGTTTGACACTATCTACTACTACAGGACATGATCTCACTATCGTATTTACTGTGATAATACCCCCAGCAGGCATAGATACATATATATCATAACCTAATGCCTCTATATTAGCATGAACATGCGATGCAAAATCATGTGATATGAATGAACATGTGGATCCAGGATCAATAAGAACATGTGCATCAGAATCATGAATAGAAAGTATACCAGTAACAATTTCAGGTGCTACAAATGCTTCATTTCTAGTAGTAGCAAATACTCTAGCTTGTGCTTGTGGTTGACCAATTTGTTCTGATGGTGTTGCTGAAATAGTTAAACCTCCTCTGCCACCTCTTCCTCTGCCTCTGCCTGAACCAACTGGAATATTTTCACCAACACTACTCTGACCCACTGTATAAGATTCTCCAGCATTATTTCTTCTCATAGGACAATCTCTAGAATAATGTCCTGGCCTACTACAAGTAAAACATACTACTGGTCTAGGTCCCCAACATTCTCCAGTATGTCTCCTGTTGCACGTGGGACAAGCAGGAGCAAACCCTCTGCTGGCTGAAACTTGTCCTCCCTCAAGTCTGGATGAATTGTATCCACCTCTACTATAAGGTACTATGGAGGATCTACTAGACTGACCACCAAACCCTCGTCCACGATAACTACTCCGCTGTGAATTAGAGCCTCTAAACGAAGAAATACTAATATGTCTTGGAGGATTACTATAAGCACCAATGATCTTCTTCTTTTTAGCTTCCATAGTATTCCTTTCAAATGATGTTTCTTGACTCTCAAAGCGTACTTCAATTGAGGCATTGTAATTATGAGGTTTCACCGCTATTTTCTCACGAATGTCAAGCCTCAAACCCATCTCAAATTTCTTCCTTTTCAGTTCTTCGATGGCTATTTCTTCCGGTGCATACTTACATAATCTCACAAATTGAACTTCGACTGCACCGACATATCATTCTGTTTCAAATCAAGAAATTCAAGCTTCTTCATCTCTATAAATTTCGGAGTATACTTCTCAAAGCAAATTCTCTCAAGAAATCATTCCAAGTCAAAGTCATTGGTCGATCTTTGCTTCTTAAAACTGTTTCCCACCAATCAAGTGCATCTTTTCTATTAAAGATACCGTATATAGAAGCCTTTGTTTGGATGTGCAATTAAATCTATCCAACACCCTTTCCTGATTTCGTAACCATTCCTCGGCCTCAGTAGGATCGGTAGTACCTTGAAAACATTAGCACCTTGTTTCCTAACTCTTTCATAATTCTTATCTATCATGACCTTTTGTTGTTGAGTCCGAGGCGGTGCTTGTTGTTGAGCTCGCCCGTTGCATCGGAAAATCCATAAACTGTTCCATAACATTTCGTACATTCGATTGTGCGGCATTTTCAGAATGTAGCTCATGCTCATCATGTTGATCATGTTCGGATGCATTTTCATGACCATGCACAGACTCTAATGACTTATCCGGGCCGATTCGCGTATTCTCCTTGTCTCTCCATCTATATATATGAAATGCAAATATTCGGTCAAGTTCAAAGAACATATATCATATGCTTAATGATGTGCAACATGAATCTACTCCCAATGAATCTAATCCCTGCTCGATACCACTAAAATGTAACACCCCATCACATACTAACCAATAAACATTAGCCGGAAGCATACAAGCGTCGTAGAATATATACTACAGGGTAGATAGGTCAATATGTAGGTTGTTAAGAATCCAGACACAAGGTTATTAATATATAAACATATGATTATACTTAAACATCATTTAACAAGTATTACAAACATCTTCTTATGCCTTATAAGGCATACTTCCATATATATCACATAACTGCATACAAAAATGCATCGGGGAGGAGACTTCACAAAACTCGGCCCAACTTGACAGAATCGCTAAAAGCTAGACTTCGCATACAACCAACGGATGCACTACTATTTACAAACCTGAAAAGAAAAATTTTGGAGAGGGTGAGCCTCCATTTCAGTGAAATAAATAATCAACATAATCTATATCACATACACTTAATACAATTTCCACCCAATCACATAACTTTCCATGATATTCATAGTTTAGGTATAAAGTCATACCATTCTACTCAATTCATTACAACCATCATAGAACAAATACAATTCAACAATTATGGTTAGTTCTCACGGCTTGTGGATCCCCTTTAATGTGCTGCTCCGCCTCATCCTCACATATCACACACGTAAGCTGCTCCGCCTCATCTCACATTATACACTTTTATAGCCTCTCTAGGCTTTAGCCTCCCAAGGCTTTATATATATATCTTTTTCTTTTCATAGGGGAATCCACCATTCACATGCACATATGCACTTAACATCACAATTCAATCATTTCACTTATATCATATTTCAGCAATAACAATTGTTCCACTCAACACCAATCATTTCCATCTCAGTCATTCAAACATAAGCAATATTAAGCAAAAGCAACCATTTGCGGAACATTTGATTAAATATATGAACATAGCAAATATTAACTATTTACTTACTCAAAATATACTTATTCCTTTAGCATATAAGAACCTCCTTTCTCCACAACTTCCTTTCCAGGCCTTTGAGTACCTGTCAACACATTCATCAATTCACATTTCATGCATATTACAAATATTCATGTAAATGCGAGTTCTAATGCATTACAAGATCATCCCCTCTCTAATTCATAGGTCTAACTCTTCCTCTAAGACTCTCAATTACTGTTTTAATATCCTATAAACATTTCCCATCTAGTTAAATACCAATCTAACTCAAATTAACATCAATAAATTGCATAAAACTAATCTCCAACATTTCTGTTTTCTAGACAGAATTTAGTACCAAGGTATATTTATTGCTGGGCAAAATTGGCTTAATACAAAAATCTCATATTAAATTGACATATCCATTTATGCGTCTAGTTTCATCTCCAAGAAGAATTACTCAATTCCGACTTCTATAGATTTAATTATTTTCAAATTACTGAGCAAGGGTCATACAGCTAGTTGTACCCGAGCAGCAATCTGTTTGCTCAATTTAAGCAACCAAAACGGCAAAAATAGCAAAATCACAAAACTACAAAGTTATAGAGGACTCTTTAAAATTTCCATAGACACCAATTAAGCTTAATTTGGACTTACATAGCCCATGTTATGCCTAAAATACAGAACATCAAGGTTGCTGGAATTTTGACAGTTTTCTATCTTAACATACTTAAACTTAAATCAAGCTTAATCTTTATGCAATCATTCAATACTCTACTAATTCATGATAATCAGACCTTTAATTAATCAATGAGAGCATCAAATGAAGTTTTTCCAATTTGTAATCAAGAACCCTAATGACAAATTAATAACACTCAAGTAACAACTTACCAATTTCAGCTTTTGGGTTGCTAATATGCTTAAATCCTTTAGCTTTAGCTTGGCTCCTTCAATAGTTGGCAAAATCCTATCTTAATCTTAAGTTTTTCTAGGTATTCCACTCCTCTCTCTTATTCCACATTTTGTGTTTTTGGCCATGTACGAATTTTAGAGAAATGAAGAGGTAAAATGAGCTTACTCATGGTTCCAATTTCCAATATTCCTCTCTTAATGCCACCACCTACTAAACTATTTTTATCACCCTAAATTAATTCTTACTAGCCATATATAGGTACTAACTTTTAATTGTATCTTTTAAGTCCAATCTATTTACCCAACCTTCAACTATTGGTTCAATTAAGTCTTAAGGCTTAATACACATAACCCAAGTACTTAATCAACTTATCTAAATTAATAATCTAATATCATGCTTCTTATTCTCTACTTATAATTAATATATATATGTTCTCATAAAATAAAAATATCATTGATATACCATCATATGCCCAATGATTAAATGTAAATGCACATAACATGGATGATGAGAAAATGCAGGCGTTACATTATGAGTATGAGAAAATAACACTATCAAATAGGTCTATTTATGAATCTGAGAAAGCAACACCGTAAGAGTGATATATTTGTGAGTATGAGAAAACAACCCCATTATAGGGGTAGTACTTTAATGTGAGAAAATGACCCGGTAAAAGTGGTTGATGTGCATAGTTTTACACATATTTGCTTGCATATTATTATGTATTTTGTTAGCAATTATTGTGCTTTTATTCCAAGATCACCTGTGTTTTGTGTTCTTTTGCATTTCAGGAGAATTTATAGGTCCATCATCAGTGTTTGAGCAATTGTAGATCAATAAGTGTGAAAACGGACGAGAATTCATCAAAATTGGACAAGGGCTCGCATTTCAAACATTAAGCACGGCCTAGGTCAAGGCCGTGCTGATTAGCACAACATGGACTCTGATCGTGCTCAACCATTAGCTTTTGGTGCTCAAATGTGGGGTTTAGGCACGGTTTCTCAGGCTACCACGGCCTCCACCACGGCCCATAGTGGCTCAGCACTGGCAAGGGCATGGCTAGGAAGAGAACCTAATTTGCGAGATCTGAAGGTTCAGCACTACCTGGACTCCAGCCGTGCTGACCAGCACGGCCTTGACCACGGCCGTGCTGGGACAATTATATAGGGGTAGAGAGAGTTTTGGCTGCTGGTTCAGTTTTTGCAGAGTACGGAGTTCGGGAGAGAGTTGCAGAGAGGGAGAACCCCGGAATCGCAAGGTTCCGAGTGCAAAATAGTAGTGGAGCAAATCGAGAGGCAATTGGAGAGATCAATTCTAGTGTTGATTCAGATTTGGAGCTGTTCATCCAATTTGAGAGAAAATGGTGTATATGTTTCATTTTTGTTATTCTTTCATTGTAATTGATTTCCTACTTGTTTTAAACATGAACATGTGTAGCTAGATCGATTAAATCCATTGGGATTTATTTACTATGTTGGCTTAGTATTAAATTATTGGATTGTTTGAGTTTAGTTTTGTATCCTTCTTGCTTTCAGTATTAATAAGATAATGCATTATTCATGAGACGTTATGAATTGTGATGTTTAGATTGCTTTCTATGATTGAGAAGTTCATTTGGCAGTTGGAAATTTGAATAGCAAGATCTGGTTAATAATCACTTAGGGATAAAGATAATTAATTAGCCGGATTAAGAATTAATAAATCTTAATAGAGGCAGATTAAAGCTTAATGCTAACTTAAGGATCAATCGTTAGGAAGAGATTCCAACTTTAGGTTATTGAGTTTAGGAATTCGGTTATCTTGAGAGAGAAACCGAATTCAGTTAAGAATTTGTCTACGGGTAGCGTAATTGGACTGATCAATCTGTTATTTTTTATTTGATTGCCAACTAGTTTAGGTTCCCTTTGGGTTTGCTTTCTTATCTTGGTTGTTTCATTTATCCATTTATTACTGCATCTGACTTAGAACTCAACTTGTACTTATTAGTAAATTTAGAAATTATTCATCATTCATTTTAGGCTAATATAACAGAGAACAAAGTAGTAATTCTGGGCTTTCACTTTCCCGAGGGATACGACCTTGATACTCGCCATTAGTGCTACAGTGGATCAATAGGTTCACTACCTTAGATTGTAGCTGCATAAACAGCCTATCAAGTTTTTAGCGCCATTGCCGGGGAGTGTTTGAAAACTAGAGTGAAATTTACTATTTGTTACTTTAGCCATTTTTATTCTATTTTATTTTATTTTTATTTTTGTACATATTTATTTAGTTTAAGTTTATGATTCAAGTAGTGAATGATAAGGGGGTTCAACACTAAATTCAAACTCTTTGTATGACGCGTTGGAGAATGGGATCAGGAACCAAGAGAGTGCTAAAAATTGGGATACCTATGCAGCCTTAGAAGCTTGAGTGGAATCGTTTTGCAGGGCCACCGATCAACTCTTCACTCCTATCCTTTCATCTCAAGTTTTTTATGAAACTTGTTGTGGTTTACATTTGAGTAGTGATTGTCCATTATGTAGTGATTTTGCTCATTGCTCTTATAACTATGAACAGGTGAATTATATAGGAAGCTGGCTAAATAACTCATATGAAAGCACCTATAATCAAGAATGAAGCATTCATTCACCCTTTGGATGGAGCTTAGATGGCCAAGAACCACTAGGATTTCAGCAACTACATCAGCAGCCTAGTCTTGCACCTTCAACTCAAGATGAAGAGTTAGTTTCAGAGGCGCTGCTGATGAGGTTCTTTACAAGTCTTAAGAATATATTCCAACAAGTAGAGAGCGTACTTAAAAGTCAACGAGGCTCGATTGAGAACATAGAGCATCAAGTAGGCTTGATCTTCAAGTTACTAGTTGCAGAACAATTAGGAACTCCATCAAACACTGCTGAATCCGAGGAACATATGAGCGCCGTCACTTTGCGTTCAGGTGATAAATTTTCTGGTTTATCTACTATATTTGACGATGATGCTTTTGTGCAGGACGACTCCTTGAACGTGGAGATAGAACCAGAAAAGGAAGAGGCAAACATGATTTCTTTGAAAGACTACCAACATGAACGTACAATTGATGATGCTGAGTTGTAGTTACAGTAATTTTTGGTGGATTTTCCATAAGTCCCTTCGATGATAGAAGATGAGCACGTGTTATCCAAGGAAGAAGTCTTGGAGCAACTCAATTTTATTCTAGCAAGTGAACTAAGCCAAGGACTGGAGAAAACCATTAACATTCCTGAAGAAATTGCCCAACCATTGATCCTTCCAATTGGTGAAACTTCAGCTTTCAAATTGGAAGAGCCCCTAGAGCATCATGACTACGTGCAACTATATGATGAGCGAGTTTTACCCATCATATTGGCAGCTCGCTTGACAATCGAAAGGAGGAAATTGATAATTATCCCTCTAAGCGGATACTTAAAGCCATTTGCTTGGAAGAAGGATGGATGGTCGTCGATCACGCCCGTTTGCTTTTCACCATGAGTCCAGCTAAGAAGATTGATCACATAAAAAAGCACTTTTGGGAGGCACCCCAAATTTTATTTTTCAGTTTTAATATTCTAACCTTTCGTTTTGAAACGTTTTATTAGTTTAGTTTTCATATTTTATTTAATTTTTATTTTCAGTTTCAATTATTTCTTTATTTTATTAATTTCAGCTTCTACCGAGGATGCACTGAATTTCCACTACACTAGCCTCGGCGGATGATCAGGGCAGTCCCCTAGATTTTCTTTTTATTTTCTGCATTTATTTACTTTACTTTTCGTACATGTCATGCACTTGGATTGTATTGCCTTTGTTTCTCTTAGTTAAACATCCCATGCAGGGTATCCATATCGTTTTACACTGGGGACAATATGTTCTTCAAGTGTGGGGTGGTTGTAGGTAAACCTTATGATCTTTCTCTCTCCTCTGGTTTTTAGATATATCTGAAATTGCTATCACTAGGTGTTGTGTATTGTTAAGATGTTAGGACACTGTGTCTTTATGCACTTAAGTACGCTGTTTTTGAGCTGATTGATGATTTGATTTATAGAATTCTAGTTACTTTTCTTTGTTGTTCATTGTCCTTGGAAATCAATTGATGGTGTTTTACACATCAGCCCTGTCGGGTTAAACCGGTGTTATTTAATTACTTTTTGAATTGTCAGATTTTAACTTAGAACGTTGATAATGTTATATGCATGTGTTTCTTAAGTAATGATTCAATTAATGATGTTGCGAACCAATTGTATCTAATACCACACCTCAAAGTGAGATTTTGAGCCAGTTGAACATTCATTATACTTATGCTCTTTATATTTCTTATTTGAGTGTGCATTGTACTTGACTTTGCTTCTAAAACTTGCTTTATAATGCTTGTTGAAGTTACATGAATTTGTGAGTACCATGAGATGATTTGGACGATTTAGGATTTACCACATTTGGCCAAAAGCCTACCCTTTATGTTTCCATTAGTTAGCTAGTTTTGGGCCTTAACCTTTTCTTCGTAATTTACACTTATACACTTCAATTATACAATGCTTTACATTTGTCTTTCCTTTACCCTTATGCTGGAATTTTTTTTGTGATTTGCTCACCACTTATGTTGGATTAAAATGTCAGTTGCTATGTTGGTAAATTCACTAAGTCTTTTTGATATTTTAGATGCTCCCTTCGATCCAAACTATATTTTTATTCTTTACGTTATTCAACTTGTATGCAGCGGTTCTCTTATAAGCTGCTAGTTTATTATTCAAAAAAATGAAAAAAAAGAAGAAGAGAATAAATAAAATTCTTTTATTATTTATCTCTTTATTGGATTTCGAGCATTTTCAAGCTTATTCTACAAAGTGAAGATTTTAGTGAATAATTCTTTTTGTATTGTTAGGCATTTAATCCTTTAAGCATATATTGTTGTTTGTTGCATGAATTCTAATATTTTCACACTTATTTTCCAAATCTCCCTTCCTTTACCTTAGCCCCATTACAACCTTGGTAAAGACCCTTTGATTTTGGTATTTACTTATTCACAATAGCAAAGATATGATTTATGAGCAAGCTTATGGCGAGCGGGTTTTGTGCATTTGCTTTGAGGGATTTATTTTTCACCTTATATACACTTTGAGTGACTAGAGTGATCCTTGTGAGGCATTGGTTTGTGATATTTCTATTAAGTTATTATTTAAGTTATTCAAGTATTAATATTATTTTCATTCTCTATTGTGGACTAGAGGCATAAACTGTAAGGACTTGCTGACTACAGTTTTGTGAGTTGAGTTATTAATTGCTTGAGGACAAGCAAAAGCTTAAGTGTGGGGTGATTTGATGTGTATAGATTTACACATATTTGCTTGCATATTATTATGTATTTTCTTAGCAATTATTTTGTGCTTTTATTCCAAGATCACCCGTGTTTTCTATTCTTTTGTATTTCAGGAGAATTTATAGGTCCATCATTAGTGTTTGAGCAATTCTAAATCAATACGTGTGAATACGGACAAGAACTCATCAAAATTGGATAAGGGCTCGCATTTCAAACATTGAGCATGGCCAGCACGGCCTGGACTCTGGCCGTGCTCAACCATTAGCTTTTGGTGCTCAAATGTGGCATTTAGGCACTATTTCCGAGGCTACCACGGCCTCCAGCACGGCCTGTGGTGGCTCAGCACCGACAAGGGCATGGCAAGGAAGAAGACCTAATTTGCGAGATCTGAAGGTTCAGCACGGCCTGGACTCCGGCCATGCTAGGATAATTATATAGGGGCAGAGAGAGTTTTGGCTGCTGGTTCGGTTTTTGCAGAGTACTGAGTTCGGGAGAGAGTTGCAGAGAGGGAGAATCCCGGAATCGCAAGGTTCCGAGTGCAAAATAGTAGTGGAGCAAATCGAGAGGCAATTGAGGAGATCAATTGTAGTGCTGATTCAAATTTGGAGCTGTTCATCCAATTCGAGAGAAAAGGGTGTATATGTTTCATTTTTGTTATTCTTTCATTGTAATTGATTTCCTAGTTGTTTTAAACATGGACATGTGTAGCTAGATTGATTAAATCCATTGGAATTTCTTTACTATGTTGGCTTAGTATTAAATTATTAGATTGTTTGAGTTTCATTTTGTATCCTTCTCGCTTTCAGTATTAATAAGATAATGCATTATTCATGAGACGTTATGAATTGTGGTGTTTTGATTACTTTATATGATTGAGAAGTTCATTTGGCAGTTGGAAATTTGAATAGCAACTCACTTAGTGCTAGACTGCATCGATAGGTTCACTGCCTTAGATTGTAGCTGCATAAATAGCCTATTAGTGGTGCATCTGTAAATATAAGAAAACAAACCCATAAAATATATATATTTATGAATCTGAGAAAACAACCCCGTAAGAGTGGTGTATTTGCCAGTTTGAGAAAATAGCCTTGTAGAAGGGGTATATCTTTTAATATGAGAAAATAATCCTGTAAGAGGGGTATATTTATAAATATTATAAAATAATCCTGTAAGAGGGTTATATTTGGGAGTATGAAAAATCAACCCCGTAAAATGGGTATATTTATATATTTGAGAAAACAGCCCCTTAAAAGTGATATATTTGTGTGTATGAGAAAAGAACCCGTAAAAGGCGTAATTTTCTAATATGAGAAAATTACTCCGTAAAAGGGGTACATTTGTTATATCTGTGAGTATGAAAAAATATCAGCAAATAATCCTGTAAGAGGGGCATATTTGTAAATATTAGAAAATAACGACATAACAGGGGTATATTTATAAATATTAGAAAATAACCCCGTAAAACGGGAATATTTATGAATCTGAGAAAATAACAACGTAATTGTCGTATATTTGTGAGTATGAGAAAACAACCCCATAAAAAGGAAAATATAAGAAAATATCCCCTTAAACTGTTTATATTTATGAATTTAAGAAACAATCCCGTAAGAGTGGTACATTTATTAGTATGAGAAAACAAACCCGTAGAATGGGTATATATTTTAATATGAGAAAACAATACCGTAAGAGGAGTATATTTATAAATATTAGAAAATAACCCTGTCACAGGGGTATATTTGTGATAATGAGAAAACAACCCCTTAAAATGGGTATATTTCCGAATATGGGAAAGTAACCCCGTAAGAGTGGTATATTTGTGAGTGCAAGAAAATAATCCCGTAAAAGGGATAATTTTATAATTTTAGAAAATAACCCAGTAAAAAGGGGAATATTTCTCAATATAGGAAAATAAACCCATAAAATGTGTGTATTTATGAATTTGAGAAAATAACCCGTAAAAGTTGTATATTTATGAGTATGAGAAAATAATCCCATAAAAGGGATATAATTTTTAATACGATAAAATAATCCCGTAAGAGGAGTATATTTATGAGTATGAGAAATAACCTTGTAAAAGGAAAATATTTGTGAGTATGAGGAAACAATCCCATAATAGGGATAGTATTTTAATATGAGAAAATGACCCCGTAGAAGTGGTATATTTGTCAATATAAGAAAATAAACACATAAAATATGTATATTTATGAATCTGGAAAAATAACTCGTAAGAGTGGTGTATTTGCCAGTCTGAGAAAATAGCCCCATAGAAGGGGCATATCTTTCAATATGAGAAAATAATCCCATAAGTGGGGTATTTTTATAAATATTAAAAAATAATCCCGTCATATTTGGGAGTATGAAAAATCAACCCCGTAAAGAGGGTATATTTATATATATGAGAAAACAGCCCCATAAGAGTGATATATTTGTGAGTATGAGAAAACAACCCCGTAAAGGGGGTAATTTTCTAATATGAGAAAACTACCCCATAAAAGGAGTACATTTGTTAATATAAGAAAACAACCCTATAATTGGGATATATCTATGAGTATGAAAAAATATCAAAAAATAATTCCATAAGAGGGGTATATTTGTAAATATTAGAAAATAACCTCGTAATAGGGATATATTTATAAATATTAGAAAACAACCTTATAAAATAGAAATATTTATGAATCTAAGAAAATAACATTGTAATTGTGGTATATTTATGAGTATGAGAAAACAACCCCATAAAAAGAGAACATTTGTTAATATAAAAAACAACCCTGTAAACTATGTATATTTATGAATTTGAGCAACAATCCCGTAAGAATGGTATATTTATTAGTATGAGAAAAAAAAACCCGTAGAATGGATATATATTTTAATACTAGAAAATAAAACCGTAATGGGAGTATATTTATAAATATTAGAAAATAACCTCGTAAAAATGGGTATATTTCCGAATCTGGGAAAGTAATCCCATAAGAGTGGTATATTTGTGAGTACGAGAAAATAATCACATAAAAGAAATAATTTTATAATCTGACAAAAGAACTTCATAAAAGGGATAGTTTCTTAATTTTAGAAAATAACCCCGTAAAAAGGAGAATATTTCTCAATATAAGAAAATAAACCCATAAAATGTGTATATTTATGAATTTGAGAAAACAACCCCGTAAGAGTGATATATTTAACAATATGAGAAAATAACCTTGTAGAAAGGGAATATTTTAAATATGAGAAAACAATTCCGTAAGAGGGGTATATTTATAAGTATGAGAAAATAACCCCGTAAAACGTGTGTATTTATGAATATGAGATTATAACCTCGTAAGAGGGGTATATTTATTAGTACGAGAAAACAATACCATAGGACGGGTATATTTATGAATCTGAAAAAATAACTCTGTAAGAGTGATATATTTGTGGGTATAGAAAACAACTTCATAATAGGGGTATTTTTTTAATATGAGAAAACGACCCCATAAAAGTGGTATATTTGTCAATAAAAGAAAATAACTCTATAAAATGTGTATAATTATGAATCTGAGAAAACAACCCTGTAAAAGTGGTGTAATTGCTAGTCTGAGAAAAGAGCATAATCCTGTAGAAGGGGTATAATCTCTTAATACGAGAAAACAATCCCGTAAAAGGGGTATATTTGTAAATATGAGAAAATAACCCCGTGAAAGTGAAATATCTGTGAGTATAAGTAAATAACCCCTTAAAACATGTGTATTTATGAATCTGATAAAACAACTCCATAAGAGTGGTATATTTCTCAGTGTGAGAAAACCACCCCGTAGAAGATGTATATTTTTTAATATGAGAAAACAATCCTGTAAGAGGGGTATATTTGTGAGTATGAGAAAACAACACCGTAACGCGGGTATATTTATGAATATGAGAAAGCAACCCCGTAGAAGAGATATAATTTTTAATATAGAAAAACAACCTTGTAAGAGGGATATATTTGTAAATATTAAAAAATAACACCATAAGAGGATATATTTATGAGTACGAGAAAACAATACCTTAAAACTGTTATATTTATGAATCTGAGAAACAACCTAGTAAGAGTAATATATTTACGAGTATGAGGACACAAGCCCACAATAGTGCTAATAATTTAATATGAGAAAACGACCCCGTAAAAGTGGTATATTTGTCAATATAAGTAAATAACCTAGTAAAATGTGTATATTTAAGAATCTAAAAAAACAACCTTGTAAAAGTAGTGTAATTGCCAGTTTAAGAAAACAGCACCATAGAAGGAGTAATTTTTTTAATATGAGAAAACAACCCTGTTAGAGGGGTATATTTATAAATATTAGAAAAGAACCCCATAATACAGGGATATTTATGAATTTGAAAAAATAATCTCGTAATTGTGGTATATTTGTGAGTATGGGAAGAAAACCTCGTAAAAAAGGTATATTTGTCAATATGATAAAACAACGGCATAAGTGGCATATATTTATGAGTATGAAAAAAAGTCCTGTAAAAGGAGTATATTTTATGATATGACGAAACAACCCCGTAAGAGGGGTATATTTGTGATAATGAGATAAGGACCAGTAAAACGGGTATAGTTATGAATCATAAAAAGTAACCCCGTAAGAGTGGTATATTTGTGCGTGTGAGAAAATAATTCCATAAAAGGAATAATTTATAATATGAGAAAATAAGCCTATAAAAGCGATAATTTTTTAATATGAGAAAATAACCCTATAAAAGGGGAATATTTCTCAATATAAGGAAACAAACCCATAAAACGTATAGATTTCTCAATTATCTTAGGAAATAACCTCGTAAGAGTGGTATATTTGTTAGTATGAGAAAATAACCCCGTAAAAGGAGTATATTTTTAATACAAGAAAATAATCCCGTAATAGGGGTATATTTGTAAGCATGAGAAATAACCCCATAAAAGGAGAATATTTCTGAATATAAGAAAATAACCCCGTAAAATATGTGTATTTATGAATTTGAGAAAATAACCCCGTAAGAGTGGTACATTTATAAATATTAGAAAACAACAGAGTAAGAGGGGTATATTTATGAGTGAGAAAATAACACCTTAAATCGGGTATATTTATCAATATGAGAATACAACCCTGTAAGAGTGATATTTGTGAGTATGAGAAAACAACCCGATAATAGGGCTAATATTTTAATATGAGAAAATGACCTCATAAAAGTAGTATATTTGTCAATATAATAAAATAACCCCGTAAAATGTGTATATTATGAATCTGAGAAAATAATCCCGTAAAAGTGGTGTAATTGCCAGTCTGAGAAAATAACCCCATAGAAGGGGTAAATTTTTTAATATGAGAAAACAACCTCGTAAGAAGGTATATTTATAAATATTAGAAAACAGCCTAGTAAAATGGGGATATTTATGAATCTTAGAAAATAACCCCAGAATTGTGGTATACTTGTGAGTATGAGAAACAACCCCGTAAATGGGTTAATTCTATAATATGAGAAAACAACCCCGTAAAATGGTATATTTATCAATATTAGATAACAATCCCATAAGTATCATATATTTGTGAGTATGAAAAAACAGCCCCATAAAAGGGGTATATTTTTAATATGAGCAACCAACCCCGTAAGCGGGGTATATTCTTAAATATTAGAAAACAACTCCTTGAAAGTGGTATATTTTTTGAGTATGAGAATATATATATTTATGAATCTAAAAAAAAAAAGAACCCGTAAGATTAGTATATTTGTCAATATGAGAAAGCAAACCCGTAGAATGGGTGAATATTTTAATATGAAAAAACAATACTGTCAGACGGGTATTTTGTAAATATTAGAAAATAACCCCATAAGAGAGGTATATTTGTGATAATGAGAAAACAATCCCATAAATGGGTATATCTATGAATCTTAGAAAGTAACCATATAAGAGTTTTATATTTTTTAGTATGAGAAAATAACCCCGTAAAAGGGGAGTACTTCTCAATATAAGAAAATAAACCTATAAAACGTGTACATTTATGAATTTGAGAAAACCTCGTAAGAGTAGTATATTGGTCAGTATCAGAAAACAACCCCGTAGAAAGGGTATATTTTTTAATGCGAGAAAACAATCTCGTAAGAGGGGTATATTTGTGAGTATGAGAAAATAACTTCGTAAAAAGGGAATATTTATGTGTATTAGAAAATAACCCCGTACAATGTGTGTATCTATCAATCTAAGAAAACAACTCCGTAAGAGTGGTATATTTCTTAGTATGAGAAAATAACCTCGTAAAATATGTATATTTTTTAATATAAGAAAATGACCCCGTAAGGGTGGTATATTTGTAAATATTAGAAAGTAACACCATAAGTGGGCTATATTTATGAGTATGAGAAAACAACACCATAAAACATGTATATTTAAGAATCTGAGGAAATAACCCCGTAAGAGTGATATATTTGTAAGTATGAGAAAACAATCCCATAATAGGGGTAGTTTCTTAATATGAGAAAACGACCTTGTAAAAGTGGTATATTTATCAATATAAGAAAATAACCCTGTAAAATATATATATTTATAAATCTGAGAAAACAACCCCGTAAGAGTGGTGTATTAGCCAATTTGAGAAAATAACCCAATAGAAGGGGTATATCTTTTAATATGAGAAAATAATCTCGTAAGAGGGGTATATTTATAAATATTAGAAAATAAATGCCATAAGAGGGTTAATTTGTGAGTATGAAGAATAACTCCGTAAAATGGGTATATTTATATATCTCAGAAAACACCCCCATAATAGTGTTATATTTGTGAGTATGAGAAAACAACCTCGTAAAAGGAGTAATTTTCTAATATGAGAAAACTATCCCGTAAAAGGGGTATATTTGTTAATATAGCAAAACAACCCCATAATTGGGGTTTATTTGTTAATATAAGAAAATAACCCCATAATAGTGCTAATAATTTAATATGAGAAAACGACCCCGTAAAAGTAGTATATTTGTTAATATAAAAAAATAACCCTGTAAAACATATATATTTATGACTCTAAGAAAATAACCCCATAAAAGTAGTATAATTGCCAGTCTAAGAAAACAGCCTCGTAGAAAGGGTAAATTTTTTAATATGAGAAAACAACCCCGTAAGAGGGGTATATTTTTATAAATATTAGAAAACAACCCCGTAATATGGGAATATTTATGAATCTGAGAAAATAACCCTGTAATTATGGTATATTTGTGAGTATGAGAGAACAACTCCTCAAATAGGTTAATATTGTAATATAAAAAAAACCCGTAAAAGGGGTATATTTGTCACTATGAGAAAACAACCCCATAAGTGGCATATATTTGTGAATATGAGAAAATAATCCTGTAGAAGGGGTATATTTTTTAATACGAGAAAACAATCCCGTAAGAGGGATATATTTGTGAATATGAGAAAATAACCCCGTAAAAGAGAAATATCTGTGAGTATGAGTAAATAACCCCGTAAAAGAGAAATATCTGTGAGTATGAATAATTTACCCCTTAAAAAGTGTGTATTTATGAATCTGAGAAAACAACTCCATAAGAGTGATATATTTCTCAGTGTGAGAAAATAACCTCGTAGAAGATGTATATTTTTTAATATGAAAAAACAACCCCGTAAGAGGGGTATATTTGTAAGTATGAGAAAACAATACCGTAACACGAGTATATTTATAAATATGAGAAAACAACCCCGTAGAAGAGGTATATTTTTTAATATGGGAAATCAACTTCGTAAGAGGGGTATATTTATAAATATTAGAAAATAACATCATAAGAGGGGTATATTTATGAGTATGAGAAAACAATACCTTAATACGGGTATATTTATGAATCTGACAAAATAACTCTATAAGAGTGATATATTTGTAAGTTTAAAATAATAACTCCATAATAGTGCTAATAATTTAATATGAGAAAATGACCCCGTAAAAGTTGTATATTTATTAATATAAGAAAATAACCCCGTAAAACGTGTATATTTATGAATCTGAGAAAACAACCCCGTAAAAGTAGTGTAATTGCCAGTCCAAGAAAACAGCCCCGTAGAAGGGGTAAATTTTTTAATGTGAGAAAATAACTTCGTAGTTGTGGTATATTTGTGAGTATGAGAAAACAACCCCTTGGGTTAATTTTGTAATATGAGAAAACAACCCCGTAAAAGAGGTATATTTGTCAATATAAGAAATAACCCCGTTAAAGGTGTATATTTATAAATTTGAGATAACAACCCCATAATAGTGCTAATAATTTAATATGAGAAAACGACCTCGTAAAAGTGGTATATTTGTCAATATAAGAAAATAACTCCGTAAAATGTGGATATTTATGAATTTGAGGAAATAACCCCGTAGAAGTGGTGTAATTGCCAATACGAGAAAAGAGCCCCGTAGAAGGAGTAAACTTTTTAATATGAAAATCCAACCACGTAAGTGGGGTATCTTTTTAGATATTAGAAAATCTTCCCATATTATGGGAATATTTATGAATATGAGAAAATAACCCCGTAATTATAGTATATTTTAAATGGGTTACTTTGGTAATATGAGAAACAACCCCGTAAAAGGGGTATATTTGTTAATATAAAAGAACAACCCCATAAGTGGCGTATATTTATAAATATGGAAAAACAGCCCCGTAAATGGGGTATATTTTTTATAGGAGGAAGCGACCTCGTAAGAGGGGTATATTTATAAATATTAGAAAACAATCCCGTAATACGGGGATATTTATAAATCTGAGAAAATAACCCCGTAATTGTGGTATATTTATGAATATGAGAAAATAACCCCTTAAATAGGTTAGTTTTTTAATATTAGAAAACCACCCCATAAAAGGAGTATATTTGTCAATATAAGAAAATAATTTCGTAAAATGTGTATATTTATGAATTTGAGAAAACAACCCCATAATAGTGCTAATAATTTAATATGAGAAAAGGACCCCATAAAAGTGGTATATTTATCAAGATAAGAAAATAACTTGTAAAACATGTATATTTATGTATAAGAGAAAACAACCCCGTAAAAGTAGTGTAATTGCCAGTCTAAGAGAACGGCCTCGTAGAAGGGGTAAATTTTTTAATATGAGAAAACAACCCCGTAAGAGGAGTATATTTAGAAATATTAGAAAACAACCCCGTAATACGAGATATTTATGAATCTGAGAAAATAACTCAGTAATTGTGGTATATTTATGAGTACGAGAAAAACCGCTTAAATGGGTTAATTTTGTAACATAAGAAAACAACCACTTAAAATGGGTATATTTGTCATTATGAGAAAACAACTCTAAAAGTGGCATATATTCGCGAGTATGAAAAAATAGCCCTATAAAAGGAGTATATTTTTTTATATGAGGAAACAACCTCGTAAGAGGGGTATATTTTTAAATATTAAAAAATAACCCTGGAAGAGAGATATATTTATGAGTATGAGAAAAGGATCCTGTAAAAAGAAAACATTTGTTAATATAAGAAAACAACACTATAATAGGGGTAGTTTTTTAATGTGATAAAACGATTGCGTAAAAGCAGTATATTTTGCCAATATAAAAAAAATCCAGTAAAATATGTATATTTATGAATATGAGAAAACAACCCCATAAGAGTGGTGTATTTGTCGGTCTAAGAAAATAGCCCTGTAGAAATGGTATATATTTTAATATGAGAAAATAATATCATAAGAGGACAATATTTATAAATATTAGAAAATAATCTCACAAGAGGATTATATTTGTGAGTGTGAAAAAATAATCCCGTAAAATGGTATATTAATATATCTGAGAAAACAACCCTGTTAGAGTGGTATATTTGTGAGTATGAAAAAAAAACCCCTTGAGGCGCCTTTTTTGGTTGTTTGGTTGTGGAGTTGTAGGAACCCAAATGTTAAACGTGCTTGGTTCAAAAAAAATTCTAGAATGGGTGACCTCTAGGAAAGTTCTCGAATATACCAATAGGACAAAACTGTGAGGCTAGTAGGAGACCAAAGCAGACAATATCTCATGTGATATGTGTAATACCTGAAATTTTCTTTTAATAATAATAATAATAATATAATAACTAATAACGAGTTTTTATTTAATTTAATTTAGTTTTATTTTGAGTAATTGAATTGGGATGATTTAAAATAGAATTTCAATGCTAGATAAAAATAAAGGGATTTATTTTCTATATCTAATTAGTTTGATTTTTAAAAAAATTAATTAAGTGACTTCCTTAGAGGATAAATTATGTTCATATATATAGGTCACACTCAAATTTCTCTCAATATGAGCATATGAATCAAATATTATATTTGAAAGTTATGAAAGAACTAGTAGATAATATTTTTATAAAAGAATATATTGGGGAAAAATTTTAATTCGCAAATGGTATTGGTTTAAACTGGAAAATAGTTAATAAATTGATTATTTAAGTTAATTAAGTATTAGGATTAATTTGACAATTAGTTGTGAAATAAGGGCTAAGAGTATAATTGCTTTAATATGGAGTTTAAAAGCAAGGGTAAATAACTAACTCTCTATTCTTTTATTTGTAATTTGGCCCAAATTAAGTAGTTAAGGGGCTTAATTGAAATGCCACAGAAACGTTAGAGGGTTAAATAGAAATTTTACGGGAGGAAAATTGTTAGTAATTAAAAAGAATGAGGGACTAAATGGTTATTAAGCAAAAGTTTAGGGACCAAATGACGATAAAAGAAAGGAAAGAAGAGGAGTTGTTGTCTGCGGCTGGTCGAGCTCGGGGCGCGGTGATGATGGCTGGGGGAAGAGCAGATGTCGAGGAGTTCAGCAGCGTTGGCGGCAGCAGTGAGCAGTGAAAACAAAAGAGAGATTGTTCGACACCGTGCGTGGCGTCTTTGGCGGCAATGGCAGCCGAGTCGGTTGGCGATCAATTCGCCTGAGTGTGGGCTTCCTTTTAGGAGCAGCACCGACGAAAATGGTGGCCAGAGGAAGGCATGTTCGGCAAAGGAGCTTTTGGGTAGGCAGTCAGGATCTTAGGCTTTTTTCGGTGAATTCCGATAAGAGATGGCCGATCAGAGGGCATATCCGGACTCCCCTGAGCTCAAGCTTTCTAATGGCACTAGTTTTACAGCGATCGAACTCTATTAGAAAATCTACGGTCAAGATCGTCCGTGGATTTCTCCGGATGACCGGGGGCTGGAATCATCATCTGCGCGTCGTCTCAAGTCCGTAGGCATGCTCGGATCGTCGATCGGACTCCGGCGGCTGGAGGCAAGTCAACCGATTGATCAAGCGTCTTGATAATTTTCTAGCCCATTGATTTTAGAGTTTGTTGATAAAATAATTATTTGATTAATTATTGTGTTGAACACCAGGAAAATTATGTGAGGATTAATTGTTGAAATAAATATTATGTCGGACCGACCGGCAATAATTGTGATCTTGGTGTGTTGCGGAGTCGGGAAAAGTGATGTAGTTTTGGTAGGCCGACTCCCGTTAATTAATTGTTGAAAATTAGAAGTAATTCTGGCAGGTCCTGGATCCATTATACGGGGGGTAAACATTTGTATTTAGGGGAGATCCTGTCAAATTTTTGATAGAAAGTATCCGATTCGAAATTCTTATATAGTCAGTTCTAGGAGTTTAAGCCTAGGATTATTTGTTAAATGTTTTACTTTTATTGATTGAATTGTTCCCGTGAATAGATAATCCGTTAGTTCAACTCACTCCATCCGAGGCTTAAGAGCAAAGCAAGGAGGTCGTCAAAATTGTTAGTTAAAGTCATATATCTGCTATACATGTATCATACTAAAATCTTACATAGCAATTCTGATTAAATGATTTAAGATTTAAATTATTTATTTAATTACTATTCATATGTATATATATATCATTTTCTACATCATTATTATTGTGATTGCATGTTGACCAGGAAGAGACGGCAGTAGAACATGCCACCTGATGGGTTGCATCAGGACCGCCTGCGCACCGGTATGAATCTGAGACAGGTAGTAAAAGGATAATTTGGGACTTGCCCTGGTTGAGTTCAACTCTCTAGGTTGTGTAGAGTGTTTTTTCCGGAGTAAAGGTCCCTAGTCGAGCATTGCTCTCTGGGCGCCGGCTTTATAGGAAATTAAGTGATTAGACTAGATTTAAGAACCTTGGTCGAGCTCCGTTCTCTAGGCGCCAGTTTTGTTGGAGTGAGAGTTTCGAAAGGCTGTTAGTGTTGGGAGTTAGGGTTCTGCTGAGATACTCGTCCCGTAGTATGTAAAATTGATTTGTAGAAGCATGGCATAACACGTGTTTTTGCATGACTTAATATTTTATTTTAATTAAACAAATGTTAATTTTGAAGTGGTTGTATTCGTTTTTGGATATATGATTTTAACTCACTCTCGAGACTCACAGTGTCAAATTTAACTATTTTTCAAGTGTTTGTTAGTTTCTTGTAGTTCTTTTCCTCTTCACCGCCGGATCTAATGTAACTGAATTTATTGGTATGTTTGACTTTTAAGATTCTAGATTCTCCATAGTAGAAATTTCAAACTTATCATTTTGTAATTGCATGTAAATTTGGATTTTGCCTAATTATGCTGGCAGACTGAATTAAATATGTAGTATCTAACGGTTAAAGGTTAGTTATGGAATAGTGCCAATGGACAGAATCTGAATTATACCTTGATTGAGTTAGTGATTTATCAGGCTTACTACGGAATTTGGTGGCCTTAAGCCTACCCACTCCCTAGTGCCGGTCACGGGCCCATATATCGGGTCATGACAAAGTTGGTATCACAGTCTAGGTTTAGATTTCCTTCGACCAAGGTTAGGATTCTTGGTATTGTTTGGCTAGGATCAAGTCTGTCCTTGCTTGCTTTCATTTACTCAAGTTCCAGCATTTACTGTTAGAGAGTCTATTATTTCTCTTTCTTGTGAGCGTATCTTTGATATTGTATTGAGAATAAGCGCAGTAGCGATAGTAAGATCATAGATTTGTGGTAAGTTCTCTACTCAGTGGTGGTGCACCTTTCTTTTGCGAGATGTTGGAAAGCACGGTAGACTCATTGTCGTTTCTATATGTGATTAGTGTAGACCAACCTTAGATGCTTCAATTGTTTTATCGACGGTAGGCAATACAATTTAGGGTTGGTGTAGAGTGAACTTGCAGTCGTGCCATGAACTGCCTCGTCATCGCATTAGGTATCGTTTTAATGAGAAAAGCCGACTTCAGTACTTAGAATGTCGAGCAGAGGTTAAGATTGAGTTTTGTGGTTGTAAGAAGCATAAGAATGGTGGTTGGTGTATCTTTCGGGTGCTCGGAATCGAGAGAAGCTTAAGCGAACACTACTTATTTTTCTAAGTAGACAAAAGTGTTTTAAAACACAATATTGCGCCCAGTCCCGCAAGGAACTCATCATGACATTTCATTATTAGGCATGCACATTTCCATAACTCATTTTTAGGGCATGCATCATACATCAATGCATTGCAACCCATTATGATAAGGGGTATGATCATCTTGGTGCACGATATTGTAGAATTTTATAAGAAGAAAATGATTAAAGATTTTACGATTTTATAAAGGTGTTTTTCAAGATAATAATAATTTTTATTAATGACGATTATAAAGTTGGCGAATGGAAATTGGCAGGACAAGAGTTGGTTCAGATCATTTCAGAGAAGATTCCTTTTACCCGCGACCGGCTGAAGACAGCTTTCAGTAGGCAAAGGAGTTATGCGGATCCGAAGTGGGAGCAATTGGAGATTAATATTAGAGTATATGTATTCTTAAGGCGTCTCATATGCAAAAGTGATGCGGTTTGGTAATAAAGGCAAGTTAGCCCCTATTGTGTGGGACCTTTAGAATTATTGGCAGGATTGGTGAGGTGGCATACAAGTTGGAATTACCGCCAAATTTCTCGCGTGTCCATATGGTATTTCAGATATCCGTGTAGAGGAAGTATATTTTCGATCCTTCACACGTGTTGCAACCTTGGTATGTGGAAGTAAGGATTTGACTTACAAGGAACAGCCAGTCATGATTGTGGATTCTCAAGTTCGCCAACTTTGCTCTAGAGTTTTACCGATGGTCAAGGTCTTGTGGTCGAATTATTCTATCGAGGAAGGTACCCGGGAAGCCGAGCTGGAGATGAGAGGCTCTTACTCTCATTAGTTTTAATCTTAGTGTGAGCCTTTTTCATTTAAAATTCGAGGATGAATTTTCTTAAGGGGGGAGAATGTAATATCCAAAATTTTTTTTAATAATAATAGTAATATTAGTAATAACTAATAACGAGTTTTTATTTAATTTAATTTAATTTTATTTTGAGTAATTGAATTAGGATGATTTAAAATATAATTTCAATGCTGGATAAAGATAAAGGGATTTATTTTCTATATTTAATTAGTTTAACTTTTAACAAAATTAATTAAGTGAATTTTTTAGGGGATAAATTATGTTTTCATATATATATATATATAGGTCGCACTCAAATTTTTCTTAATATGAGCATATGAATCAAATATTATATTTGAAAATTATGAAAGAAATAATAGATAATATTTTTATAAAAGAGTTTATTGAGGAATGACAAATTTTAATTAGCAAATGTTGTTGGTTTAAATTGAAAAATAGTTAATAAATTGATTATTTAAGTTAATTAAGTACCAGGATTAATTTAACAATTAGTTATGAAATAAGGGCTAAAAGTATAATTGCTTTAATATGGGGTTTAAATGAGAATTTTCATGGTTGATATTTTTGTAATTAAATATGTCGGTAAGGGCATTTAGTAATTTCACCCTTAAAAGCAAGGGTAAATAAGTAACTCTCTATTTTTTTAATAATTGTAATATGCCCAAATTAAGTAGTTAGGGGGCTTAATTGAAATGCCACAGAAAAGTTGGAGGGTTAAACAAAAATTTTACAGGGGGAAATTATAAGTAATTAAAAAGAATGAGGGAATAAATGGTTATTAAGGAAAAGTTTGGGGACTAAATGACGATAAGAGAAAGGAAAGAAAGAAAAGGGGAGATCGGGCATGGCGAAGAAGAAGGGAAGAGAAAGAAGAGGAGCTGCAGTCCGCAGTTGGTCGAGCTCGAGGCACGGTGGCAATGGCTGGCGGAGAGCCAGCAAAACAAAGAGAGAGGCAGCGGTTGTTCGACGCTGTGCGTGGCGTCTTCGGCGGCAATGGTGGCCGAGTCGGGTGGCGATCAACTCACTTGAGTATAGGCTTCCTTTTGGGAGCAGCGCCAAAGCAAATGGTGGTCGGAAGAAGGTGTGTCCGGTGAAGGAGTTTTTGGATAGGCAGCCAAGATTTTAGGCTTTTTCTGGCGAGTGATGGCCGATCAGAGGACATATCCGGACTCCCCTCAGCTCAAGCTTTCCAATGGCACTAGTTTTACAATGATCGGATTCCGTTTGAAAATTGACGATCGAGATTATCCGTGGATTTATCTGGATGATCGAAGGTGGGATCGAAGGATCGGGTGCTAGAATCATCATCTGCGCGTTGTCTCCAGTCCGTAGGCACGCTCAGATCGTCGATCGGACTCCGGCGGTTGGAGGCAAGTCGACCGATTGATCAAGCGTCTCGGTAATTCTCTATTCCGTTTGAAATTTGATTAATTATTATGTTGAATAGAAAAATTATGTGAGGATTAATTGTTGAAATAAATATTATATCGAACCGGCTGCTAATAATTGTGATTCGTAGTGTGTTGTGGAGTCAGGAAAAGTGATGTAGTTTTGGTAACCCGACTCCCGTTAATTAATTGTTGAAAATTAGAAGTGTTTCTGGCAGGTCCTAGATCCGTTAGACGGGGGCTAAACATCCATATTTAGAGGAGATTCTGCTGAATTTTTGATAGAAATTATCCGATTCGAAATTCTTAGACAGTCAGTTCTAGGAGTTTAGGCCTAGGGTTATTTGTTAAATGTTTTACTTTTATTGATTGAATTGTTCCCGTGAATAGATAATCCATCGGTTCAACTCGTGCCACCCGAGGCTTAGGAGCAGAGCAAGGAGGTCATTAGAATTGTGAGTTAAAGTCATATATCTGTTATACATGTGTCATGCTAAAATTTTACATAGTAATTCTAATTAAATGATTTAAGATTTAAATTATTTCTTTAATTACTATTCATATATATATATACATATATATATATCATTTTCTACATCATTGTTATTGTGATTGCATATTGACATTGCCACCTAATGGGTTGCATCAGGACCGCGAAAGCACCGATATGAATATGAGACAGGTAGTAAAAGGATAATTTGGGACTTGCCCTGGTCGAGTTCAACTCTCTAGGCTGTATAGAGTGTGTTTCCCGGAGTAAAGGTCCCTGGTCGAGCGTTGCTCTCTAGGCGCTGACTTTATGGGAGATTAAGTGATCAGACTGGATTTAAGGACTTTGGTCGAGCTCCGCTCTTTGGGCGCCAATCTTGTTGCAGTGAGAGAGTCGAAAGGCTATTAGTGTTGGGAGTTAGGGTTCTGCTAAGATACTCGTCCCGTAGCATGAAAAATTTATTTTATAGAAGCATGGCATGACACGTCTTTTTGCATGACTTAATATTTTATTTTAATTAAACAAATGTTTATTTTGAAGTGGTTGTATTCGTTTTTGGATATATGATTTTAACTCACTCTCGAGACTGACAGTCTCAAATTTAACTGTTTTTCAGGTGTTTGTTAGTTTCCTGCAGTTCTTTTCCTCTAGCAGCCTGACTTCTTCACCTCCGGGTTTAATGTAACTGATTTTATTGGTATGTTTGACTTTTAAGATTCTAGATTCTCCATAGTAGAAATTTCATACTTATCATTTTGTAATTGCATGTAATTTTGGGTTTTGCCTAATTATACTGGCAGACCGAATTAAATATGTAGTATCTGACAGTTAAAGGTTAATTATGGAATAGTGCTAATGGATAGAATCTGAATTATACCTTGATTGAGTTAGTGATTTGTCAGGTTACTACGGGATTTGGTGGCCTTAAGCCTACCCATTCCCTAGTGCCGATCATGAGCCCATAGACCGGGTCGTGATAATCTAGTTTCGGGTCGTACAAATGGTATTAGAGCAGGACCCCTATAGTAAATGTGTTGTTCGAGGATGAACCAAGCGGAAGCTGGTGGACATGTGACAGTCTGGACTAGAGAAGCAATTCGATGAGGGCGGGAAGTGGACGTTGGAGCAAGGATAGGATACTTGGACAAGGAGCGGCTTCTAGGATGGCAGCACTCTAAGGTATGGGGGTATATGAATAAATTGAATTGAACATTGAAATGGAGTGGGAATAGTTGATAATATATATATATAAAGAGTTGGAACTAATCACATGAGATACCTTTTGGTTGTCTGGTTATGGAGTTATAGCAAATCTAAACTTAAACGTGCTTGGTTCAGAGAAATTTCAGATGGGTGACATCCTCGGAAGTTCTTGAACCTGCTAAAGACACAAAACTGTGAGGCCAGTGGGAGCCAAAACACATTGAAATATGGTTCCGAGTTATTACAAAATAAATTATATTATATATTATTAAACTAAATCATTTAAGACAAAATTAATCTAATTAATTAAAAATTTATGATAAAAAGAACTAAACTTTTGTTATCGTTCAACATTTATAGATGCCAATAAGAAATTCTTATATTAAAAAACTATCAAACTCTTATAAATGAAAATATTAATGCAAGTCATTTATGCCATAATTTTTCAGAATGCCAAGTTATAATTTGAAGAATTCGTACAAGTATGAAATAATTAAATAAATTTCATTCTCTATAAAGGATAATTTCTTATCATTATTATTTTATTATTTTTTTAAGGTTCAAATAATGCTTCAAACAACAGAAACTCATATCGCAGTAAATCCAACTAGCAAATGCAGATACTACAAATCAACATATAGTTGATAATAAACCTTAAACAGTGAAAACTATCATATTTTTTATCCACAACATTAATCTACAAATCAATATTTGAAAAAGATACAAATTTTATACTAAACATCTTCATAAGCTAAACCAGTAATGAACGAAAGGTTAAAAAAATTTCTAATCAAAATTCAGTAACATGCATGCATTAGAGAGTAAAACCAAAAACAGAATAAGAAAAATGCAATCTTTTTATTACTATGGAGCTCAAACAAATCTTATCTAGCAGGATTATTAAACAAAATAAAAACTTTATAATATAATAATAATTAAAAAGAATAGATAATATGTTGGACTGGATAATAACTTCGGATGTCAAGTTTTGAGTAACATCAATTATTGCACCTTTCAATATTCTTTTCAGAATGGCTAGGTGAGCCTAACAGCTAAATTCAAAATTGTTGGTTTACAGAACTCTTACTGATATAAAAAAAATAAGAAATTCAAGAATTATCTATTTTTTAAAACCATCAACAACTTCAGTTTCACAATTTATATTTTAAACTTATGACTTGCTTTTTCTTGAAATACCTCTCTACAAAATATTATATTGTTAGTGGAGGACGTGTATTCTTAGTCTGCTTCTCCACACTTATACCTACCTTTTTACAATTATTATTTTCCTAGTGGAAAAGGCTAAATTACCTAATTAATAAACAATTTATTAAAATATTTTGGTAAATTTATCTGTCTCTTCCTTTCCATTTTTATATATTTTATGGCTATTATTAACAAAATTTATAATTGTTAATTTAATTAATTTTCTTCATTTATTGATAAGTAAACTTTTACGTATATTATAAACATAAATATAAAACGTATATATAAAAGTAAAAGATAACTTAAGTTTTAAATTCTGTTATTAAATTAAGTTAGTTGCCGGTTCATAATAAAATAAGAATTGATTGTTAATTTGTCTCATATTATCTAATTATATATAAAATTTAAAATATTATGTCATTTAAATTTTCAAAAAATTTAAATTGATATGGTCTTTACCTATTCATAAATATCAGATAACCATTTTTTTTTTATCTAAAAGTATTTTATGTTTATCGTTTTTTACACATACAATATGAAATATAATTGGCATGAAAAAAGAAATAGTAAGGTCTTCTAACTAAATTTTATATAATGCAATCACATGAAATTAGACATTTTTGTTTTATGGACTAGCTAGCAATAGTGAATAGTTTAAGTGCTTGTTAATTTTAATTTCATGCATCATTTTTTTCATTTTAAATAAAATCTAAATAACAGTACCCATTAACATAATAAGTTCATATCTTTATCTCAAGTATTTTCAATGTGATTAGATAACTAGTTGACATGTCAGGTATTTTATTCGTGATTTTATATCTCATGTCATATAAATTAAATATGTAAAATTTAATATATTAAATTATAAATTATATTTAAATATTATACTTATACTTTTTAATAAATAAAATAATATTTTTTAAATTATTTGATAACATAAATAAATAAAATCATATTATCAAAAGTAGAAATTTTATTCGAATAACATGTGTTTCATGCTCTTTTGATTTTGATTCATCCTTTTATATAAACTAGTATTTTTATGCACACACACATATATATATATATATATATATATATATATATATATATATATATATATATATATATATATTAACTATTTGACTCGTTATTATATAGAAAATAAACACATTATAAAATTTTTATAATAAGTAACAAATAAATTTAATATATTATTAAAAATTGAAATTTATATATATTGTAAAAAAATTTAATTTAATAAAAACTTATTCTAATAATTTTATTTTTTTAATAAAGTAAAATATAACAAACATTTTCACGTATGAACATCTTTTTAGTTTCTATTTTCAAAACTTATAGAATTAAATATTTTTCTAATGTTCATTTATTATATTTAAATCATTATCATTATTTTGCATAATTATAATTAGATAGAAGCTCAATTATAAATCTTTTTAATAATTTTAAGGTGGAAATAAATTATTCAAATTATTATTTTTAATTTTAAAAAAATAACTATTTTGAAATTTTTATTAATGACCTAATGATAGGATTATTAAGTTGAAAATTGTATATGCTTCATAAAACTTATGTTATACTCCTAAAAACATATTAATACATAAACTTTTTATAAGACACTTACTTATTTTAAGAGCAAATATATATACTTATATTATATTAAAATAATAATTTGATAGTTTATTTAAATACACTTTACATACCACTATTATTTTTTATTTTGTTAATTTATAATAATAATAGACTATTATTATTGTTATTATTGCTATGATAAGATGTCGATATCTTATTTCAATTGATAATAATCTTAGTTTTTTTAAGTCTGTTTTACTCACTTGCATTGCATGTTAATATTAATTATTTGGCTTGCTTAAAAGTTAAAACAATATATATATATATATATATATATATATATATTCATATTTAGCTTCTAGTATCTTCTTTTTATGGAATGAGGGCTTTCGCACTATACAAACTGCATGCAACCGGATACTTGAGGCTAGTGAGATTATTAATTCAGTTTTCTACCTTAGGAGAAATCAAGTAATGAGTTCTTTCAAGCACTTTATAGACTTATCAAGACCCATGCTAGCGAACATAGATTTATCGCTCATGTCCTTCCTTTCTTTTATATTCGTTGTCCATCCTTATATTTAAATCAATTTGGTTTGATCCTTACTCCATCCTTATATTTAAATCAATTTGGTTTGATCCTTACGCTTATCCGTATAGAAGAGAACAAAAAATTTGTGACTTCTTTCCTTATCAGATATGAAATCCTACCTATATTCTCATTTTGTTCTTCTATTTTATGCCTCTCTTTCTAATCTTTGTCTAATTGATGGTTTGGTTCTATTAGGGGAGCATAAACACGAGTATTGAGTGAAAGGGCTTAGAAGCAACAATCTTAGGCATCGATCCAATGCTTGGACAAATGCAAAGAGAGAAAATTAGTTGATCGAGTATTGATATCATTCTCTAAACAATCTAGGATGAATCTTTTAGTGCAAAGAGGGAATGATGAGAATCAAGGAACGCCCAAATATTCTGGTTCAAGATTTGGACCATTGGGATCTCCACCAATCCTTGTTCCTCTAGGCACGAGGACTCCTAATGACACAAAGATTGGCATAAGGAATCATGGGAATGCAATTGACAAGCTTGACAGGTGGCATTAAGACTTAACTTGATGATTAAGCAGGATAAGACAGAAATTCACGTGTATAAGGGAGAAATCATGTTGTTTTTTATTAGTACAAGTGTAACACAAGTAGGAATGCGAGTGTTTTGATGTTTGGATTGGATATAATGAATTAATTTAGGTCGGAGTATTATTAGGTAGGCCCACGTGAATTTCTCCTTATTTTTGTTAAGTTGACTCATAAAATTTGGGACTACGAGAGCTATTGACTAGTCAACTTCTCTCTAGTTCTTGATTTGACTTTATTTTATCAATCTTTATTTATTCATTTATTCATATTTTAGTTTTTGAAGAACCCATAAATTGACTTCTCGCAAAGTAGACAACTGAAATAATAAGCTCAATAGCCTCAGGTATTCTGTTGCATGTCGTGTTAATAGTGCAGAAGCCTAATTCCTTAAAAAGAATAAACTAGAAGCTAAAGCCCTTATTTTATAAGAAGAAACTAGATGCTAAATAAGAATAATTAAATAAATAAATAAAGATTAATTGGATCAGTGCCTTTGATTAGTGCTTCCACATGCTTTCACTCGACACTAGTGTTTATACTCATCAAACAAAATGAAACCATCATACTAGATAGAGATTAGAAAGAGACACAAAAAAATGAAGAAAATTAGAACATTAGATCCGATAAGGAAAGAAATCACAAGTTCTTTGTTCTCTTCCATACAGCTAAGTGTAAGTATCAAATTGAATTGATTTAAACACAAGTGTAGACAGAGAACACAAAAGAAAGGAACAATGTAAATGATAAGTCTATATTCACTAGAACTAGTCTTGAGAAGTCCGCATGCAACCAAATACTTGAGATTAGTGAGCATATTATTTTAATTTTCTATCTTGTAGGAAATCAAGTTATGGGTTCATTCAAGAACTTTAAGGTGTTATCAAGACTCATGCTAGCAAATATAGACTTGTAGCTCATGTCCTTCCTTTCTTTTGTGTTATTTGTCTTCCCTTATATTTAAATCAATTCAATTTGATGCTTACGCTTAATCGTATGGAAGAGAACAAAGAACTTGTGATTTCTTTCCCTATTGAATACGAATTCCTACATATGTTCTTTTTTTGTTCATTTCTTTTGTGCGTGTCTTTCTATTCTCTCTCTAGTATGATGGTTTCATTTTATTTATGAAGTATAAGCACGAGTGTTGACTGAAGGCATATGGAAGCGATAATCATAAAAACCTATATGATGCTTGTACAAATGCAAAGAAAGAAAATTAGTTGGTCGAGAATTGATATTATTCTTCAAATAATCGCGAACGAGTCTTTTGGAGGAAAGAGGAAATGATGAGAATCGAAGCACCACCAAATATTCCGATTCAGGAATTGGACCATTAGGATCTCTGTCATTCCTTAATCCTCTAATGTTAGAGAACCTCTAAGAGTAGACTTCGAGAATCCTTTTTTGAATTGTGGACCCCCAAAATACTAGAAAACCCAAAAGACAATCCGATTTTCAGCCCTAAGAAAGTTAAAATCAAGTATCTTATAATGAACAAGAGAATTAGAATCCAAAGAAAACTAAGTTCTTAAAACTCCAATCCTTTGAAACACTCCACAAAGAAGTTGTTCAACCTTCTCTGAATGTTCCTTAAGCATTTATTCTTTTAAGAACACAAAAATAAAGCATAACAAGCTTTAAATGTAAAATACAAATTATCATTCAAATTCAACTTTAACTTCACATCAAAATCCATGCTAGCCTTTTATAGGCCTTAGAAAAGCCTAAATATTAATTAATAAGGATTTACATCTCATCTAGGATAAAGATAACCTTCCTAATAAAAAGAGAAAAGTAAAACAAAGTTCTAACTAAGGTAAAGAACATGTGTAGCCACCTAACTTAAATAAAGAAACCCTAATTTACTTAAGTCATGCATATGGGCCTGATAAGAAACCTCCAAGGATTGAAACCACGAGCCTTTTGGTTATGTGAATCCGTGATTCACAAGCTAGAAAATTCCTTGGCAATTCAATATCCTTGCCCAAGGAAAGCTAAGAATAAATCAAAATAGATGATCTTTAGATTAGAACCTAAAGGAAACTATGGCCTTTAAACCCTAATCTATGAACACCACAAAGGATAGATCAATTCCTTTAAAAGTTTGATTGCATTCACTCAAGAATACAAGGTTCAAAGTAACAACTTTGAAAAGAAAATTACTTGAAATATAATTGATAAAGTTAAAATCTAGAAAGAAATTTGTTTTAGGCTTTATAAGCCTAAAAAAACCCTAATCCTAGCTTGCTTAGGAAACATATCTCAAAAGGATAGAAATAATATTATTAATTAAAAGATAACTAAAGACAATTCCTAATTAAGCTAAAACACATAATGATGCAATAAAGACAAGAATTACAAATGATCCTTTAAGCTTTCAAGGAGGTCCAATGACAAGATCCAAGTCCAAAAGGATGCAAGAAGCTTTGTTAGGCTTAATTAAAGACATTTGGAATGTTCAAACACTACAAGGTTCATCCCAAGGCTTAGGATTGCAAAAAGGACCAAAATCATCAATTTAGTGCAATAAGTTTGGGCTGAACTTAAAGGTCTAATACACTTCATTTGAAGCCTTTTTATTTTCATTTTTATTAGGTTTTCTTAAGTCAAGGTGTGATTAGTTGTCATTTGGAGTTACAAAATGGATGCACATGATTAGTTATAATTTGGAGTTACAAAATGGATGCACATGATTAGTTGTCATTTGGGAGTTACAAAATGAGTGCCATTAATATTTAAACAACCACTTTTAATAAGTTTTAATGGGGATTAAAGGGGAAAACATTGGAAAGCTCAAAAGACATCTATTTAGGATTCTTTGTCTTATTTTGGTTATGAATATCAAAGCCAAATTTATTTGTAAAAATCAATTGATGAATGATAATATTTATTTACTCTTTGTGAGTGTTTCTGCTTTGAACTTATCAAACTATTTTTAGTTCGTGGCGTTCTCTAACTAAAATTTTATTTGATTTTTAACCTATCAAATCATACTTGGTTTGTGGCATTTGGAGTTGAATTCAAGTGCTAGTTTCATTGTTGGAACTAGTTTTTCCTAACTTCCCTTGAGGAGATCCTTGGATTTTGGAATCATCTTGATTGGAGGTTTTCTTTTTGCATTCCATATGTTTCATAACTTATTAATTATTAGGGTGTATAGTTGCTAAGATGATGATTTCCTATCAACATAAGTAGCTGTCCATAGCAACTAAAGAAAACTTTAATGTAAAAACAAATCATGCACGTGGGCCTTATTTAAGTGTATGCTAAATAGGCCCAAATAACAAGCTTAAACTAAAGCCCAAGTGCAGCTTGTAGAACTGGCCCATCTTGAACTTGGACTTGTAATATATTAAAAGAGATGTGATCTGCACTATCTTGTCTCAAATAATCTCCTTAGTCCACCCACGTTTGGAATGCTAAGCTTGGAATATGCTTTGTTAAGGCCTCTTGATACTTCTTAGCTCTTGATATAGTAATGGGGCCTTATCGTAAGGTTTTTTGGATCATTGGCCCATTGGACTTGATCTTGCTCTCTATGTCCATATTCTTCAAGATCCTTAGTGATAAGCTATTTGTGTAGCTACAATCTAAGGCAGTGAACCTATCGATGCAGACTAGCACTAACGGTGAGTATTAAGGTCATATTCTCGGGAAAGGTGATCCTAGAACTACTACAGCGTCTTATGATATCTAACCCTAACAAAATCAATGAAGTTGCTATTCTATGATTAAATGTAAGCAAGTGATTAACTAATTTTCAGACAGACTGAAAGGATTTCATGAAATAATCAAAGGAAAAAGCAAACCCGAGCGGACCTAAGCTAGTTGGATTTTAGTGAAGGTAGAAATTATATTAATTACCAATTGCGATTACCCGTGGACGAGTTCTTAACTGAATTTGATTTTCCTCTCGAGATAACCGAATTCCTAAACCTAAGAACCTAAAGTTGGAATCTTTTCCTAACGATCGATTATTAAATTAGCATTAGCTTTAATCCGCCTCTATTAAGCTTTGTTAATTTTTAATCAGGCTAGTCAATTACCCTTATCTCTAAGTGATCATTAACCAGTTCTTGCTATTCAAATTTTCAATTACTAAATGAACTTCTCAATTACATAAAGTAATCTAAACACCACAACTCACAACGTCTTATGAATAATGTGATTTCTCATTAATAATGAAAGCCAGAAGAAATAAGCATTAATAATCAAAGTCTCAAAAACATTAAAAGCAATCCAACAACATAGAAACCCTAATGGGTTCAATAATTCTAGCTACTCATACTAATAAGCAACACAAAGTAAAGAACAAATTAAGAAAAGTAATTTGAAAGCATGTACACCCTTCTTCTTCAAGTTTGATGAAAAGCCCTAAATTCCCAATTATGAATGATGAACCCTAAATTGCCTCTTGAATGCCTCCAAATCCACTCTTGATCTTCAATTTAATGTTTAAACCAATGTAATCCTTCCTTCAATAGATGAAATAGTCTCCTAAAGTCAATTATTGAAGTTTGGAAAAGGATGGCTTATGCATGTATGTGTGAAATCAAGTCAGAAAATTGAACCCTTGGTCAATAAATCGCATTTGCCTAAATAATTCTCTTAGCACGGTTGTGGTCAAGCCCATGTTGACCAGCACGGGCGGAGTCCAGGCTATGCACTCGCTGGTGCTGAGCCACCACTGGCCGTGGTGGCCTCGGAAATAGTGCCAAAATG
The DNA here is from genome assembly GCF_019578655.1 of Ricinus communis. Taxonomy (NCBI): domain Eukaryota; kingdom Viridiplantae; phylum Streptophyta; class Magnoliopsida; order Malpighiales; family Euphorbiaceae; genus Ricinus; species Ricinus communis. Next base: position 2,112,364 of record NC_063259.1, read on the forward strand.
GCACTCTTGAGGGTCAAGTGTTGATGGTTCAGCACGGCCAGAGTCCAGGTCGTGCTCAACCTTGGAATGCTAGTCCTTGCTCAATTTTGATGGATTCTGGTCCGTAATTGCACGTATTTCCCTCGACTACTGATAATGTCCATCGATAATCACCTGAAACATGAAAGGAACCAAAACACAGGTGATTCTAGCATAAAATAAGATAACTATGCACAAAAAAGTAAGTAATTGGGCATATAAACATGTATAAAATGATGCACATCAAATCACCCCACACTTAAGCTTTTGCTTGTCCTCAAGCAATCAATAACTCAATATATATATAAGCAACAATCACCCTTCAAAATCCATGCTAAAGTTCACAACTTAACCTTATTCAAGATATAAAGAATGAAACTCAAGTAACTAAACGAATTATACACCTTCAAAGAAGAACTAAAATAATACCATCTCGAAGTACAACTTATATAACAATTCAGCATTAAAGACTAGGAACCATTGCCTCACAGGAATCTCTCAAGTCACTCACAGTGTTTACAGGTAAACAAGAAAATTCCCTCAACGCGGCTGCACAGAACCTGTTTACCATAAGCTTGCTCATCAATCTCATCTTTGCTACTACGAATAAATGAATATCAAAATCAAAGGGTCTTTTACAAGGGTTGAAATGTGGCTAAGGTAAAGGTAAGAATATTTGGATAGAAGTGTAAAGTATACTGAAAAATCATGCAATTATTTAGAATGAATGCTTCAGGAGCTGAATGCCAAAACAACAAAAATACTCACTAAGCCTTATTTGAAGTAAAGGATGCTCACAAGAATTAAATTCAAAAGAGCTAAGAGCTAAGCAATAAGTCAGAAATTTTTTTCATTTTCTTTTTCTTTTATTTTTTTTACCATATATATATGCCACAACAGCTTACATAGAGGCTGCATGATTAGTGACATAAACAATGAGAACAGTTATCCAATTTGGATTGAAGGGAGCATCAAAGAATGACTAAAAAGACTAAGTGAATTTATAACAAAATTAGGCACTATGAGTCCATAAAAGAAGAAGCATAACACATAATTATTCAGTATGCAGGGTGAAAGGAAAGATAAACGTATAGAATGATGTATGTGTAGTGTATAGGTGTAAATCATGAAGAAAAGGTTACGGCTCAAAACAGGCTGACTAATGGAAACAAAGGGTAGGCTTTTGGCCGGATGTGGTGAATTCCTAAGTTCCCTAAATCATCTAATAGTATTCAAAAATTCATGTAACCTCAACAAGCATTACAGAGCAAGTTATAGAAACAAAATTAAGTACAGCGCACACTCAAACAAGAAAAATCATGAGCATAATGTGCAATGCATGCTCAAATTTTGGTTCAAAAACTCACGTTTGAAGTGGCTAAAATTGCAATTTGTTCCTAGACTTATCAATTGAATCATCACATAAATTGTATAAGAGATTGGCATAATCAAAGTTCAAAGTTGAAGGTTGTAAATTTGCAAGGAACTCAAGTAACATCAGTTTAACCCGGCTAAGTTGACATATTGAATACAATGAAATTGCTTTCTAAGAACAAAAATCGAGAAGGACAATCAATTAGTAGTGTGTGAATTAAGTCATTAATTACAAAAGAATAAACTAAGCTTAAATGTCATGAAAAACCTAGGTCCTAACATCCTAAGAATAGTCCATTATCATTGCCTAAACAATCAAGGGATAAAACCATAAATACCGACACCAGACTTGATTATAACACTGCCTATAATGTTAGAAAAATAAAATTGGGTATATTACATAACTAGCACATCATAAAAGTGAAGATTATATTAAATGTACATATCATGAACGCAAAGCAAAATGTTCCACTAAAATAACATAACATGAAAGCAAATTGAAAGAAAATAAAATAAAATAAAATAAAAATAACAAAAGAAAATAAAAAGGAAAAGGAAAAAGAAATAGAGCACAAATTTTTGTCACTGCTGGTAGTCTGCCGAAGGCGCATCCTCACTAGTTGGATCAGCTGGAGGGTGAGGAGTAGGGGAAGGCGCTGAAAGAGAGGGCGGTGGTGCTGGCACAAGATCCGTGAATCAACTTGCTAGGTCGAACTCCATATCATCGATAAATCACTGATTTTGTGCTCTGGTCTCCGCCATCTTTTATATCTGCTCGGCCATTAGGTCCGTCTGGGTGGCCTGCCAATCTAGCCCATGCATAAGCTGCTGGAGCATATGATTTAACCCCTGAAATTGTGCCCCAGTCTCATCTTGAAACTGCCCAAACTCCTTTCTGTGATGCACAAACTCAGTATAGTGCTGCTGCTGTAAATCGCAAACTCGATCTAGTCGTTCAGCCAAAGCACTAATCTGAGCACTTGATGTCCCTACAGAATAAGAATAGGAGGCTCTAGATGTAGGCATAAATACTCTGGCTGGGTTAGGAATCCTAACATCTGGAACCTTAGCCATAGGGTCTTGGGCTCCTCGAGCTACTGCCTCTCTAGCTTCCCTGACTATTGCATTGACGAGCCTATACTCAATGCCATGTGGGTAACGAGTGGCCGTGATCATCTGCATGTTGATCATCTGTCTGATCCCTAATGGTGTCATGTCACCAATCTGAGAAAGCTCGGACAGACAGTCGTTCAGTACATCTAGTCTCTTGGCCAACCTAGTCACATACGGGACAAAACAGCAATGCATCTTCTTCTGGGCATCGACAATGAAGGAACGGATTTGACGAGCCAATAAATATCCCATGTCAAGCTTCTTACGATGTTGCATAGCCCAGAGGATGAATACATTGGTCTATGTGACTGCTCCAAAACTATCTCCCTTGCCTGTAACCGTGTAAGCTAACAGTGTATGGAGATAGCGGAGATGATCTGGAAGGATAGACACCTTAGACCTGCTGGGGTAGTATGATTCTCGCCTGAGTTAATGTAGATGCAGCCCTGATACTCCTCGCCTGAGGTCTCCTGCTCAGTCCATAAACATAAATGCATGCCGAATTGTGGAACTGACATTGAGAACTCCCTTCCTCCAAGTCTGAAGTAAACTGCATCAGACTGATGCCAGTTTGTGATATGTTGCTGCAGGAAGAAGGTGTTGAGGAATTCAATTGTGAGCTCGCGGTAGGTTGGCTAAATGATGTCGAAGAACCGTTTGTAAGGCAGTGTGTCGAACAGTGCACGAACATCATGAGCCAATCCCACTCTCTCCAGGGATACAAATTCGATGCAACGTCCAGCCATTACTTACTTCCATCTCATGACTTGGAAGCGGCTTTCATTATTAGCATTCTAAAATGTCCATAAGGGATGTCGACCAGGTGCGGGTGGATTTATAGCCGGTGTTCTTCATGCTCGGACTAGTTGCTGTTGTGGTGGGGGTACTGATGCTTGTGCTAGTGCTGGTGAAGGTGAAGTGGAGGAAGAGGTTCCTTCGCCACGCAAGCACTTGCTGGTAGCGATGCGTTGCGGTTGCTTTCGACGGGATTGATCCCGATCCCTCATATTGCCTAATACAATCAATCATTAGTATTTGAACAAGAAATCAAGTTAACATAAATTATACCAAAACTTTAACAGCATAACGGCTAAAATTTGACTAACAGAAAACTTTAGACTTAAAGCTAAGACTAAAGCCTCAATTTCCTGTAGAAAACCAATTCACAATGACATTCCAGCCCACATTATTTCGCATCAAATAAAGAGAATTTATGCTATTAATTTTTCAGAATAGAATGCCATAAATTAACTTTATTGCTACCGAACCCCATACTTAGCATTTCACTCTTTAAGATCACATAAACATAGTAACTAATCTAAACTAAATCTAATCTAAATCAAACTTGAGCATTATGAAAAAAACAAGACAATAAACCAACCAAAGCAAAAGGTGAAGAAACTACTAGAGCATATCAAAATGTCCTAAATAATAAAAATTACATAAAAGAAAAATCAAATTTAACCAAATAAAAGCAAAAGGCGAAGAAACTTACTTGAAATTGCCGTGACAGGTAAGCAAAATCGAGAAAAAGGAGAAATAGCACCTTAGAGTTTAGAGGGGGAAAAGTTGGAAATTGTTTGAAATGGCCTGCTTATATAGTCACGGGGGTCAGCATGGGCGAGGGCATGGCTATGTTGGTCAGCATGGCCTGGTGTTTCCGCCCGTAGTGCCTTCGGAAGCCGTGGTGGACGACTGATTTTGATTGTGAGCTACGTACATGTCCATCACGGGCTAGGGCACGGTCATGCTGACCGGCACGGCCTGGTGTTGCAGCTTATGGTGGCCTCGGAAGCCGTGGTGGAAGGCTGACTTTCCAATCTCTTCATGTGCATGTTCATCAGGGAAAGGACTCCAGCCGTGCTGATCAGCACGGGTTGGGGATCCAACCCGTAATGTCCACAGAAACTATGGTGGACGGTTGAAGTCCAAGCTTTTCTTCGCCATCTTGAATCGCCAAACTCCCTACCTGCATTCAACATATATACGTACACATTTAGGCTATAATTCAAGTAAAATGTATCAAGCAGGGAAGTTTGTCTTCACCAGTTACCAAAAATCTGACTTAAGTTACTAAGAACCTAGATTTATACAATTTCGTTTAGTTACTAAGTAAGTATTCTAACTACCATCAAGCATGCAAACAACTGATAATATAAAAATAAATAGAAAAACATAAAGCTAAAATGGGAATGCCTCCCAAAGGCACTTCTTTTTGGTTCTCGAGTCATTTAGCTGGACTCGACATGGATCATCCTTACAAATATAGAACCATGTCCACCCCCTGCTCAATCTCCAATGAGTTTCCGTGATACAATTTGAGCATATGTCCATTGACCTTGAAATCACCTTTCTAAGGATGATGAAGCTCGACTGTGCCATATGGGAAAACTTGCTTAACCATGAATGGCCCCGACCATCGACTCCTGAGCTTCCTTGGAAATAAACGAAGACGTGAGTTATCTAGCAATACTCTATCTCCAATCTGAAACTCCTTGGAACCTTTGAGCCTTTGATCATGCCACTTCTTTGCCTTAGCCTTGTAAATTGCCTGCTGACGCCACATGCTCAACCTTGGAATGCTAGTCGTAGCTCAATTTTGATGGATTCTGGTCCGTGATTGCACGTATTTCCCTCGACTATTGATAATGTCCATCGATAATCACTTAAAACATGAAAGGAACCAAAACACAGGTGTTTCTAGCATAAATCAAGATAACTATGCACAAAAATGTAAGTAATGGGCATATAAACATGTATAAAATGATGCACATCACTTAGCTTTTTCTATCCGACCTTGATCTGGCAACTCTTGTCCATCATCTTCAAGCTTTCCATGCCCTTTCCTAGGCTGGTCCATATCATTCCCCCTCTCCTCAAAAGGATTCGTCCTCGAATCTAGACCATCATCACCTACATCAAAAGAAGAAAGATCAAAAACATTAAATGTAGCACTAACATTAAACTCACCAGGCAAGTGCACTTTATAAGCATTTTCATTAATGTGCTCAAGAATTTGAAATGGCCCATCTCCTCTTGGGTTTAATTTAGATTTTCGTTGATTAGGAAACCACTTTTTGCGAAAATGCACCCAAACCTAGTCACCAGACTGAAATATCATGGGTTTTCTTCCTTTATTAACACGATCTGCCACATTAGCATTTTGCTTCTCAATCCTCTCCTTAACTTGCTTATGTAACCGCTTCACATAATCAGCTTTATTTGTCCTATATACATTCGCAAGCTTATTAAGAGGCAAAGGAAATAAATGAAGAGGGGTTAGCGGATTAAAATCATAAACAACCTCAAATGAAGAACAATTATTAGTGCTATGAATAGCTCTATTATAAGCAAACTCCACAAAAGGCAAGAAATCCTCCCAAGTTCGAATATTCTTTTGAATAATTCCCTTGGGCAAAGTGATTAAAGTCTGATTTATTGGTTGTTATTTTTGCCTTCGACAAATTCAAATCATACCTCATCTTATCAAAGACCATCTTCTTCATTGACCATTCAGCTTTGAGGTATTTGTTTAATAAGCATGATGCTAAGCCGAGATTGATCAGATGGATTTTATTATTGCATGAGTTCGACATTGAGATCAGAGATAAGAAGGGCGTAGAAAATTTGGCAACGGATCACTTATCCAGACTGGAGAATCCGAGCTTGGAAGCACTTGATGAGAGCATGATAGATGATCGATTTCTAGAGGAACACTTGTATTCATTAAAGGTATATTTTGATTCTCCTTGGTTTTCTGATTATGCTAACTACCTTGTGGCTAGGGTCTTACCAAAAGATATGACTTATAATTCTCAATTACCTAAAGCAATCTAAACACCACAACTCACAACGTCTCATGAATAATGTGATTTCTCATTAATAATTAAAACAAGAAAACAAGCATTGATAATTAAAGTCTCATAAACATTAAAAGCAATCCAACAACATAAGAACCCCAATGAGTTCAACAATTCTAGCTACTCATACTAATAAACAACACAAAGTAAAGAACAAATTAAGAAAAGTAATTTGAAAACATGTACACCCTTCTTCTTCAAGTCGGATAAAAAGCCCTAAATTCCTAATTCTGAATGATGAACCCTAAATTGCCTCTTGAATGCCTCCAAATCCACTCCTGATCTTCAATTTAATGTTTAAACCAATGTAATCCTTCCTTCAATAGATGAAATAATCTCCTAAAGTCGAATATTGGAGTATGGAAAAGGATGGCTTATGCATGTATGTGTGAAATCAAGTCAGAAAATTGAACCCTTGCTCAATAAATCACATTTGCCTATATAAATCTCTCAGCACGGCCGTGGTCAAGCTCGGCCGACGAAGTGAGTCTAGGTCATGGCCGGACCTCCGCATCCTGCAATTTAAGGCATCTTCCTGGCCGTGCCCTCACTGGTGCTGAGCCACCACGGGCTATGGTGGAGGCCGTGGTGGCCTCGAAAACCATGCCAAAATGGCACTCTTGAGGGTCAAGTGTTGATGGTTCAGCACGGCCAGAGTCCTTGTTTGCCCATCGATTCATGGATGAAAAGTAATAGAAAAAAGAAGCTTAGTACCAAAGTTTTCCCACAACACACGCCAAAAATGACTAAGGAGTTTAACATCCTATCACTAACAATGCTCTTAGGTATGCCATGCAAACACACCACTCCTTAAAGAACAAATTAGTAATGTTAGTAGCATCATTAGTTTTATGACATGGTATAAAGTGAGCCATCTTGCTAAACCTATCAACTACAACAAAAATACTATCTCGGCCTCTTCTAGTATTAGAAAATCCAAGCACAAAATCCATGGACAAATCTGCCCAAGGTGAATTAGCAACAGGCATAGGTGTATACAACCCATGAGGTTTTAATTTAGATTTAGCTTTCTTACATGTAATGCAATGACCATAAATTTTATACACATCATGTTTCATACCAGGCCAAAAGAAGTGCCCAATCAATATCTCATAAGTCTTATGAATCCCAAAATGCCCCATTAAACTGCCATCGTGTGCTTCTTTGTGAATAAGAAGGAACACATAAACAGTTCTTTATGAACAAGTACCCATCAAACACATAAAACTCATTAATTGCAGCCCCACTAGTACAAGCATTATAAAACTTACCAAAGTCATTATCATTTGAATATAACTCCTTAATAAACTCAAAATCCAATAACTTAGAATCAAGAGTATTAAGTAAGGTGTACCTACAAGACAATGCATCAGCCATAATATTTTCTTTACCTTGCTTATACTTAATCACATATGGAAAGGTCTCAGTAAATTCCATCTATTTAGCATGCCTTCGGTTTAGCTTTTCTTATCTCTTTACGTACTTTAAACTCTCATAATCGGTGTATATAATAAACCCTTAGGCCATAAGTAGTGTTGCAAAGTTTGTAATGATCGAACTAAGGCAAACAACTCTATGTCATATGTGGGATACTTTAATGCTGCTCCACTTAACTTCTCACTAAAGAATGAAATTGGTCTATGATCATGCATCAATACAACCCCAATTCCAACTCCACTTGCATCACATTCGATCTTAAAAACTTTGTCAAAGTTAGGTAAAGCAAGTAAAGGTGCACTACACAGTTTATCTTTAAGCAAATTAAAACCATGTTCTTGTGCATCACCCCAATCAAACTCTACATTCTTTTTCACCAACTAATTCAAAGGTACAGCAATAGTGCTAAAGTCCCTATTGAACCTCCTATAAAAACTAGCTAATCCATGAAAACTCCTAAGTTTACAAGTATTCTTATAGGTGATGCACAAGAATATGCATTTAATTTAATTGTGTAATGCACCTTTATTAATTTTACCTAACTTTGATAAGACCTTTGAGATTGAATGTGATGCTAGTGCCATTGGAGTTGGGGCTGTTTTAATGCAAGAGGGAAGACCCATATGTTACTTTAGTAAGAAATTGAATAGGGTAGCATTGAGGTACCTAACATATGATAAGGAGCTGTATGTATTGGTTCATGCATTGCAAACTTGGCAATATTATTTGTGGCCTAAAGAGTTTGTAATACACACAGATCATGAATCTTTGAAGCATCTCAAAGGGCAAGACAAGTTGAATCAAAGGCATGCAAAGTGGATGGAATTCATTGAGAGCTTTTCATACGTGATCAAGTACAAGAAAGTTAAGGAAAATGTGGTTGTTGATGCTTTATCTCGAAGGCATGCACTTCTTAATACTCTTGATTCTAAGCTATTGGGATTTGAGTATATAAAAGAATTGTGTGTTGATGATTTATATTTCAGCAAAGTGTATGGTGTGTGTAATACTGGAGCTGCCTTTGATGATTTCTATGTGTTTGAAAGGTTTTTATTTAAGAAAAACCAATTATGTTTGCCAAATTGCTCTTTGCATGGTGGTGGATTAATGAGTCACTTTGGGATAAGTAAGACATATTGTAACACCCGGAATTTTTTATATATTTAATAATGAGTTTTTATTTAAGTTAATTTTAGCTTTATTTTTATTCGGTTTAATTGGAATGATTTAAATACAAATTTTGAATGTTCATGTTAGATAAATAAATGAGTTATTTTCCATATCCAATTAGTTTGATTTTTAAGGAGTAATTAAGTAAACTATTTGAGAAATGATTATATTTTGGTTATTCAAATTTTTTTTATAAATGCATATTTATATAAGTAAAATTATATATTGGAAAATTATGGTAGAATTGTAAAGGATGTTTATAAAAGAATTTTGGGAAAATTGGTATTATAATTGATTACTAGTATTAAATTTTAAGTTGGAAATTGATTATTTAATTTAATTGTGTGTTAGGACTAAATTGGAAATTTATTTTGGAATAAGGATTAAAAGTATAATTTTATTTTTGTGAGGGTTTAATGGAAATTTGTGAGTTTGGTATTTTCATAAATAAATATGTCGGTCAGGGGTATTTTTGTAATTGTGTATTTTCAATAATTCGGTTTTGGCCCAAATTAATTAGTTAAGGGCTTAATTGAAAGGATAAAGGAAAGTTTAGGGGTTAATTTGGAATTCTGCAGGATGAAATTGTAAGTAATTAAGAAAGTTGAGGGACCAAGTTGTAATAAGGAAAAGTTCGGGGGCCTAATGTCGATATTGAAAGGAAAGAAAATCGGGAAGAAGAAAGGAGGAGAGAGAGAGAGAGAGAGAGAGAGAGACGGAAATGAGAGAGGGGACTGCAGGCGTCGGTGGCGCCGGGCGCGGAGCTGGCCGAGGGGCGCGGCGCTTGCAGCAGCAATGCTGGCGGCGGCGGAAGAGCAGGCTTCAAGCATGTTTCCGGCCGTTGTTGGCCGGTGAGTCGGGTGGCGATCGGCTCCTACGAGCTTTCTTTTAAGCGGCACGTACTGTGGTGGCCGGAGGCTGGAAGATCCGGTGGAGAGAGAAAATGGTGGCGGTAAGGCGTTTTGGGTTTTTCCGGCGAGATCTGGCGGAGGATGGATGTATCCCGACTCTCCTCAGCTCAAGCTTCGCGATGGCACCGGTTCCGTGGCGATCGGGCTTTGTTTGCAAATCGACGGTCGAGATCGTCCGCAAATCTCTCCGGATAATCGGGTGTCAGATCGAAAAATCGAAAGCGGGGATCGTCATCAGCGCGTCGTTGTGAGTCCGATGGTGTGTTCGGATCGTCGATCGGACTCCGGCGGCTGGAGGCGAGTCGACCGAGCGATCGAGCGTCTCGGTAATATTTCTTTGGCCCGTTAATTTTAGAAATCCTTTGATTTTAAATTTTTCTCTAATGGTTTATATTGAGTATTTGATGATGTTTGTGATTCATAAATAATTGTCTGTCAGTTTGCTTGCCTCGTATTTTGTGCTGTGTGGCGGAGTCGGGAAATAGTGAAGTTTGGGGACCCGACTCCCGTTGTTTAAATTGTTGGATATTTGAAGTGTTCTTCTGGCAGGTCCTGGACCCGTTTTTACGGGGGGTAATGTTCGTGTTGTAGGGGAGGTTCTGCCGGATTTTCGGTAGAATTCTCCCGAGTCGAGATTTTTAGACAGTCAGTCCTATGAGTCTAGACCTAGGATTAATGATCGATTGTTTCAACGTTTTGATAAATTATTTTCCGTGATTAGATGATCTGTCTGTTCGGCTCGCTCCAATTGAGGCACCGGAGCAGAGCTAGGAGGTCGCCCAATTCTGTGAGTTAAAGTCATTTAATCATTGCGCTATTGCTAAGTTTGATTTTAATATGCTATTTTGAAAGTTCATGCTTAATATGGTTATTAGTTTCGCAACGTAAATAATTTCACTGAATTATTCGTTATTAAAGGTAATATAAGTATTATTATAGTAATGTTATGATAATACCAAATATTATCAGTTTTCCACATGAGTTGCCTGATGTCTTACTCTTAATTGTTAATTATTATTTTGATATAGTTGAATGATTTCATTATACAATGATATTTATTATATGTGATGATTTCGATTTGGGGATGTGGCTTTCGTAGAACATGCCGCCTGATGGGTTACATCAGGACCGCGTGCGCATCGGTAATGATCATGGACATGTAATCAGATTTTTATGGGTTTGCCCTGGTCGAGCATGGCTCTCTAGGCTGATTTGTGTAAATTGCCGGAGGTAAGGTCCCTGGTCGAGCATTGCTCTTGGGGCGCCGGCTTATTTGGATACTTAAGTGACCAGACTGGAGGTAAGGTCCCTGGTCGAGCATTGCTCTCGGGGCGCCAGTCTTATTGGATTAAGAGAGCCGAATGGCTACTAGATTTCTTATTTGGATACTTAAGTGACCAGACTGGAGGTAAAGTCCCTGGTCGAGCATTGCTCTCGGGGCGCCAGTCTTATTGGATTAAGAGAGTCGAATGGCTACTAGATTTTGGGGTTTAGGGTTCTACCGAGCCACTCGTCCCGTAAAAGTAAAAATATATTTTTATTTATTCATTTATTAATTTATTGTGGTATGATTATAATATGGATTGTATTTACGTGCATGGTTGATATTTTGATTCGAATGATTAATATTTTATGTGAAGGAAATAGTAGGGTATGATTATAGTATGGTTTGATATCGATTTGAATAATCTATGTTTTCCGAGAAGAAGCAATAGTCTCTAGATTATTTGATTTTAACTCACTCTCGAGACCCATGGTCTCCATTTATGTTTTTTTCGATTCGTATTTGTTAGTTCTCCGCGACTCTTATTCAAGAATCCGACTCCTTCATCATCGGGTGATGTATTTGATTTGGTATGTAAATTGGTAAATCTTAGATTCTCCGCAGTAGTAATAGTAGATGTATCAGTTGTAAATTTTCTGAGTTTCAGGTCTCGCCTAGTTTTTCTGGCAGACCAAAGTATTTATGTAGAATGTAGCTATTAAGATAATTTATGGTTTTAATAATATTAATTTGAGATGAGATTTGTTTAAATCAGTGAGTGTCAGGCTTACTACGGGTTTCGGTGGCCTTAAGCCTACCCATTCCCTAGTGCCGGTCACGGGCCCACGGGTGGGGTCGTGACAAAGTTGGTATCAGAGCCTAGGTTTAGATTTCCTTCGACCTAAGTTAAGATTTTTTCTTGGTACTGCGGAGTTAGGACCAAGTCTGTCTTGTTGTTTTCATTGACTCCAGTGTCTCAGCCTTCTCTGTTAGAGAGTCAGTCTTTCCTTTCTTGTGAGCTTGTCTTTGGTGCCGTGCTGAGAATGAGCTTTGTAGCGATGGGAAGATCCGAAGCGTGGTAGACTCGTGCTGTTTCTTCAAGTGATTAGTGCAGTCCGCCTTTAGAAGCTTTGATTGTTGTTTCGACGGTGGGCACCGCAGTCAGTTTTAGTGTAGAGCGTGGTTGCAGTCGTGTCATGGACTGCCTCATCATCGCATCAGGCATCGTCTTATTGAGTAGCGCCGAAGGTAGTGCCTGGGAAGTCGAGCGGATGTCGGCTGTTATGGTTCAGTTGGTGATTGTAAGAAGCTTAAGAAAGGTGGCAGGAGTGTTTTCGGATGCTCAGAATCCAGAGAAACTTAAGCGAACATTATCTATTTTTCTAAGTAGAACAAGTGTTTTAAAATACAATGTTGCGCCCAATCCTGTAAGAATGCATTATGGCATTTCACTGTTAGGCATGCACAAATTCATTTTAGGACATGCATCATACATCGTGCATTGCAACCCTTGGTGATAGGGGCATCATAACCCTGGTGCGCAATATTGTAGAATTTTATATAAAGAAAAATAGCTGGAGATTTTATGATTTTATAAAAGTATTTTTCCAAGATGATAAAGCTGTATCAATGATGATTATAAAGTAAATAAATAAGTAACTTCTTCAAAGTAAATAGTGTTAGCTTGAGAATTCTCTAGATGACGAGCTGAGTTGCCGTGAGAGTAAGTCTGTGGTATTGTAGGCCCCATGTTAGATAATATAGGACGCTTTTGGATTTTGGTCAAAGAGGAATCTTGTGTCAGGATGGCATGGTTTATATCGGTTGATGCGATCAGATGGATGTTATGTCGTTGATGATGTGATGTAGATGTTAAGGATTATTCTGTACGTGCAAGGGGCACGTCATTAGGAAGGAAATTTGGTGAGTGGATTTTTTTTGGCAGGATTAGAATTGGCCCTTATTGTGTGGAAACCCTTGGTTTTGTCGGCAGGTTGGTGAGGTGGAATGTAAGTTGGACTTGCCGCCAAGTATTAGTAATGTTCTCTGAGGTCAAATCCAGTTGTTTGTAAGTCTGAGTTGAGGAAGAGTACTTGCGATCTTTTGCTCGTGTTGAACCCTTAGTGTGTGGAAGCAAGTGAAGATTTGGTTTCCGAGGAGTAGTAAGTGAGGATCGTGGATTTTCAAGTTCGCCATTTTTATTTAAGGGTTTTGTCAATGAGTCTTGTGGTTTGTTTCTGCCGAGGAAAGTTCCCGAAAAGCCGAGTTGGAGACGAGAGGTTTCTAATTAGTTTCAGTCTTGAGTGAAGCCCCTTTTCTTTTAAAATTCGAGGACGAATTTTTTTTAAGGGGGGAGAATGTAACACCCGGAATTTTTTATATATTTAATAATGAGTTTTTATTTAAGTTAATTTTAGCTTTATTTTTATTCGGTTTAATTGGAATGATTTAAATACAAATTTTGAATGTTCATGTTAGATAAATAAATGAGTTATTTTCCATATCCAATTAGTTTGATTTTTAAGGAGTAATTAAGTAAACTATTTGAGAAATGATTATATTTTGGTTATTCAAATTTTTTTTATAAATGCATATTTATATAAGTAAAATTATATATTGGAAAATTATGGTAGAATTGTAAAGGATGTTTATAAAAGAATTTTGGAAAAATTGGTATTATAATTGATTAGTAGTATTAAATTTTAAGTTGGAAATTGATTATTTAATTTAATTGTGTGTTAGGACTAAATTGGAAATTTATTTTGGAATAAGGATTAAAAGTATAATTTTATTTTTGTGAGGGTTTAATGGAAATTTGTGAGTTTGGTATTTTCGTAAATAAATATGTCGGTCAGGGGTATTTTTGTAATTGTGTATTTTCAATAATTCGGTTTTGGCCCAAATTAATTAGTTAAGGGCTTAATTGAAAGGATAAAGGAAAGTTTAGGGGTTAATTTGGAATTCTGCAGGATGAAATTGTAAGTAATTAAGAAAGTTGAGGGACCAAGTTGTAATATGGAAAAGTTTGGGGGCCTAATGTCGATATTGAAAGGAAAGAAAATCGGGGAAGAAGAAAGGAGGAGAGAGAGAGAGAGAGAGTCGGAAATGAGAGGGAGCGTCGGTGGCGGCCGGGCGCGGAGCCGACGGAGCGGCGTCTTGTTGTGGCCGGCAGCAATGGCTGGCGGCGGCGGAAGCGGAAGAGCGGCGGCTTCCGGGCGTGTTTTGGTTTTGGCGTTGTTGGCGGTGAGTCGGGTGGCGATCGGCTCCTCTCGGCTAGAGCTTTCTTTTGGCGTACGCTCGTGGTGGCCGGAGGCGGAAGATCCGGTGGAGAGAGAAAATGGTGGCAGCCGGCGTTTTTGGGTTTTTCCGGCGAGATCCGGCGGAGGATGGACGATCGGAGGACGTATCCCGACTCTCCTCAGCTCAAGCTTCGCGATGGCACCGGTTCCGTGGCGATCGGGCTTCGTTTGCAAATCGACGGTCGAGATCGTCCGCAAATTGCTACGGATAATCGGGTGTCAGATCGAAAAATCGAAAGCGGGGATCGTCATCAGTGCGTCGTTGTGAGTCCGATGGTGTGTTCGGATCGTCGATCGGACTCCGGCGGCTGGAGGCGAGTCGACCGAGCGATCGAGCGTCTCGGTAATATTTCTTTGGCCCGTTAATTTTAGAAATCCTTTGATTTTAAATTTTTCTCTAATGGTTTATATTGAGTATTTGATGATGTTTGTGAGTCATAAATAATTGTCTGTCAGTTTGCTTGCCTCGTATTTTGTGCTGTGTGGCGGAGTCGGGAAATAGTGAAGTTTGGGGACCCGACTCCCGTTGTTTAAATTGTTGGATATTTGAAGTGTTCTTCCTGGCGGTCTGGACCCGTTTTACGGGGGGTAATGTTCGTGTTGTAGGGGAGGTTCTGCCGGATTTTCGGTAGAATTCTCCCGAGTCGAGATTTTTAGACAGTCAGTCCTAGGAGTCTAGACCTAGGATTAATGATCGATTGTTTCAGCGTTTTGATAAATTATTTTCCGTGATTAGATGATCATTGGCTCGCTCCAATTGAGGCACCGGAGTGAGCTAGGAGGTCGCCCCAATTCCGTGAGTTAAAGTCATTTAATCATTCGCGCTATTGCTAAGTTTGATTTTAATATGCTATTTTGAAAGTTCATGCTTAATATGGTTATTAGTTTCGCAACGTAAATAATTTCACTGAATTATTCGTTATTAAAGGTAATATAAGTATTACTATAGTAATGTTATGATAATACCAAATATTATCAGTTTTCCACATGAGTTGCCTGATGTCTTACTCTTAATTGTTAATTGTTATTTTGATATAGTTGAATGATTTCATTATACAATGATATTTATTATATGTGATGATTTCGATTTGGGGATGTGGCTTTTGTAGAACATGCCGCCTGATGGGTTACATCAGGACCGCGTGCGCATCGGAAATGATCATGGACATGTAATCAAATTTTTATGGGTTTGCCCTGGTCGAGCATGGCTCTCTAGGCTGATTTGTGTAAATTGCCGGAGGTAAGGTCCCTGGTCGAGCATTGCTCTTGGGGCGCCGGCTTATTTGGATACTTAAGTGACCAGACTGGAGGTAAGGTCCCTGGTCGAGCATTGCTCTCGGGGCGCCAGTCTTATTGGATTAAGAGAGCCGAATGGCTACTAGATTTCTTATTTGGATACTTAAGTGACCAGACTAGAGGTAAGGTCCTTGGTCGAGCATTGCTCTCGGGGCGCCAGTCTTATTGGATTAAGAGAGCCGAATGGCTACTAGATTTTGGGGTTTGGGGTTCTACCGAGCCACTCGTCCCGTAAAAGTAAAAATATATTTTTATTTATTCATTTATTAATTTATTGTGGTATGATTATAATATGGATTGTATTTACGTGCATGGTTGATATTTTGATTCGAATGATTAATTTTTTATGTGAAGGAAATAGTAGGGTATGATTATAGTATGGTTTGATATACTGATTTGAATAATCTATGTTTTCTGAGAAGAAGCAATAGTCTCTAGATTATTTGATTTTAACTCACTATCGAGACTGATAGTCTCCATTTATGTTTTTTTCGATTCGTGACTCGGTTCTCCCCATGACTCTTATTCAAGAATCTGACTCCTTCATCATCGGGTGATGTATTTGATTTGGTATGTAAATTGGTAAATCTTAGATTCTCCGCAGTAGTAATAGTAGATGTATCAGTTGTAAATTTTCTGAGTTTCAGGTCTCGCCTAGTTTTTCTGGCAGACCGAAGTATTTATGTAGAATGTAGCTATTAAGATAATTTGTGGTTTTAATAATATTAATTTGAGATGAGATTTGTTTAAATCAGTGAGTGTCAGGCTTACTACGGGTTTCGGTGGCCTTAAGCCTACCCATTCCCTAGTGCCGGTCACGGGCCCACGGGTGGGGTCGTGACACATATGATATTATTTTGGAGCATTTCTTTTAGCTTGGCATGAAACGAGATGTATAAAGGTTTTGAAACCCCATAGGTTATATGCACCTTTACCCGTTCTAGATATGCCTTGGAGTGATTTGTCTATGGATTTTGTACTTGGAGAGATAACATATTTTTGTTGTGGATAGATTTAGTAAGATGGCTCATTTGATTCCTTGTCATAAAATAGATGATGCATGTCATATGCTGAATTGTTCTTTAAGGAAGTCATGCATTTGCATGGGGTACCTAAGACCATTATTAGTGATAGGGATGTTAGATTTTTGAGTCATTTTTGGCATGTGTTGTGGGCTAAATTGGGCACTAAATTGTTGTTTTCTACTACTTGCCATCCACAAACAGATGGTCAAACTAAGGTAGTTAATAAAACCTTGGTGTAATTGCTTCGTGCTTTAATTTCTAGGAATCTTAAGTCTTGGAAAGATTTAATTCCATATGTGGAATTTGCTTATAATAGGGTTGTTCTTAGCACTACATATACTTCACCATTCGAGATAGTGTATGGCTTTAATCCTTTATCTCTAATTGATTTGATTTCTTTGCCTAAGGTGTTCCAAGGCATATTTAGTGTAGAAGATGCACAAATAAGTGAAAGATAGGATTGAGAAGCAAAATGAAAGGATAGCCGAAAGGGTAGACAAAGGAAGAAAGAAAGTTGTGTTCAAGCCTAGTGATTGGGTTTGGGTCTATTTTTGAAAGGACTGGTTTCCAAACCAAAGAAGTCCAAATTGAGTCCAAGGGATGCTAGTCCGTTTCAAGTTCTTGAGAAGAACAATAGTAATGCATACAAGATAAACTTATAAGGTGAGTATAATGTAAATGGTACTTTTAGTATTACTGATCTAACTCTTTTTTATGTAGATGTTGAGCTTGATTCATGGACGAATCATCCAAAAAAAGGAGGGAATGATACAGATGGGCTAGCATAAGAAAAACTTGAAGATGATGGGCTTGATGAGGAGCATGCAAGGAAAGTTAAGGATGCTAAAGATGGGCTAAGCTTGCCACAAGACCCAATAACAAGGTCTAGAGCCAAGAAGTTGCAACAAGCCTTAAATAGTTATATACAAGATTGGGCTAGCAAGGAGAGTCCATTTGAAAACCCAAGATCCATAACTATTAAAGAGCACCAAGATTGATCTTTTTTCAATGTATTGGAGGTTCAAGTCCATGAAGAACCAATTAAGGCCAAAATATGCTTGTAGGTGCGATCTACAATTCAAAAAGGGTTCCCAAGGTCTATTCTTAGGGTTCTTTAACACCTATGTTCTCATTTGGTTCATTTATTTTATGCATCTCTTTTTAATCTCTGTTTAGTATGATAGTTTAGTTTTACTCGGGGAGCATATACACTAGTGTTGAGCGAAAGTGCGTAAAACCAACAATCATGGGCATCGATTCAATGCTTGGATAAATGCGAAGAAACAAAATTAGTTGATCATGTATTGATATCGTTCTCTTCGAATGATCATGAATGAATCTTTCAGAGGAAAGAGGGAACGACAAGAATCGAGGCATGCCCAAATATTCCAATTCAAGATTTGCATCGTTGGTATCTCTATCAATCCTTAAAGATATATGGGCTAGGGTTGGATGAATTTTAGGAGTATTTGCTCATTTAAGGAAGTCTTTTAATAGTTAGGAGTCTTGTTTTAAGTTATCTTTTTAGTATAGGAGTTATATTCCTAGTCTTATTGTTATTTGCATCCTTATTATTTTAGGTTTTTTTAAGGCCTATATAAGCTAGTACGAATTTCTATGTAAAGATTGTTGAATATTGATTATTTTAGAGTTATTTCTCTTCTTTTGTTCTTTATAAACTTGGTAAATTTATCAAGTGAAGGCTTGGTATTTTACAAACTTAGTTTAATCTAAACTTTTGTTTGCGTTAAACAGCCTTTAATTCATTATAATTAAGGTTCTTAAGAATAATTTATTTAAGGGTCTTGTTGGGAAAGAGTTTTTTTGCTTGATTAGGTGAATGATCCTGGGTGAAGACATCAACATTGAATACGGGTTTGAACAAGTTAGCCACGTTTGTACCATTTGGTATGAGAGCTTTAACTCATCAATCAAGTACATGTCCTTTATTTTTTTTAGTTGATTTGTTTTCTTTAGTGTCAAAAAAATAAAAAATATCTTAATATGTTATTTTCTTCTTCTTTGTGATTTGTTTTCTTGTCTAGAGTATTTTTCTTGTTCAATTCGTATTCTTGTTATTTTTAGAGTCCAATTCATTTTTCCCTTTCTTTGTTAAGTGTTAAATACATTCTTTATTCTACATAAATCAAATTTGTGCTTTTCATTTAATTCATTCATCAAACATAGTTCTTCATTAATTCATCTTATTCTTGTGTGTTTTATTGTATTTAGGCTTAGTCTTAGTCATTACGTCTAGTCTCGTTTTCTTAGTTTGTATTCCTATGTGTTCTAAATCTGATTCATTGGTTATTGAGTCGTGAAAACTTTGGTTGTTTGGTAATTGATTGTTTTAGCCTTTAGAAGCACTAAAGGCTAGGGTTTGAGTGTGAAACATATGATATTGTATGTGAGATGTTTTATCAAGAGGAGTTTTGATGAGAACCCATGTAGCACAAGGAATCCTACTTCAACAAAGAATCCTAATTCCACTAAAGATCCTAATCCAGCAAGGAGTCCTGATGACATTTATTTAGGAGTTATTTGTTTCCTTATTTATTTAGGAATCTTGACCATATCTTATTCCCTCTCTTTAAGGGGTTATTTGTTTCCTTGTTGATTTAGGAATCTTGACCGCATATCCTAGTCATTCTAGGATTAGGATTATTTTGTTTTAAACTCTATAAATAGAGCTATGTAATTCGGCAAAAGCATACACATATATCTTTGATTGAATAGAAAACCTTGTTTTTGCTTAAAGAGTTTCTTTAAGTGTTCTTGAGATTAAAGCTTATTGTTTAGGTTTTGATTTCACTTCTACCTTAATTTAATTCTATTAATTTGTTAGTTTCTAGAATTAATTAAGTTCATCCCATTATAGCTATTGATCTTATTTCTTTATAAATAAGGGTGATAGTTCCGCAAATATCTTTTGGCAAACCTTATAAGTATCGATCTTGGCGTGTATCCTTCTCTTCCTTAGAAGGTTTACATCATTTCGTATCAGAGCTAGCTTACAAGGTTTGGTTATGTATCCTATTTGTTATCTTTGTTTTTCTTCTACTCACATACTCTTTTGTTTAGTTAAAGTCTTCGAGACGTTCTAGATAAATTGGTTTGTGATATCTTTATTTTGTTATTTCGTTTCCTTTAATTTGCTTGATCAAAGTCTTCGAGACGTTTCAATCAAATTAAGCTCTATGTGTTTTGCTCTTGTTTTGTTATAAAAAAAATATGTGTGGATTTGAATTATTGATCCGAAGTAAAGCTAAAAAAAAAAAGTGTAGAAAGCAAGATTTGGAGCTGATTCAAAAATTGACTTGGTCAAGGTCAAAATCCAAAGAAAATCAGGTTTGAAGATATCACATCACCTTCTCTTTTCAATTTTTTTTCCTATTCTATTTTCCTTAATTAATTTCTATTCAGTTTCTTATATTCCTCTTTATCATTCTGTTATTCTTTATTTCTTCTGCTTCCATCTTTGATTCTTTAGTTCGTTATTTTATTCTCCTTTTCCTCTAATTCTTTTTTAGCTTAATTAATTTCTGTTCTAGCTTGTTAATTGTGTTTTATTAAGTTGGTTGTGATTTTAACTTTTATAATTTGAGTTAATTTTGAAGGGCACAAAGACAAACTCTTTCTTTAAATTGAGTGAAACACGAGGGTAAATGTCTTTACTTTGAGTGTTAAACACGTGAGATTGTGTTAAGATATGTTTTATCAGGAGGATTTTGCTAGAGGACGTCGAGATCTTCTTTATCAATCTTATGATAGATTCTGGGGACGAAAGAATAATGATTATTATGAAAAGTGTTTGCAAAATTTTTATAATCCTAAACCTAAGCCAAAGAAGATAGAAAGACAATCACGTCAAGATTTCATTAATGAACTTTCGAAGGATATAAAATCTTTAAGGAGTAGTCTTAAAAATAGTTTTGAAGATTTAAAGGGATGGGAGTATCTTGAAGATAAAGCTGAGTCTAAGCCATCTTTGGAAACTAATATTGATGATATAGAAAAGGTAAATTGCTCTACTGAAGTCAATGAAGATACAAAAAGCATAATAAATGAAGATGGTGAAAAAGATAATAAGTTGCAACTTTTGAGCGAAATCCAAGATGAACAGATCATTATTGAAGATGAAGCAAAAGTTGAGCTGGTGAAGGATGAAGATGTTTTACTTGATGCCATTGAGCCAATTGAACATGTTGATTTTGTTGGCATTGAAAGTATTATTTGTTCTAAAGTTCCTCTAACAACTTTTGTGAAAGATCTGTAGGTTAATAATGAGTTAGTATTGTTCTTTGAGATTATATGTTTGCTTCTTTCACAATATTCGAGCAAGATTCGAGGATGAATCTTTTCAAAGAAAGGGGGAATGATGAGAACCCATGTAGCACAAGGAATCTTACTTCAACAAAGAATCCTAATTCCACTAAAGATCCTAATCTAGCAAGGAGTCCTGATGACATCTATTTAGGAGTTATTTGTTTCCTTGTTTATTTAGGAATCTTGACCATATCTTATTCCCTCTCTTTAAGGGGTTATTTGTTTCCTTGTTGATTTAGGAATCTTGGCCGCATATCCTAGTCATTCTAGGATTAGGATTATTTTGTTTTAAACTCTATAAATAGAGCTATGTAATTCGGCAAAAGCATATACATATATCTTTGATTGAATAGAAAACCTTGTTTTTGCTTAAAGAGCTTCTTTAAGTGTTCTTGAGATTAAAGCTTATTGTTTAGGTTTTGATTTCACTTCTACCTTAATTTAATTCTATTAACTTGTTAGTTTCTAGGATTAATTAAATTCATCCCATTATAGCTATTGATCTTATTTCTTTATAAATAAGGGTGATAGTTCCACAAATATCTTTTGGCAAACCTTATAACTATCGATCTTGGCGTGTATCCTTCTCTTCCTTAGAAGGTTCATCATTCTCTCTTTAAAGGAGACTTCACCTAGGGATGAAATCACTCATAAAGAGAGGAATCTTGTCCCTGCTTCTCTTAAAGCTGCTCTATTTGAATCCGCATATGGTTTTCTTAAAGATGCCTACTTCTTCCTTGCCGTATCCAGAGCTAGCATATTCCGAGCTAGCTTTTGCACTTGACTAAGAGATTGCTTTTCAAGGGTTCTGCTCCTCTCCTTTACAGTTGAGTGGCTCCGCTTAAAGATCAGAATCCAGCAAGGAATCCTGATGACATCTATTTAGGAGTTATTTATTTCCTTATTTATTTAGGAATCTTGACCATATCTTATTCCCTCTCTTTAAGGGGTTATTTATTTCCTTATTGATTTAGGAATCTTGGCCGCATATCCTAGTCATTCTAGGATTAGGATTATTTTGTTAAAGTAGGATTCTTTATCAATCTTATGATAGATTAGGGGACAAAGAAGATAGAAAGAACGTCGAGATTCAATGATGAACTTTCAAAGGATATAAAATCTTTAAGGAGTAGCCTTGATTCACTTAAAAATAGTTTTGAAGATTTAAAAGGATTGGTTCATCGTTACGCTTAGCATCTTGAAGATATAAGGGCTAGGGCTGGATGAATTTTAGGAGTATTTGCTCATTTAAGTCTTTTAATAGTTAGGAGTCTTGTCTTAAGTTATCTTTTTAGTTTAGGAGTTTTATTCCTGGTCTTATTGTTATTTGCTTTCTTATCATTATAGAATTAGGTTTTTTTAAGGCTATATAAGCTAGTACAAATTTCTATATAAAGGTTGTTGATATTGATTATTTTAAAGTTAATTCTCTTTTTTTGTTCTTTATAAACTTGGTGAATTTATCAAGTGAAGGCTTGGTATTTTACAATCTTAGTTTAATCTAGACTTTTTTTTTGTGTTAAACAACCTTTAAGTTCTTAAGTATAAGTTATTTAAGGATCTTGTTGGGAGTTATAGTTTCTTTGCTTGAATCACGCTAGCCTGATTTTGAAGAATTGAAGAGCTAATAGCTTTCTTAAGAATCTTGAAGATAAAATCGAATATGAGCCATCTTTAAAGACTAATGTTGATGATGTTGAAGAGATAATATGCTATCTTGAAGAAAATATAGGTTCTTGTGTATTGCGAATTACGAGTCAAAGCCAAGTCATGATCCAACTTCAAGTCAAGGGTCGAATTCTATTCCAAGTCCAATTACAAGTTTAAAAGATCCATTATTCATCAAAGGAGGTCCAATTATAAGAACTAGGGCTAAAAGAATGAAGAAGGCCTTAAATAGGCTTATTCAATAACCTAATTCAATATGTTGGGCCTTGAGGAAAGCTAGTTTAGGCCAAATTAGTCACAAGGAAAGGGGGGGGGGACAAATTTCCTTCAAGAAGAAACAAGGGAAAAGAAGCTTAAGGAGGAAACCAAGTTAGGAAATTCTTATGAGTGTGCTAAACCTAATAGGTGCCATTTCTCTAAAGAGGAGACAGCCATATATCTTAATATTTAGGAAAATATCTTTAGTTGATTAGTCAAATCTTCCTTAGTAAAGATTGTCTATTCAACCAGTGTGCTTATTTTGTCATGTAGGAAACTTTTATTTAGCATCTAATTTAGTTAATTCCTAATTAGTTTATTTGCTTTATGCTATTTAGGAATTATGTTTATTGTTTTCTCTATATAAACTCAGTGTAGCCACATTATTCAAGGTTAATGAATACTTTTGAGTTAAACATATTTATGAGAATTATTCTTCCTTGGTTCTTTGGAAGAACTTCGAACTTATCAAGAACTTGTTCTTGTAGCTTTCAACATCGACTTATCACTCATCTTCTACCTTTCTTGAGTGTGGCATCAACAATCTTTCTTATACTAAGGTTCAAGGTATAAGTAATCTTTGGGTCAAGGTTATCAAAGTTTAGATTTAGATTTCTTGGGAATCTTATTCCAATTCCATGTGTTGGGTCTTGTCACAAGTTGCAAAGGTTCACATCATTATGGGTGGATGATTGAAAATGGTAAAAAGGACAACAATTTTTCCTGTCTTTGAACAAATCTAAAATTAAAAAGGTTAAAGTTGAAGATGAGGCAAAGGCTGAGAAAAGTGCATAAGTGTTATTAGATGCCATTGAACATGTTGATTTTATTGGCATTGAAAATATTATTTGTTCCAAAATTCCTCTAACCACTTTTATGAAAGAATGTTAGGCTAGTAATGACTTTATAATGATTTTAATCATATGTTTGTTTCTTTCATAATATTCTGGCAAGATTCGAGGATGAATCTTTTCAAAGAAAGGGGGAATAATGCGAATCAAGAGTCAGAGCTAAGTCATGATCCAGTCAAGGGTCAAATTCTACTCCAAGTCCAACCACAAGTTCAAAGGATCCTTAGAGACTTGGCAACATTATTTTATGGCCCAAAGAGTTTGTGATTCATATGGATCATGAATCTTTCAAGCATCTTAAGGGGCAACACAAGCTAAATAGGCGGCATGCTAAGTGGGTTGAATTCATCGAAACGTGTCCTTATGTGATCAAGTACAAGCAAGGGAATGAAAACGTGGTTGTAGATGCTTTATCACGTAGGTATGCACTACTTTCTACTATAGATGCCAAATTGCTGGGATTTGAATACATTAAATATTTATATGTTGATGATGCTGACTTTGGTAATGTTTAATGCTTATGAGAAAGTAGCTTTAGGAAGTTCTACAGGCATAATGGATTTTTGTTTAAAGAAAGCAAACTATATGTGCCTAATTCTTCTTTGCGTGAGTTGCTTGTGAAAGAAGCCCATAGGGGCTGGTTGATGGGGCATTTTGGGATCGCTAAGACTTATGACGTTTTAATTGAACACCTCTTTTGGCCTAATATGAAACGTGATGTTATGTGTATTTGTGAAAGATGTGTTACATGTAAACAGGCTAAGTCTAAAGTTAAGCTTCATTGTTTGTATACTCCTTTACCTATCCCTAGTGAACCTTCGGTTGATATTTCCATGGACTTTGTATTAGGTTTGCCTAGGACAAAAAAGGGTAAGGATTCTATATATGTGGTTGTTAATAGGTTTTCTAAGATGGTGCATTTCATACCATGTCATAAAACTGATGATGCGTCATTCTTTAAGGAAATTGTACGAATACATGGCATGCCTAGATCTATTGTGAGTGATAGGGATACAGAATTCTTGAGTTACTTTTAGAAGACCTTATGGTGTAATTTAGGTACTAAACTTTTATTTTGTACTACTTATCACCCACAAATTGATGGTCAAACAAAAGTAGTAAATAGGACTTTATCTACTTTGTTGCATGCCATTATTCAAAAGAATCTTAAAACATGGGAAGATTGTTTGCCAAATGTAGAGTTTGCATACAATAGAAGTTTCTATTCGACCATTAAATTTTTACCCTTTGAAATTGTGTATGGTTTTAATCTACTTACTCCTTTGGATTTATCTCCTTTACCACTTGATAAGCGTGTTGATTTTGATGGAAAGAAAAGGGCAAATTTTGTGCGTGATCTACATGCTAAGGTGCGGCTCAACATAGAGAACATACCCGAACATTATGTTAATCAAGCCAATAAGGGGTAAGTCCGTGATCTACAACTTGACTTACCTAGTGAGTATAATGTAAGTGCTTCTTTTAATGTCGTTGATTTATCTCCTTTTGATATAGGTGAAGATTCGAGGATGAATCCTTTTGAGGAGGAAGGGAATGATGCAAATCACAATACCAAGCTTTAAGACTCAAGTCTTGATCTAAGCACAAGTATAGGGCCGAAGCCTACACCAACTCAAGGGATCCTTTACACATTCAAAGCGGGCCAATTATAAGATCTAAGGCGAAAAACATGAAGAAAACTCTTAATAGACTCATTCAACAGATTTAGGCCAAGGATATATTAACCCATGGAGAGTTAGATTTAGTTAAGGCTCCTATCCTTGTTAGTTTAATTCAATATGATGAGCTTAATGAAATCAAGCATGGGCTAAATATGTGTGCACAAGGAGGAGAGCTTAATACTTGAAGAGAAACAAGGAAAATACCACTTTAGCTTCCTAGTTTGCTAAAGGGACGTGCCAAATCAAATAGGAAGTATGAGAGCACGTTTTAGCTTCCTCTTTTGCCAAATTGGAGTGTTCTTCATTACGATATAAGGAGGCAGTCGCACGCTTTATTGTTTAGGAAGTTTTGCTTGATTGTTTAGTCAATTCTTATTTAGTAAAGATTGACTATTTCTTATTCTACTATTTAGGAAATCTTTATTTATCATATCATTTAGATAATTCCTAATTAGGTTATTTCCTTTATGTTATTTAGGAACTACATTTATTTCTTTCACTATATAAACTAAGTGTAACCGCATTATTCAAGGTTAATGAATATTTTGAGTTAAACATGTTTGTGAGATTTATTCTTGCTTGGTTCTTTGGAAGAACTTCGAATTATCAAGAAATTGTTCTTGTGGCATTCAACATCGACTTATCACTCACCTTCTACCTTTCTTGAGTGTGGCGTCAACAATCTTTCTTATACTAAGGTTCAAAATACAAGTTATTTTTGGTCAAGGTTATTAAAGTTTAGATTTAGCTTTCTTGGGAATCTTATTTCAATTCCATATGTTGGGTCTTGTCACAAGTTGCCAAGATTCACATCATTATGGGTGGATGATTGAAAATGGTGAAAAGGACAACGATATGCTATCTCTGAGCAAATCTAAAATTGAAGAGGTCAAAGTTTAAGATGAGGCAAAGGTTAAGGAAAGTGCAGAAGTGTTACTATATGCCATTGAACATGTTGATTTTATTGGCAGTGAAAATATTATTTGTTCCAAAATTCCTCTAACCACTTTTGTGAAAGAATGTTAGGTTAATAATGATTTTAATCATATGTTTGGTTCTTTCATAATATTCTGGTAAGATTTGAGGATGAATCTTTTCAAAGAAAGGGGGAATAATGCGAATCAAGAGTCAAAACCAAGTCATGATCCAACTTCAAGTCAAGGGTCGAATTCTACTCCAAGTACAATTACAAGTTCAAAGGATCTGTTATTCATCAAAGGAGGTCTAATTATAAGAGCTAGGGCTAAGAGGATGAAGGAGGCCTTGAATGGGCATATTCAATAACCTAATCCAACAACTTAGGCCTTGAGAAAAGCTAGTTTGGGCCAAAATATTCACAAGGAAAAGGGGAGGACGAATATCCTTTAAGAGCAAAACCAAAAGAAGGCGCCTAATATGTGTTGCTTGACCTAAGAGTACGCCAGCTTCAAAGAGGAAACAATGGGGCAGCCGCATATCTTTTTATTTAGGAATAAATCTTGATTGATTTAGTTACGTCTTTATTGATTATGATTGAATAAATCAATTAGGATTCTTATTTTATTATTTTGGAAGTCTTTTATTATTTCCTTTTAGAATAGGTTTTTTATTATTTCTTAATTAAGCGTAGTTCCTTATTTTGTTTATTTAGGAAAACTTCTTAATACGAACAAACTAGCACAACGAATCCTACTCCAATAAGGAGTCTTGATGATGCAAATCCTACTAGCTCAAGGAATTCTAATCCAATAAGGAGTCCTGACTCAACTAGAAATCTGAATCCTGCAAGGAGTTCTGATGATATTAGGAGTTCAAGCAATAAAGGAATCCTAATTCAACTAGGAGTCCAAGTTCGATTCAAATTGCAAGTCAATGAGCTTATCCAAGACATTTGGGCTAAGGGCACATCAAGGCTTGAAGAATTGGATTTAAGTTCAAGGCTCATTAATCTAATTTAGTTTATTAGGCTTGAATGAATCTAATTGGGTTAGAAAGACCAAAGAAGCTAAATTGGAGCATATGAAGACTTTGGGCCTAACTTTGCTTATGTTGTGAGACCCGTCTATATGACTTATGTAAATTAGGATTTTATGGCCTATTTATGGGCGGCCACACATGTATTTTAACCTAATTAGGACTTTGTTTAAGTTATCTCTTTCAGTTAGGAAGGTTATCTTTATTCTATATGAGATGTAAATCCTTATTAGTTAAAATTTAGAGTTTATAAGGCCTATATGAGGCTAGTACGAATTTTGATATAAAAATTAAGTTGAAGTTGAATGATACTTGGTATTTTTACCTTTGCTTTGTCTTTGTGTTCTTGTTTGAATGCAAAACTTACTTATCAAGGAGTTAATCTATCCTTCTAGCGTACTTGGGATTAGGTTATAAGGGACTTAGTTTTCCTTAGGTTTTATTTCCTGATCATCTTACAATCTAATTAGATGATTCTAGGGTTTGATTTCAAGTTGTTGTTTAGGTTTTCGGTTAGTGATTCACGGGTTCATAAGGATTAGAGTTCATGGGTTCTATTCTTGGAGTTTTCTTAATACTTCTATTTAGCATATACTTTAGTTAATTCCTAGTTTCTTTCCTTTAGGCAAATAGGAAATTAGGGTAATGTCTTTGTCTATCTAAATTATATGTAGTCGAATGGCACAAGTTAATGAATATTTTGAGTTAAACATATTTATGAGAATTATTCTTGCTTGGTTCTTTAGAAGAACTTTGAACTTATCAAGAAATTGTTCTTGTGGCATTCAACATCAACTTATCACTCACCTTCTACCTTTCTTGAGTGTGGCGTCAACAATCTTTCTTATACCAAGGTTTCAGATACAAGTTATCTTTGGGTCAAGGTCATCAAAGTTCAAATTTAGCTTTCTTGGGAATCTTATTCCAATTCTGCATGTTGGGTCTTGTCACAAGTTGCCAAGGTTCACATCATGTTGCTTGATACAATGGAGTCTTTTGAGCATGTTGATTTTATTGGCATTGAAAATATTATTTATTCTAAAGTTCCTCTAATCACTCTTATGAAAGATGTGCAGGTTGATAATGAGCTTCTATTTTTTTTTTGAGATTATTTATTTATTTCTTTGACAATATTCGGGCAAGATTCGAGGATGAAACTTTTTAAAGAAAGGGGGAATGATGAGAACCCTTGTAGCACAACAAATCCTACTCGAACAAGCAATCCTAATCCAACTAGAAATCCTAATTCAATAATATTAGGAGTTCAAGTGAAGATGGAAATCCTTATTCCATTAGGAGTCCTACTCTGACTAGGAATCCCACTCAACCTAGGAGTACTACTCCCACTAGGAATACTAATCCGGCTAGGATTGTACACAAGCCACTCAAATATGATGGACCAATGACTATAGCCTGCATGAAGAATTCAATGATGCTTTAGGAGTGTTCATGAAGCAAGAGTTAGCTTAGGTTAGAGATCCAAAGTCCAAGTGAGATTGGGCTTAATCAAGACAGCGGGCCTGAAGATACTCATATCAACTTAATTCAATATATGGAGGCATGAACAAGTCAAAATAGGCCCAAAATAAACAATTCAAGCAATTTGGAGTCCAATACTCAAGCATGGGCCACTTATTACATGCGACTTAAGCCAAAATGTCATGTTTATTATATGGGTTAGGGTTGGAAGAATTTTAAGAGTATTTGCTCATTTAAAGAAGTCTTTTATAAGTTAGGAGTCTTGTTTTAAGTTATCTTTTTAGGAGTTCTATTCCTAGTCTTATTATTATTTGCTTCGTTGTCATTATAGAATTAGGTTTTTTTAAGGCCTATATAAGCTAATATGAATTTCTATGTAAAGGTTGTTGAATATTGATTATTTTGGAGTTAATTCTCTTCTTTTGTTATGTATGAACTTGGTGAATTTATCAAGTGAAGGCTTGGTATTTTACAAAACTTAGGTTAATCTAAACTTTTATTTATGTTAAACAACCTTTAATTCTTTATAATTAAGGTTCTTAAGTACAAGTTATTTAAGGGTCTTGTTTGGAGTTAGAGTTTCTTTGCTTAATTAGGTGAATGATCCTTGGTGAAGACATCAACATTGAATACGGGTTGGGCACAAGTTAGCCACGTTCGTATCAATAGGTAGGATTCTGGATCCAATAAGGAAAGAAAGCACAAGTTTTTTGTTCTCTTCGACATGACTAAGCATAAGGATTAAATCGAATTGATTTAAACACAAGGGTAGTGATGCGAATCCTATTGGCACTAGGAGTCCTACTCCAACAAGGAATCCTACTTCAACTAGGATTCAAGATTCAATTCACATCCATGGAGGCCCAAATTACAAGGTCCAAGGCTAATAAGATAAAAGAAGCTCTCAATTGGCTTATTTAAGACGTTTGGGCTAAGGACGTGTGGCAGCGGCTTTCGAAGGTCGTTCTGGCCGTTTCCCGTGGCCTTTCCGGCCGATCTTGGTGGCGATCGGCTCCTCTTGGAGAGAGCTTCCTTTTGGCGGTAGCGGTGTCGGTTTTGGTGGCCGGAGGAGAGAGTTCCGGCGAAGTGGAGGCAGCCGAGGTTTTTGGGCTTTTCCGGTGAGCTCCGGCGGAGGATGGACGATCGGAGGGCATATCCCGACTCTCCTCATCTCAAGCTTCGCATTGGCACCGGTTTTGTGGCGATCGGGCTTCGTTTGCAAATCGATGGCCGAGATCGTCCGCAAATCTCTCCGGATGATCGGGTGTCAGATCGGAAAATCGGAAGCAGGGATTGTCATCAGCGCGTCGTTGTGAGTCCGATGGTGTGTTCGGATCGTCGATCGGACTCCGGCGGTCGGAGGCGAGTCGACCGAGCGATCGAGCGTCTCGGTAATTTTCTCTGACCGTTGATCTTAGAAATCCTTTGATTTTAAATTTGTGTTTATTGGGTTATATTGAGTATTTGATGATATTTGTGAGTCATAAATAATTGTCTGTCAGTTTGCTTGCCTCGTATTTTGTGCTGTGTGGCAGAGTTGGGAAATAGTGAAGTTTGGGGACCCGACTCCCGTTGTTTATATTGTTGGATATTTGAAGTGTTCTTCTGGCAGGTCCTGGACCCGTTTTTACGGGGGGTAATGTTCGTGTTGTAGGGGAGGTTCACTGAATTTCGGTAGTTCTGAGTCGAGGTTCTTAGACAGTCAGTCCTAGGAATCTAGACCTAGGATCTATTGTAATTGTTTCATCGTTTTGATAAATTATTTTCCGTAACTAGATTGTCAGTTCGTTCGGCTCACTCCTACCGAGGCACCGGAGCAGAGCTAGGAGGTCGCCAAACTACATGAGTTAAAGTCATTTAATCATTGCACTATTGCTAAGTCCGATTTTAATATGCTATTTTGGAAGTTTATGTTTAACATGGTTATTAATATCTCAACGTAAATAATTTTACTGGATTATTAATTATTGAAGATAATATGAGTATTATTATAGTAATGTTATAATAATTCCAAATATTATCGATTTTCCACTGAGTTGCGATGTTTTACTCTTAATTGTTAATCATTAATTTGATATGGTTGAATGACTTCATTATACAATGATATTTATTAAATGGATGATTGTGTCTTGGGAAAGCGTGGCTTGTAGAACACGCTGATGGGTTACATCGGGACGCGTCTGCACCGGTAATGATCATGGACATGTAATCAGATTTTTATGGGTTTGCCTCGGTCGAGCATGGCTCTCACGGGCTGATTTGTGTAAATTCGCCGAGGTAAGGTCCCTGGTCGAGCATTGCCCTCGGGGCGGCTTATTTGGATACTTAAGTGACCGGAGACCGGAGGTAAGGTCCTTGGTCGAGCATTGCTCTCGGGGTGCTAGTCTTATTGGATTAAGAGAGCCGAATGGCTACTAGATTTCTTATTTGGATACTTAAGTGACCAGACTGGAGGTAAGGTCCCTGGTCGAGCATTGCTCTCGGGGCGCCAGTCTTATTGGATTAAGAGAGCCGAATGGCTACTAGATTTTGGGGTTTAGGGTTCTACCGAGCCACTCGTCCCGTAAAAGTAAAAATATATTTTTATTTATTTATTTATTAATTTATTATGGTATGATTATAATATGGATTGTATTTACGTGCATGGTTGATATTTTGATTCGAATGATTAATATTTTATGTGAAGGAAATAGTAGGGTATGATTATAGTATGGTTTGATATACTGATTTGAATAATCTATGTTTTTTGAGGAAGAAGCAATAGTCTCTAGATTATTTGATTTTAACTCACTCGAGACCGGTCTCATTTTCTTATTTTTCGGATTCGTATTTATTAGTCCTCTCGCGACTCTTATTGATGTGACTCCTTCATCATCGGGTGATGTATTTGATTTGGTATGTAAATTGGTAAATCTTAGATTCTCCGCAGTAGTAATAGTAGATGTATCAGTTGTAAATTTTCTGAGTTTCAGGTCTCGCCTAGTTTTTCTGGCAGACCGAAGTATTTTTGTAAAGTATAACTATTAAGATAAATTGTGGCTTTAATAATATTAATTTGAGATGAGATTTGTTTAAGTCAGTGAGTGTCAGGCTTACTACGGGTGGGGTCGTGACAAACCCCAAAAAATAAGTATATTTGCCAACATGAGAAAGCAACCCCGTAAGAGGGGTATATTTATAAATATTAGAAAATAACCCCGTAAGAGGGGTATATCTTTCAACATGAGAACACAACTGCAAAAAGTGGTATATTTTATAATACGAGAAAATAACCCCATAACGGGGGTATATTTGTCAATATCAGAAAACTACCCCGTGAGAGGGGTATATTTGTCAATATTGGAAAACAACCTCGTAAGAGAGGCATATTTGTCAATATTAGAAAACAACCCATTAAGTGGTGTATATTTGTCAATATTAGAAAATAACTCCATAAGAAATGTATATCTTTCAACATGAGAAAACAACCCAAAAAAATAATTATATTTGCCAACATGAGAAAATAACCCCGTAAGAGGGGTATATTTATAAATATTAGAAAACAACCCCGTAAGAGGGGTATATCTTTCAACATGAGAAAACAACTGCAAAAAGTGATATATTTTATAATACGAGAAAATAACCCCGTAAGTGGGGTATATTTGTCAATATTAGAAAACTACCCCGTAAGAGGGGTATATCTTTCAACGTGAGAAAACAACTCTAAGAAGTGGCATATTTTTTAATACAAGAAAACAACCCCGTAAGAGAGGTATATTTGTCAATATTAGAAAACTACTCCGTAAGAGGGGTATATTTGTCAATATTAGAAAACAACCCTGTAAGAGGGGTATAGCTTTCAACATGATAAAAGAACACTAAAAAGTTAGTATTTTTTTTAATACGAGAAAACAACCTCGTAAGAGGGGTATATCTTTCAACATGATAAAAGAGCACTAAAAAGTTAGTATATTTTTTAATATAAGAAAACAACCCCATAAGAGGGGTATATTTGTCAATATTAGAAAATAACCCCGTAAGAGGGGTATATCTTTCAACATGAGAAAACAACTCCAAAAAGTGGTACATTATTTAATACGAGAAAACAACACCGCAAGATGGGTATATTAGAAAAAAACCTCGTAAGAAGGGTATATTTGTCAATATAAGAAAATTAACCCGTAAGAGGGGTATCTCTTTCGACATGAGAAAACAACCCCGTAAGTCTTTCAAAATGAGAAAACATCCCCGTAAAAGGGGTATAATTGTCAATATTAGAAAACAACCCCGTAAGAGGGGTATATTGGTCAATACTAGAAAACAAACCCGTAAGAGGGGTATATTTGTCAAAATTAGAAAACAACTCCGTAAGAGGGATATATCTTTCAACATGAGAAAACAACCAAAAAAATATAGTGTACTTTTTAATACGAGAAAACAACCCCGTAAGTGGGGTACATTTGTCAATAAGAGAAAATAACCCTGTAATAGGGGTATATTTGTCAATATTAGAAAACAACCCCGTAAGAGGGGTATATTTGTCAATATAAGAAAACAACCCCGTAAGAGGGGTATATCTTTCAACATGAGAAAACAACCCCAAAAGTGGTATATTTTTTAATACGAGAAAACAACCCCGTAAGTGGGGTATATTTGTCAATATGAGAAAATAACCCCGTATGAGGGGTATATTTGTCAATATTAGAAAACAACGACGTAAGAGGGGTATATCTTTCAACATGAGAGAACCACCCCAAAAAAGTGGTATATTTTTCAATACGAGAAAACAACCTTGTGAGCGGGGTATATTTGTCAATATGTGAAAACAACCCTGTAAAAGGGGTATATTTTCCAAAATCAGAAAACAACCCCGTAAGAGGGGTATATCTTTCCACATGAGAAAACAATCTAGAAACGTGGTATATTTTTTAATACGAGAAAACAACACCATAAGAGCAGTATATTTGCAATATTAGAAAACAACCCTATAAGAGGGAGGGGTATATTTGTCAATATTAGAAAAGAACCCAGTAAGAGGGGTATGTTTGTCAATATTAGAAAACAACGAAGTAAGAGGGGTATATCTTTCAACATGAGAGAACCACCCCAAAAAAGTGGTATATTTTTCAATACGAGAAAACAACCCTGTGAGAGGGGTATATTTGTCAATATGTGAACACAACCCTGTAAGAGGGGTATATTTTTCAAAATTAGAAAACAACCCCGTCAGAGGGGTATATCTTTCCACGTGAGAAAACAATCCCAAAAAAGTGGTATATTTTTTAATACGAGAAAACAGCACCATAAGAGCAGTACATTTGTCAATATTAGAAAACAAACCCGTAAGATTGGTATATTTGTCAATATTAGAAGACAACCACGAAAGAGGGATACTCTTTCAACATGAGAAAACAACCTCAAAAAAGTGGTATATTTTTCAATACGAGAAAACAACCCTGTGAGAGGGGTATATTTGTCAATATGTGAACACAACCCTGTAAGAGGGGTATATTTTTCAAAATTAGAAAACAACCCCGTCAGAGGGGTATATCTTTCCACGTGAGAAAACAATCCCAAAAAAGTGGTATATTTTTTAATACGAGAAAACAGCACCATAAGAGCAGTACATTTGTCAATATTTGAAAACAAACCCATAAGATTGGTATATTTGTCAATATTAGAAGACAACCACGAAAGAGGGATACTCTTTCAACATGAGAAAACAACCTCAAAAAAGTGGTATATTTTTTATTACGAGAAAACAACCCCGTGAGAGGGGTATATTTGTCAATAATAGAAAACAACCCCAAAAAAGTGGTATATTTTTTAATACGAGAAAACAACCTCGTAAGAGGTGTATATCTTTCAACATGAGAAAACAACCCCAAAAAGTGGTATATTATTTAATACGAGAAAACAACCCCGTAAAAGGGGCATATTTGTCAATATTAGAAAACAACCCAGTAAGAGGGGTATGTTTGTCAATATTAGAAAACAACGACGTAAGAGGGGTATATCTTTCAACATGAGAAAACAACCCCTAAAAAGTGGTATATTTTTTAATACGAGAAATCAACCCCGTAAGTGGGGTATATTTGTCAATATGAGAAAATAACCCCGTATGAGGGGTATATTTGTCAATATTAGAAAACAACGACGTAAGAGGGGCATATCTTTCAACATGAGAAAGCCACCCCAAAAAAGTGGTATATTTTTCAATACGAGAAAACAACCTTGTGAGCGGGGTATATTTGTCAATATGTGAAAACAACCCTGTAAAAGGGGTATATTTTTCAAAATCAGAAAACAACCCCGTAAGAGGGGTATATCTTTCCACATGAGAAAACAATCTAAAAAACGTGGTATATTTTTTAATACGAGAAAACAACACCATAAGAGCAGTATATTTGCAATATTAGAAAACAACCTTGTAAGAGGGAGGGGTATATTTGTCAATATTAGAAAAGAACCCAGTAAGAGAGGTATGTTTGTCAATATTTGAAAACAACGACGTAAGAGGGGTATATCTTTCAACATGAGAGAACCCCCCCAAAAAATTGGTATATTTTTTCAATACGAGAAAACAACCCTGTGAGAGGGGTATATTTGACAATATGTGAAAACAACCCGGTAAGAGGGGTATGTTTGTCAATATTAGAAGACAACGACGTAAGAGGGGTATATCTTTCAACATGAGAGAACCACCCCAAAAAAGTGGTATATTTTTCAATACGAGAAAACAACCCTGTGAGAGGGGTATATTTGACAATATGTGAAAACAACCCGGTAAGAGGGGTATATTTTTCAAAATTAGAAAACAACCCCGTCAGAGGGGTATATCTTTCCACGTGAGAAAACAATCCCAAAAAAGTGGTATATTTTTTAATACGAGAAAACAGCACCATAAGAGCAGTACATTTGTCAATATTAGAAAACAAACCCGTAAGATTGGTATATTTGTCAATATTAGAAGACAACCACGAAAGAGGGATACTCTTTCAACATGAGAAAACAACCTCAAAAAAGTGGTATATTTTTTATTACGAGAAAACAACCCCGTGAGAGGGGTATATTTGTCAATAATAGAAAACAACCCCAAAAAAGTGGTATATTTTTTAATACGAGAAAACAACCTCGTAAGAGGTGTATATCTTTCAACATGAGAAAACAACCCCAAAAAGTGGTATATTATTTAATACGAGAAAACAACCCCGTAAAAGGGGCATATTTGTCAATATTAGAAAACAACCCAGTAAGAGGGGTATGTTTGTCAATATTAGAAAACAACGACGTAAGAGGGGTATATCTTTCAACATGAGAAAACAACCCCCAAAAAGTGGTATATTTTTTAATACGAGAAATCAACCCCGTAAGTGGGGTATATTTGTCAATATGAGAAAATAACACCGTATGAGGGGTATATTTGTCAATATTAGAACATAACGACGTAAGAGGGGCATATCTTTCCACATGAGAAAACAATCTAAAAAACGTGGTATATTTTTTAATACGAGAAAACAACACCATAAGAGCAGTATATTTGCAATATTTGAAAACAACCTTGTAAGAGGGAGGGGTATTTTTGTCAATATTAGAAAAGAACTCAGTAAGAGAGGTATGTTTGTCAATATTTGAAAACAACGACGTAAGAGGGGTATATCTTTCAACATGAGAGAACCACCCCCAAAAAGTGGTATATTTTTTAATACGAGAAATCAAACCCGTAAGTGGGGTATATTTGTCAATATGAGAAAATAACCCCGTATGAGGGGTATATTTGTCAATATTAGAAAACAACGACGTAAGAGGGGCATATCTTTCAACATGAGAGAACCACCCCAAAAAAGTGGTATATTTTTCAATACGAGAAAACAACCTTGTGAGCGGGGTATATTTGTCAATATGTGAAAACAACCCTGTAAAAGGGGTATATTTTTCAAAATCAGAAAACAACCCCGTAAGAGTGGTATATCTTTCCACATGAGAAAACAATCTAAAAAACGTGGTATATTTTTTAATACGAGAAAACAACACCATAAGAGCAGTATATTTGCAATATTAGAAAACAACCTTGTAAGAGGGAGGGGTATATTTGTCAATATTAGAAAAGAACCCAGTAAGAGAGGTATGTTTGTCAATATTAGAAAACAACGACGTAAGAGGGGTATATCGTTCAACATGAGAGAACCACCCCAAAAAAGTGGTATATTTTTCAATACGAGAAAACAACCCTGTGAGAGGGGTATATTTGACAATATGTGAAAACAACCCGGTAAGAGGGGTATATTTTTCAAAATTAGAAAACAACCCCGTCAGAGGGGTATATCTTTCCACGTGAGAAAACAATCCCAAAAAAGTGGTATATTTTTTAATCACGAAATGACACCATAAGAGCGTTACATTTGTCAATATTTGAAAACAAACCCGTAAGATTGGTATATTTGTCAATATTAGAAGACAACCACGAAAGAGGGATACTCTTTCAACATGAGAAAACAACCTCAAAAAAGTGGTATATTTTTTATTACGAGAAAACAACCCCGTGAGAGGGGTATATTTGTCAATAATAGAAAACAACCCCAAAAAAGTGGTATATTTTTTAATACGAGAAAACAACCTCGTAAGAGGTGTATATCTTTCAACATGAGAAAACAACCCCAAAAAGTGGTATATTATTTAATACGAGAAAACAACCCCGTAAAAGGGGCATATTTGTCAATATTAGAAAACAACCGAGTAAGAGGGGTATGTTTGTCAATATTAGAAAACAACGACGTAAGAGGGGTATATCTTTCAACATGAGAAAACAACCCCTAAAAAGTGGTATATTTTTTAATACGAGAAATCAACCCCGTAAGTGGGGTATATTTGTCAATATGAGAAAATAACCCCGTATGAGGGGTATATTTGTCAATATTAGAAAACAACGACGTAAGAGGGGCATATCTTTCAACATGAGAGAACCACCCCAAAAAAGTGGTATATTTTTCAATACGAGAAAACAACCTTGTGAGCGGGGTATATTTGTCAATATGTGAAAACAACCCTGTAAAAGGGGTATATTTTTCAAAATCAGAAAACAACCCCGTAAGAGTGGTATATCTTTCCACATGAGAAAACAATCTAAAAAACGTGGTATATTTTTTAATACGAGAAAACAACACCATAAGAGCAGTATATTTGCAATATTAGAAAACAACCTTGTAAGAGGGAGGGGTATATTTGTCAATATTAGAAAAGAACCCAGTAAGAGAGGTATGTTTGTCAATATTAGAAAACAACGACGTAAGAGGGGTATATCGTTCAACATGAGAGAACCACCCCAAAAAAGTGGTATATTTTTTCAATACGAGAAAACAACCCTGTGAGAGGGGTATATTTGACAATATGTGAAAACAACCCGGTAAGAGGGGTATATTTTTCAAAATTAGAAAACAACCCCGTCAGAGGGGTATATCTTTCCACGTGAGAAAACAATCTAAAAAACGTGGTATATTTTTTAATACGAGAAAACAGCACCATAAGAGGGATACTCTTTCAACATGAGAAAACAACCTCAAAAAAGTGGTATATTTTTTATTACGAGAAAACAACCCCGTGAGAGGGGTATATTTATCAATAATAGAAAACAACCCCAAAAAAGTGGTATATTTTTTAATACGAGAAAACAACCTCGTAAGAGGTATATATCTTTCAACATGAGAAAACAACCCCAAAAAGTGGTATATTATTCAATACGAGAAAACAACCCCGTAAAGGGGGTATATTTGTCAATATGTGAAAACAACCCCGTAAAAGGGGTATATTTTTCAAAATTAGAAAACAACCCCGTAAGAGGGGTATATCTTTCCACATGAGAAAACAATCTAAAAAACGTGGTATATTTTTTAATACGAGAAAACAACACCATAAGAGCAGTATATTTGCAATATTAGAAAACAACCCCGTAAGAGAGAGGGGTATATTTGTCAATATGAGAAAATAACCCAGTAAGAGGGGTATATTTGTCAATAATGGAAAATAATCCCGTAAGAGCAGTATATTTGTCAATATTAGAAAACAACCCCGTAATAGCGGTATATCTTTCAGAATGAGAAAACAACCCGAAAAAATAAGTATATTTGCCAACATGAGAAAACAACCCCGTAAGTGGGGTATATTTATAAATATTAGAAAACAACCCCGTAAGAGGGGTATATCTTTCAACATGAGAAAACAACTGCAAAAAGTGGTATATTTTATAATACGAGAAAATAACCCCGTAACGGGGGTATATTTGTCAATATTAGAAAACTACCCCGTGAGAGGGGTACATTTGTCAATATTGGAAAACTACCTCGTAAGAGAGGCATATTTGTCAATATTAGAAAAGAACCCATTAAGTGGTGTATGTTTGTCAATATTAGAAAATAACTCCATAAGAAATGTATATCTTTCAAAATGAGAAAACAACCCCAAAAAATAATTATATTTGCCAACATGAGAAAACAACCCCGTAAGAGGGGTATATTTATAAATATTAGAAAACAACCCCGTAAGAGGGGTATATCTTTCAACATGAGAAAACAACTGCAAAAAGTGATATATTTTATAATATGAGAAAATAACCCCGTAAGTGGGGTATATTTGTCAATATTAGAAAACTACCCCGTAAGAGGGGTATATCTTTCAACGTGAGAAAACAACTCTAAAAAGTGGCATATTTTTTAATACAAGAAAACAACCCCGTAAGAGAGGTATATTTGTCAATATTAGAAAACTACTCCGTAAGAGGGGTATATTTGTCAATATTAGAAAACAACCCCGTAAGAGGGG
Source organism: Ricinus communis (assembly GCF_019578655.1). Taxonomy (NCBI): domain Eukaryota; kingdom Viridiplantae; phylum Streptophyta; class Magnoliopsida; order Malpighiales; family Euphorbiaceae; genus Ricinus; species Ricinus communis. The sequence goes on from NC_063259.1 coordinate 2,152,142, forward strand.
TATATTTGTCAAAATTAGAAAACAACTCCGTAAGAGGGGGTATATCTTTCAACATGAGAAAACAACCAAAAAAATATAGTATACTTTTTAATACGAGAAAACAACCCCGTAAGTGGGGTACATTTGTCAATAAGAGAAAATAACCCCGTAAGAGGGGTATATTTGTCAATATTAGAAAAAAACCCCGTAACAGGGGTATATTTGTCAATATAAGAAAATAACCCCGTAAGAGGGGTATATCTTTCAACATGAGAAAACAACCCCCAAAAAGTGGTATATTTTTTAATACGAGAAAATAACCCCGTAAGTGGGGTATATTTGCCAATATGAGAAAATAACCCCGTATGAGGGGTATATTTGTCAATATTAGAAAACAACGACGTAAGAGGGGTATATCTTTCAACATGAGAGAACCACCCCAAAAAAGTGGTATATTTTTCAATACGAGAAAACAACCCTGTGAGAGGAGTATATTTGTCAATATCTGAAAATAACCCCGTAATAGGGGTATATTTTTCAAAATCAGAAAACAACCCAGTAAGAGGGGTATAATTGTCAATATTAGAATACAACCCCGTAAGAGGGGTATATGTTTCAAAATGAGAAGACAACCCCAAAAAAAGTGGTACATTTGTTAACTTGAGAAAACAACCTGTAAGAGGGGTATATTTGTCAAAATTATAAAATAACTCCGTAAGAGGGGTATATCTTTCAACATGAGAAAACAACCAAAAAAATATAGTATAGTTTTTAATACGAGAAAACAACCCCGTAAGTGGGGTACATTTGTCAATAAGAGAAAATAACCCCGTAAGAAGGGTATATTTGTCAATATTAGAAAACAACCTCGTAAGAGGGGTATATTTGTCAATTTGAGAAAACTACTCGTAAGAGGGGTATCTCTTTCATCATGAGAGAACAACCCCGTAAGTCTTTCAAAATGAGAGAAGAACCCTAAAAAAGTGGTATATTTGTCAATATGAGAAAACATCCCCGTGAGAGGGGTATAATTGTTAATATTAGAAAACAACCCCGTAAGAGGGGTATATTTGTCCATATTAGAAAACGAACCCATAAAAAGAGTATATCTTTCAACATGATAAAAGAACCCTAAAAAGTTGGTATATATTTCTTAGTAAGAGAAAACAACCCCGTAAGACGGGTATATTTCTCAATATTAGAAAACAACCCCGTAAGAGGGGTATATCTTTCAACATGATAAAAGAACCCCAAAAAGTGATATATTGTTTAATACAAGAAAACAACACTGTAAGAGGGGTATATTTGTCAATATTAGAAAACAACCCAGTAAGAGGGGATATTTGTCAATATGAGAAAATTATCCCGTAAGAGCTGTATCTCTTTCAACATGAGAAAACAACCCTGTAAAAGGGGTATATTTGTTAATATTAGAAAAAACCCCGTAGGAGGGGTATCTCTTTCAGAATGAGAAAACAACCCCAAAAAAGTGATATATTTGCCAATATGAGAAAACATCCCTGTAAGAGGATTATAATTATCAATATTAGAAAACAGCCCCCTAAGAGGGGTATATTTCTCAATATTAGAAAACAACCCCGTAGGAGAGGTATATCTTTCAACATGATAAAAGAACCCTAAAACTTGGTATATTTTTTAATATGAGAAAACAACCCCGTAATAAGGGTAAATTTGTCAATATTAAAAAAAACCCCGTAAGACGGTTATATCTTTCAACATTAGAAAACAACTCGAAAAAGTGATATATTGTTTAATACGAGAAAACAACCCCGTAAGAGGGGTATATTTGTCAATATTAGAAAATAACCCCGTAAGAGGGTTATATTTGTCAATATGAGAAAATTAACTCGTAAGAGGGGTATCTCTTTCAACATGAGAGAACAACCCCGTAAGAGGGGTATATTTGTCAATATTATAAAATAACCCCGTAGGAGGGGTATCTCTTTCAAAATGAGAAAACTACCCCAAAAAAGTGGTCTATTTGTCAATATGAGAAAACATCCCCGTAAGAGGGGTATAATTGTCAATATTAGAAAACAACCCCGTAAGAGGGGTATATTTGTCAATATGAGAAAATAACCCTGCAAGAGGGGTATATTTGTGAATATTAGAAAACAAGCCCTAAAGAGGGGTATATCTTTGAACATGAGAAAACAACCTTAAAAGAGTGATATATTTTTTAATACAAGAAAACATCCCCTTGAGAGGGGTATATTTGTCAACAATAGAAAACAACCCCAAAAAATTAGTATATTTTTTAATATGAGAAAACAACCTCGTAAGAGGGGTATATCTTTCAACATCAGAAAACAACCCAAAAAAGTAGTATATTTTTTAATACGAGAAAACAACCTCGTAAGAGCGGCATATTTGTTAATATTAGAAAACAACCCATTAAGTGGTGTATGTTTGTCAATATTATAGAATAACTCCGTAAGAAGGGTATATCTTTCAACATCAGAAAACAACTGCAAAAAGTGGTATATTTTATAATACGAGAAAACAACCCAATATGAGGGGTATATCTTTCAACATGAGAAAACAACTGCAAAAGTGGTATATTTTATAATACGAGAAAACAATCCCATAAGTGGGGTATATTTGTCAAAATTAGAAAACTACCTCGTAAGAGCGTTATATCTTTCAACATGAGAAAACAACTCCAAAAAGTGGTATATTTATTAATACATGAAAACAACCCCGTAAGAGGGGTATATTTGTCAATATTAGAAAACTACCCCGTCAGAGGGGTATATTTGTCAATATTAGAAAACAACCCTGTAAGCGTGGTATATCTTTCAACATGATAAAACAACCCTAAAAAGTTGGTGTATTTTTTAATACGAGAAAATAACCCCGTAAGAGGGTATATTTGTCAATAATAGAAAACAACCCCGTAAATTGTGTACATCTTTCAACATGAGAAAAACTCTAAAAAAATAGTATATTTTTTATATGAGAATTCCACCACGTAAGAGGGGTATATTTGTCAATATTAAAAAACAACCCCGTAAGAGGCGTATATTTGTCAATTTGAGAAAATGACCCCGTAAGAGGGGTATATTTGTCAATATCAGGAAACAACCTCGTAAGATGGTATATTTGTCATTATTAGAAAACAACCCCGTAAGACGGGTATATTTGTAAATATTAGAAAATAACCCCGTAAGACGGGTATATTTGTGAATATTAGAAAACTACCTCGTAAGAGGGGTATGTCTTGCAACATGAGAAAACAACCCCAAAAAGTGGTATATTTATTAATACAAGAAAACAACCCCGTAAGAGGGGTATATTTGTCAATATTAGAAAACTACCCCGTTAGAGGGGTATATTTGTTAATATTAGAGAACAACCCCGAAAGCGTGGTTATCTTTCAACATGAGAAAACAACTCCGAAAAGTGGTATATTTATTAATACAAGAAAATAACCCCGTAAGAGGGGTATATTTATCAATATTATAAAACTACCCCGTCAGAGGAGTATATTTGTTAATATTAGAAAGCAACCCCGTAAGCGTGGTATATCTTTCAACATGATAAAACAACCCTAAAAAGTTGGTGTATTTTTTAATACGTGAAAACAACCCCATAAGAGGGGTATATTTGTCAATAATAGAAAACAACCCCGTAAAATGTGTACATCTTTCAACATGAGAAAAACTCCAAAAAAGTGGTAAATTTTTTAATATGAGAATTCAACCCCATAAGAGGGGTATATTTGTCAATATTATAAAACAACCCCGTAAGAGGGGTATATTTGTCAATTTGAGAAATTGACCCCGTAAGAGGGGTATATTTGTCAATATCAGGAAACAATCTCGTCAGAGGGTATATTTGTCAATATTAGAAAAGAACCCCGTAAGAGAGTTATATTTGTAAATATTAGAAAACAACCCCGTAAGAGGGGTATCTCTTTCAAAATGAGAAAGCAACCCCGAAAAAGTGGTATATTTGTCAATATGAGAAACCAACGCCGTAAGAGGGGTATATTGGTCAATATTAGAAAACAACCCCGTAAGAGGGATATATTTGTCAATATTAGAAAATAACCCCGTAAGAGGGGAATATCTTTCAACATGAGAAAACAACCCCATAAAAGTGGTATATTTGTCAATATGAGAAGGCAACCCTGTAAGAGGGGTATATTTGTCATTATTAGAAAACAAACCGTAAGAGGGGTATACTTCAACATGAGAAAACAACCCCAAAAAAGTGGTATATTTGTCATTATGAGAAAACAAGTAAGAGGGGCATATTTATCAATATTAGAAAACAAACCCGTAAGAAGGGTATATCTTTCAACATGAGAAACCAACCCTAAAGAAGTGGTATATTTTATAATACGAGAAAACAACACCGTAAGAGGGGTATATTTGTCAATATTACAAAACAACCCCAATAAGGGGATATGTTTGTCAATATTAGAAAATAACCTCGTAAGAGGGGTATATTTGTCAATATTAGAAAACAACCCCGTAAGACGGCTATATTTGTTAATAGGAGAAAACAACCCCATAAGAGAGATACATTTGTCAATATTAGAAAAAAACCTATTAAGTGGGGTATGTTTGTCAATATTGGAAAATAACTGTGTAAGAAGGGTATATCTTTCAATATGAGAAAATAACCCCAAAAAATAAGTATATTTGTCAACATGAGAGAACAACCCCATAAGAGGGGTATATTTATAAATATTAGAAAACAACCCCGTAAGAGGGGTATATCTTTCAACATGAGGAAACAACTGCAAAAAGTGGTATATTTTTTAATACAAGAAAACAACCCCGTAAGCAGGGTATATTTGTCAATATTTGGAAACTACCCCGTTAGAGGGGTATATTTGTCAATATTAGAAAATAATCCCGTAAGCATGGTATATCTTTCAACATGATAAAACAACCCTAAAAAGTTGGGGTATTTTTTAATACGAGAAAACAACCCCGTAAGAGGGGCCTATTTGTGAATATTAGAGAACAACCCATTAAGTGGGGTATGTTTGTCAATATTAGAAAATAACTCCGTAAGAAGGGTATATCTTTCAACATGAGAAAACAACCCCAAAAAATAAGTATATTTGTCAATATGAGAAAACAACCCCGTAAGAGGGGTATATTTATAAATATTAGAAAACAAACCCGTAAAAGGGTTATATCTTTCAACATGAGAAAACAACTGGAAAAAGTGGTATATTTTTTAATACAAGAAAACAACCCCGTAAGCAGGGTATATTTGTCAATATTTGGAAACTACCCCGTTAGAGGGGTATATTTGTCAATGTTTCTAAATATTGACAACATATTCGTAAGCGCGTGGTATATCTTTCAACAAGATAAAACAACCCTAAAAAGTTGGGGTATTTTTTAATACGAGAATTCAACCCCGTAAGAGGGGTATATTTATCAATATTAGAAAACAACTCCGTAAGAGGGTATATTTGTCAATATTAGAAAACAACCCCGTAAGTGGGGTATATCTTTCAACATAAGCAAACAACCCAAAAAATGTGGCATATTTTTTAATACGAGAAAACAACCCTGTAAGTGAGGTATATTTATCAATATGAGAAAATAATCCCGTAAGAGGGATATATTTGTCAATATTAGAAGAGAACCCCGTAAGAGGAGTATATCTTTCAACATGAGAAAACAACCCCAAATAAGTGATATATTTTTCAATACGAGAAAACAAACCCGTTAGAGCGGTATATTTGTTAATATTAGAAAATAACCCCGTAAGAGGGGTATATTTGTCAAAATTACTAAACAACCCCGTAAGAGGGGTATATCTTTCAACATGAGAAAACAACCCCAAAAAAGTGGTATTTTTCTAAATACGAGATAACAACCCTGTAAGTGGGGTATATTTGTCAATATGGGAAAACAACCCCGTAAGATGGGTATATTTGTTAATGCGAGAAAACAACCCCGTAAGAGGGATATATTTATAAATATTAGAAAACAACCCATTAAGTGGGGTATGTTTGTCAATATTAGAAAATAACTCCGTAAGAAGGGGTATATCTTTCAATATGAGAAAACAACCCCAAAAAATAAGTACATTTGTCAACATGAGAAAACAACCCCGTAAGAGGGGTATATTTATAAATATTAGAAAACAACCCCGTAAGAGGGGTGTATCTTTCAACATGAGAAAACAACTCCAAAAAGTGGTATATTTTTCAATACAAGAATACAACCCCGTAAGAGGGGTATATTTATCAATATTAGAAAACTACCCCGTCAGAGGGGTATATTTGTCAATATTAGAAAATAACCCCGTAAGCCTGGTATATCTTTCAACATGATAAAACAACCCTAAAAAGTTGGGGTATTTTTATCTGAGAGAAAACAACCGTAAGAGGGCCTATTTGTGAATATTAGAGAACAACCCATTAAGTGGGGTATGTTTGTCAATATTAGAAAATAACTCCGTAAGAAGGGTATATCTTTCAACATGAGAAAACAACCCCAAAAAATAAGTATATTTGTCAATATGAGAAAACAACCCCGTAAGAGGGGTATATTTATAAATATTAGAAAACAAACCCGTAAAAGGATTATATCTTTCACATGAGAAAACAACTGGAAAAAGTGGTATATTTTTTAATACAAGAAAACAACCCTGTAAGCAGGGTATATTTGTCAATATTTGGAAACTACCCCGTTAGAGGGGTATATTTGTCAATGTTTCTAAATATTGACAAATATACCCGTAAGCGTGGTATATCTTTCAACAAGATAAAACAACCCTAAAAAGTTGGGATATTTTTTAATACGAGAATTCAACCCCGTAAGAGGGGTATATTTGTCAATATTAGAAAACAAACCCGTAAGAGGGGTATATTTGTCAATATTAGACAACAACCCCGTAAGAGGGTATATTTGTCAATATTAGAAAACAACCCCGTAAGAGGGGTATATATTTCAAAATGTGAAAGCAAACCCAAAAAAGTGGTACATTTGTTAATATAAGAAAACAACCCCGTAAGAGGGGTATATTTGTCAACATTAGAAAACAACACCGTAAGAGCAGTATATCTTTCAACACGAGAGAACAGCCTTAAAAATGTAGTATATTTTTTAATACGAGAAAACAACCCCGTAAGTGGGGTATATTTGTCAATATGAGAAAATAACCCTGTAATATGGGTATATTTGTCAATATTAGAAAACAACCCCGTAAGAGGGGTATATCTTTCAACATGAGAAAACAACTGCAAAAGTGGTATATTTTTTAATATGAGAAAACAACCCCATATGAGGAGTATATTTGTCAATATTAGAAAACAACCCCGTAAGAGGGGTATATTTTTCAAAATGAGAAAACAACCTCAAAAAAGTGGTATATTTGTCAACATGAGAGAAGAACCCCGTAAGAGTGATATATTTGTCAATATTATAACACAACACCGTAAGAGGGATACATCTTCCAAAATGAGAAAACAACCCCAAAAAAGTGGTATATTTGTCAATATTAGAAAACAACCCCGCAAGAGGGTATATTTGTCAATATTAGAAAATAAACCCGTAAAAGGGATTTATTTGTAATTATTAGAAAATAGCCCCGTAAGAGGGGTATCTCTTCCAAAATGAGAAAACAACCCCGTAAGAGGGGTATATTTGTCAATATTAGAAAACAACCCCGTAAGAGGGTTATATTTGTCAATATGAGAAAATAACCCCGTAAGAGGGGTATATTTGTCAATATTAGAAAACAACCCCGTAAGAGGGGTATATCTTTCAACATGAGAAAACAACCCCAAAAAGTGGAATATTTTTTAATACTAGAAAACAACCCCATAAGAGGGGTAAATTTATCAATATTAGAAAACAACCCTGTAAGAGGGGTATATTTATCAATAATACAAAACAACCCCGTAAGAGGGGTACATCTTTCAAAATTAGAAAACAACATTCGTAAGAGGGGTATATCTTTCAGCATGATAAAACGACCCCAAATAAGGGGAATATTTTTTAATACGAGAAAACAACCCCGTAAGTGGGGCATATTTATCAATATGAGAAAATAAACCCATAAGAGGGGTATATTTGTCAATATTAGAAAACAACCCCGTAAGAGGGGTATATCTTTTAACATGAGAAAACAACCCCAAAAAAGAGGTATTTTTTTCAATACGAGAAAACAACCCCATGAGAGGGTTATATTTATCAATATTAGAAAACAATCCCAGAAGAGCGATATATCTTTCAACATGAGAAAAGAACTCCAAAAAAGTGGTATATTTGTCAATATTAGAAAACAACCCCGTAAGAAGGTTATATCTTTGAAAATGAGAAAACAACCCCAAAAAAGTGGTACATTTTTTAATACGAGAAAGCAACCCTGTAAGAGGTGTGTATATTTGTCAATATTAGAAAACAACCCCGTAAGAGGGGTATATTTGTCAATATTAGAAAATAATCTCGTAAGAGGGTATATTTGTCAATATTAGAAAACAACCTCGTAAAAGGGGTATATTTGTCAAAAATAGAAAACAATCCCGTAAGAGGGTATATTTGTCAATGTTAGAAAACGACCCCGTAAGAGGGGTACATCTTTCAAAATAAGAAAACAATCCCAAAAAAGTGGTACATTTGTTAATATGAGAAAACAACCCAGTAAGAGGGGTATATCTTTTAACATGAGAAAACAACCCCAAAAAAATGGTATATTTTTAAATACGAGAAAACAACCCCGTGTGAGGGGTATATTTGTCAATATTAGAAAACTACCCAGTAAGAAGGTTATATCTTTGAAAATGAGAAAACAACCCCAAAAAAATGGTATATTTCTCAATATGAGAAAACAACCCCGTGAGAGGGGTATATTTGTCAATATTAGAAGACAAACCCGTAAGAGGGGTATATTTGTAAAAATTAGAAAACAACCCCATAAGAGGGGTATATCTTTCAACAGGAGAAAACAACCCCAAAAAAGTGGTACATTTATCAATATGAGAAGACAACCCCGTAAGAGGGGTATATTTGTCAAAATTAGAAAACAACCCCGTAAGAGTGGTATATCTTTCAACATGAGAAAACAACCCCAAAAAAGTGGTATATTTTTTAATATTACAAAACTACCCCGTAAGAGGGGTATATTTGTCAATATGAGAAAATAACCCCATCAGAGGGGTATATCTTTCAACATGAGAAAACAACCTTGAAAAAGTGGTATATTTGTCAATATGTGAAAACAACCCCGTAAGAGGGGTATATTTATCAGTATTAGAAAAGAACACCGTAAGGGGGTTATATCTTTCAAGATGAGAAAAGAACCCCAAAAAAGTGTTATATCTGTCAATATGAGAAAACAACCCCGGAAGAGGTGTATATTTGTCAATATGAGAAAACAACCCCGTAAGAGGATTATATTTATCAATATTAGAAAACGACCTCGTAAGAAGGTTATATCTTTCAACATGAGAAAACAACCCCGTAAGAGGGGCATGTTGGTCAATATTAGAAAATAACCCCGTAAGAGGGGTATATTTATCAATATTAGAAAACAACCCCGTAAGAGGGGTATATTTGTCAATATTAGAAAACAACCCCGTAAGAGGGGTATATCTTTGAAAATGAGAAAACAACCCCAAAAAAGTGGTACATTTTTTAATACGAGAAAACAACCCCGTAAGAGGGATATATTTGTCAATATTAGAAACAACCCCGTAAGAGGGTATATTTGTCAATATTAGAAAACAACCCCGTAAGAGGGGTATATGGTTCAAAATGAGAAGACAACCCCATAAGAGGGGTATATGTTTCAAAATGAGAAAACAACCCCAAAAAAGTGGTACATTGGTCAATATGAGAAAACAACCCCGTAAGAGGGGTATATTTGTAAAAATTAGAAAACAACCCCATAAGAGGGATATATGGCTCAAAATGAGAAGACAACCCCGTAAGAGGGGTATATGTTTCAAAATGAGAAAACAACCCCAAAAAAGTGGTACATTGGTCAATATGAGAAAACAACCCCGTAAGAGGGGTATATTTGTAAAAATTAGTAAACAACCCCATAAGAGGGATATATCTTTCAAAATGACAAAACAACCCCGTAAGAGGGGTATATTTGTTAATATTAGAAAACAACCCTGTAAGAGGGTATATTTGTCAATATTAGTAGACAACCCTGTAAGAGGGGTATATCTTTCAAAATGACAAAACAACCCCAAGAAAGTGGCACATTTGTTAATATGAGAAAACAACCCCGTAAGAGGGGTATACTTGTCAAAATTAGAAAACAACCCCGTAAGAGGGTATATCTTTCAACATGTGAAAACAACCCCAAAAAAGTGGTATTTTTTTAATACGAGAAAATAAACCCGTAACTGGGGTATATTTGTCAATATGAGAAAATAACCTTGTAAGCGGGGTATATTTGTTAATATTAGAATACAACCTCGTAAGAGGGGTATATCTTTCAACATGAGAAAACAACCCCAAAAAAGTGGTACATTTGTTAATATGAGGAAACAACGCCGTAAGATGGGTATATTTGTCAAAATTAAAAAACAACCCCGTAAGATGGTTATATTTGTCAATATTAGAAAACAACCCCGTAAGAGGGGTATATTTGTCAATATTAGAAAACAAACCCGTATGAGGGGGTATATCTTTCAACATGAGAAAACAACCACGTAAGAGGGTTATATCTTTCAACATGAGAAAACAACCCCAAAAAAGTGCTATATTTGCTAATATGAGAAAACAACCCCGTAAGAAGGGTATATTTGTCAATAATAGAAAACAACCCCGTAATAGGGTATATCTTTCAACATGAGAAAAGAACCCCAAAAAAGTGGTATATTTTTTAATACGAGAAAACAACCCCGTAAGAGGGGTATATTTATCAATATTAGAAAACAACCTAGTAAGAGGGGTATATTTATCGATATTAGAAAATAACCCTGTAAGAGGGGTATATTTGTCAATATTTGAAAACAACCCCGTAAGAGGGTGATATATGCCAATATTGGAAAACAACCCCCTAAGAGGGGTATATCTTTCAACATGAGAAAACAACGCGTAAGAGGGGTATATCTGTCAAAATTAGAAAACAACCCCATAAGAGGGTTATATCTTTCAAAATGAGAAAACAACCCCAAAAAAGTGGTACATTTGTCAATATCAGAAAACAACCCCGTAAGAGGGGTGTATTTGTCAATATTAGAAAACAACCCCGTAAGAGGGTTATATTTGTCAATATTAGAAAACAACCCCGTAAGAGGGGTATATCTTTCAAAATGAGAAAACAACCCCAAAAAAGTGGTACATTTGTCAATATGAGAAAACAACCCCGTAATGGGGTTGTGTTTGAATATTAACAAAGATACCCCTTTTATGAGGTTGCGTTCTCATACTCACAAATATATCCCTCGTACGGAGTTGTTTTCTTATATTCATAAATATACCCTTATTAATAGGTTTTCTTCTCATACTTACAAATGTATCCCTCTTATGGGGTTATTTTATAATATTTACAATTATAAGCCCTCATATTCATAAATATACCCTCTTTACGGGGTTGTTTTCTTATACTCATAAATATACATTTCTTACGAGGTTGTTTTCTAATATTTATAAATATATACCTCTTACAGAGTTAAATATACATTTCTTACGAGGTTGTTTTCTTATACTCATAAATATACATTTCTTACGAGGTTGTTTTCTAATATTTATAAATATATACCTCTTACAGAGTTATTTTCTTATATTAAGAAATATACCTTTTTATGGAATTATTTTATCATACTCAAAAAAAATACCCCTCTTACGGGATAGTTTTCTCATATTCATAAATATACTCCCTTTTACGGGGTTGTTTTCTCATATTCATAAATATACCCATTTTATGGGGTTGCTTTCTCATACTCTCAAATATACCTCTCTTACGGGGTTGGTTTCTCAAATTCATAAATATACTACTTTTACAGTGTTATTTTCTCATACTCACAAATATATCCCTCGTATGGGGTTATTTTCTCATATTCATAAATATATCCTTATTATGAGGTTGTTTATTCATACTCACAAATACACCCATTATATAGGATTGATTTCTCATATTTATAAAGATACTCTTTTTACGGGGTTGTTATCTTATACTCCTAAATATAGCCTTCTTACAGGGTTATTTTTTAACATTTACTAATATACCTCTCTTACGAGATTGATTTGTAATATATACAATTATACCCCTATTACGGGGTTGTTTTCTCATACTCATAACTATACCCTCGTACGGGGTTGTGTTCTCATATTCGTAAATATATTGTTTGTATGAGGCTGTTTTCTCACATTCACAATTATATCCATCTTACGGGGTTGTTTTCTAATATTTACAAATTTACCCCTCTTATGTGGTTATTCCTTATATTGACAAATATACCCCTCTTATGGGGGTTGTTTTCTCATATTCGTAAAGATACCCTTTTTATGGGGTTGTTATCTTATACTCACAAATATAGCCATCTTACAGGTTTATTTTCTAATATTTACAAATATACTGGTCTTACGAGGTTATTTTCTCAAAGTAAAAAATATACCCGATTTACAAGGTTATTTTCTGATACTCACAAATAAACTCCTCTTACGAGGTTGTTTTCTTAAACTCATAAATATACCCCTTTTACGAGGTTGTTTTCTCAAACTCATAAATATACCCCTCGAACGGGGTTGTTTTCTCATATTCATAATTATACCTCTTTTACGAAATTATTTTCTAATATATACAATTAAACCCCTTTTACGGGGTTATTTTCTCATACTCATAATTATACCCGCGTACGGGGTTGCTTTCTTATATTCATAAATATACCATTTGTATGGGACTGTTTTCTCACACTCACAATTATACCCCTCTTATGGGGTTATTTTCTAATATTTACAAATATACCTCTCTTATATGGTTGTTTCCTTATTTTAAAAAATATACTCCTTTTACGCGGTTCTTTTCTCGCACACACAAATAAACCTCTTTTACGGGATTGTTTTCTCATACTCATAAATATACCCCTTTTACGAGGTTTTGTTTTTGATACTCATAAATATACCCTTGTTACGGGGTTATTTTCTAATATTGACAAATATACCCCTCTTACAAGGTTGTTTTCTCGCAATAAAAAATTTACCCCTGTTACGAGATTGTTTTCTCATACTAAAAAATATACTCCTCTTACGGGGTTATTTTCTCATATTAATAAATATACTCCTTTTATGGGATTGCTTTCTCACACTCACAAATACAACACTCGTATGGGGTTGGTTTCTCATATTCATAAAAATACCCTTTTTACGTGGTTGTTATCCCATACTAACAAATATACCCCATGTATGGCATTGTTTTGTCATATTTATAAATATACCCCATTTACGGAGTTGTTTTCTCATTCTAACAGATATACCCTTTTACGGTGTTATTTTCTCATACTAAAAAATGTATCCGACATATGGGGTTGTTTCTTATATTGACAAATATAACCTCTCTTATGGGGTTGTTTTCTCATTTTAATTAATATACCCCTTTTACAGGCTTCCTTTCTCATACTCACAAATATACCCATTGTATCCGATTGGTTTTTCATATTCATAAAGATACCTTTTTTATGGGGTTGTTATCTTATACTCATAAATATAGCCCTCTTACAGGGTTATTTTCTAACATTTACAAATAAACCTCTCTTAGGAGGTTGTTTTCTCAAATTAAAAAATATACCTTATTTACAAGGTTATTTTTAGATAATCATAATTAAACCCCTCTTACGGGGTTGTCTTTTCAAACTCATAAATATACTCCTTTTACCAGGTTGTTTTCAACAACTCACAAATATACCCCTCGAACGGGGTTGTTTTCTCATATTCATAAATATACCCCTTTTACGAGGTTAATTTCTAATATATACAATTATACCCCTTTTACGGGGTTGCTTTCTCATACTCATAATTATACCCTCGTACGGGGTTATGTTCTCATATTCGCAAATATACTGTTTGTATGTGGCTATTTTCTCACACTCATAATTATATTCCTCTTACGGGGTTGTTTTCAAATATTTACAAATATACCCCTCTTATGTGGTTGTTTCTTACATTAACAAATGTTCCCCTCTTATAGGGATTGTTTTCTCATATTTATAAATATACCCCTTTTACGAGCTTCCTTTCTCATACTCATAAATACACCCATTGTACGGGATTTATTTCTCAAATTCATAAAGATTCCCTTTTTACGGGGTTGTTATCTTATACTCACAAATATAGCCCTCTTACAGAGTTATTTTCTAATATTTACAAATATACCCGTCTTACGAGGTTGTTTTCTCAAAGTAAAAAATATACTCCATTTACAAGGTTAGTTTTTAATACTCACAAATAAACCCCTCTTACAGGGTTGTTTTCTTAAGCTCATAAATATACTCCTTTTACGAGGTTGTTTTCTTAAACTCACAAATATACCTCTCGAACGGGGTTGTTTTCTCATATTCATAAATATACCTCTTAACGAGATTGTTTTCTAATATATACAATTATACCCCTTTTACGGGGTTGTTTTCTCATACTCATAATTATACCCTCGTCGGGGTTGTTTTCTTATATTCGTAAATATACCATTTGTATGGGACTATTTTCTCACACTCACAATTATATCCCTCTTATGGGGTTATTTTCTAATATTTACAAATAATACCGCTCTTATATGGTTTTTTCTTATATTAAAAAATATACCCCTTTTATGCGGTTGTTTTCTCGCACACACAAATAATCCCCTCTTATGGGGTTGTTTTCTCATGCTCATAAATATACCTCTTTTACGAGGTTTTATTTTCTGATACTCATAAATATACCCTTGTTACGGGGTTATTTTCTAATATTGACAAATATACCCCTCTTATGGGGTTGTTTTCTCATAATAAAAAATTTACTTGTCAGTGGGGTACATTTGTGAATATGAGAAACCAACCACTTAGAAGGGGTATATTTATGAATAAACGAAAACAACCCCGTTAGAGAGATGTATTTGTGAATCTGAGAAAAAACCCCGTAAGAGGGGAATGTTTATAAATATTAGAAAATAACCTCATAAAACAGATATATTTATGAGTATTAGAAAACAACCTCATCAAAGGAGCATATTTATAAGTATGAGAAAACAACCCCATAAAAAGGGTATACTTGTGAGTTTTAGAAAACAACCTCGTATAATGAGTATATTATTCAATAAGAGAAAATAATCTCGTAAGAGGGGTATATTTGGAAATATTAGCAAACAAGCCGTAGGTTATGTGTATTTGTAAGTATGAGAAAGTAACCCCATAAAACGGATATATTTAGGATATGATAAAATAACCCCATAAAAGGGGTGTATTTACAAGTATGAGGAAACAACCCCGTAAAAGGGATATATTTTTTAATATTAGAAAACAACTCCGTAAGAGCGGTATATTAATAAACATTAGAAAATAACCCCGTAAGTGGGGTATATTTTTAAGTATGAGAAAAAAAACCTTGTAAAGGGGTATATTTGTCAATATAAGAAAATAACCCCGTCAGTAGGGTACATTTGTGAGTATGGGAAAACAACCACTTAAAAATGGGTATATTTATGAATAAAAGAAAACAACCCCATTAGAGGGGTATATTTGTGAGTATGAGAAAATAATCCTATAAAAGCGATATATCTTCTAATATGAGAAAACAACCCCGTAAAAGTGGTATATTTTTTAATATGAAAAAATAACTCTGTAAAAGAGGTATATAAAACAATTCCATAAAACGGGTATATTTGTGAGTATTAGAAAACAAGCTCATAAAAAAGGAGCATATTTATAAGTGTGAGAAAATAATCCCGTAAGAGGGATATACTTGTGTGTTTTAGAAAACAACCCCGTAAGAGGGGTATATTTTTGAGTATGAGAAAAAAAACCCCCATAAGAGGGGTATATTTGAAAATATTACCAAACCTGTAAGAGAGGTATATTTACGAGTATTAGAAACCAACCCCATAAAAGGGGTATATTTAGAATATGAGAAAACAAACCCGTAAGAGGGGTATATTTACGAGTATGATGAAACAACCCTGTAAAAGAGGTATATTTTTTAATATGAGAAAATAATCCCATAAGAGCGGTATATTTGTAAATTTTAGAAAACAGCCCCGTAAGAACGGTATATTTGTGAGTATGAGAAAGCACCTATGTAAAAGGGGTTATATTTATGAATATGAGAAAACAACCTCGGAAGAGGGGTATATTTATGAGTATGAGAACACAACCCCGCAAAAGGGGTATATCTTTTAATATGAGAAAATAACCTCATAAGAGGGGTATTATTTGTAAATAATAGAAAATAACCTCGCAAGAGGTGTGTATTTTTTAGTATGAGATTAAAAGATTTTGTAAAAAGGGTATATTTGTCAATATAAGAAAACAAGCCCGTCGGATATATTTTTTGAGTATGAGAAAACAATCACTTAAAAGGGGCAAACTTATGAATAAAAGAAAACAACCCCCTTAGAGGGGTATATTTGTTAGCATAACAAAACAACCCCAGAAAAGGCATATATTTTTTAATATGAGAAAACAACCTAGTTAATGGGGTATATTTAAAAATATTAGAAAACAACCTCGTATTTGTGAGTGTATTTTGGAGTATGAGAAAAGAACCCCGTAAAAAGGGCATATTTGTCAATATAACAAAACAGTCCTCAAAGTGGGGAGCATTCGTAAGTATAAGAACAAAACCTCGTAAAAGGGGTATATTTATGAATATGAGAAAATAACCCCATAAGAGGGATATATTTATGAGTACGAGAAAATGACGCGGTAAAAGGGGTATATCTTTTAAGCTGAGAGTACAACCTCGTGAGACGCTTCTATTTGTAGATATTAGAAAACAACCTCGCAATAGGGGTATATTTGTGAGTATGAGAAAACAACTTGATAAAAGGAGTATATTTATGAGTGTGAGAGAACAATCCCGTAAAAGGGGTATATTTGTATGTATGAGAAAATAATCCTGTATAAGGGGTATATTTTATAATAAAAGGAAACAACCCCGTACGAGGGCATATTTGGAAATATTTCCAAACAACCCCGTAAGATGGGTATATTTGTGAGTGTGAGATAACCACTCGATAAAAAGAATATATTTATGAATATGAAAAAATAACCCTATACGAAGGGTATATTTATGAGTATGAGAGACCAAGCTCGTAAAAAGGGTATATTTATAAATATGAGAAAACAACCCCGCAAAACGGGTATCTTTACGACTATGAGAATATAACATCGTAAAAGGGTATATTTATTTAAAACGAGAAAACAACCAAGTAAGAGGGGTAGATTTGAAAATATTGCCAAATAACTACATTAGACGGGTATATTTGTGAGTACGAGAAAACCACCCAATAAAAAGGGTATAGTTATGAATATGAGAAAAAAACACCGTACAAGGAGTATATTTGTGAGTATGAGAAAGCAACCCCGTAAAGCGGTTATATTTATGAATATGATAAAATGACCCTGTACGGGGTATACTTATGATTATGAGAAAGAAACCCGTAAAAAGGGTAGATTTCTAAATATGAGAAAACAACCCTGTAAAATGCATATATTTATGAATATGAGAAAACAACCACGTAAGAGGGGTAAATTTATGAGTATGAGAAAACAACCCCGTAAAAGGGGTATATCTTTTGATATGAGAAAATAACCCTAAGAGGAGTATATTTTTGAGTATGAGAAATAAACCACGTAGAAGGATATATTTATGAATATGAGAGAACAACCCCGTACAAGGGGTATATTTATGAGTGTGAGAAAGCAAACCCGTAAAAGGATATAGTTGTCAATATAAAGAAACCCCATGAGTGGGTACATTCATGACTATGAGGAAACAACCCCGTAATAGGGGTATATTTTTTAACATGAGAGAAAATTCCGTAAAAGAGGTATATTTGTTAATATAAGAAAATAACGTCGTAAGTTAGGTACATTTCTGAGTATGAGAAAACAACCACTTAAAAGGGGTATATTTATGCATGTGAGAAAACAACCCCGTACGAGGTGTATATTTGTGAGTATGAGAAAGCAATCCCCTAAAAGGGGTATATTTGTCAATATAAAAAATAACCTCGTAAGTGGGGTATATTCATGAGTATGAGGGAATAACCTTGTAAAAGGGATATATTTGTAATTATGAGAGAAAACCCCATAAAAGAGGTATATTTGTTAATATAAGAAGACAACCTCGTAAGTGGGTTACATTTGTAAGTATGAGAAAACAACCACTTAAAAGGGGTATATTTATGAATATAAGAAAACAACCCCATACGAGGGGTGTATTTGTAAGTATGAGAAAACAATCCCCTAAAAGGGGTATATCTCTAAATATGAGAAAGCAATCCGTAAAATGGGCATATTTATGAATATGAGAAAACAACCACGTAAAAGGGGTATATTTATGAGTGTGAGAAAACTAGCTCGCAAAAGGGGCATATTTATGAAAGAAAACAACCTCGTAAGAAGGGTATATTTGAAAATATTACCAAACAACCCCGTAAGTGGGGTATATTTGTGAGTATGAGAAAACCACCCCATAAAAAGGGTATATTTATTAATATGAAAAAATAACCACGTACGAGGGGTATATTTGTGCGTATAAGGAAGCAACCCTGTAAAAGGGGCATATTTCTGAAAATGAGGAAACAACCCCGTAAGAGTGGTATATTTACGAGTATGAGAAAACAACCCCGTAAAAAGGGTATATTTCTTTAATATGGGAAAATAATCCTATAAGAGGGGTATATTTCTAAATATTAGAAAATAAACCGATGAGAGGGGTATATTTATCAAAATAAGAAAACAACCCCGTAAATGGGGTACATTCATGAGTTTGAGAAAATAACCCCTAAAAGTGGTACATTTTTTAATATGAGAAAATAAAACCATAAGAGGGGTATATTTATGAGCATGAGAAAACAACGCCGTAAAAGAGGTTTATCTTTTAATATGAGAAAACAACCCTTGTAAGAGGGGTGTATTTGTTATTATGAGAAAAGTACCCCGTAAAAAGGGTATATTCATGAATATGAGAAAACAACCCTATAAGAGGGGTATATTTATAAGAATGAGAAAGCAACCTCATAAATGGGATATATTTATGAATATGAGAAAACATACCCGAAATAGGGGTATATTTATAAATATTAGAAGTAGTATATTTGTGAATATGAGAAAACAACCCTACAATAGGGATATATTTGTAAATATTAGAAAATAACTCCGTAAAAGGGTTATGTTTGTGAGTATGAGAAAACAACTCCGTAAAAGGGGTATATTATTTAATCTAATAAAACAATCCCGTAAGTTTGGAAATATTTGCAAACAACCCCGTAAGTGGGGTGTATATGTGAGTATAAAGAAACCAACCCGTAAAAAGGGTATATTTATTTAATATGAGAAAACAACCCCGCAAGAGGGATGCATTTGTAAATCTTAGAAAATAACTCCGTGAGAGAGGTATATTTATGAGTATGAGAAAGCAACCTCATAAAAAGGGTATATTTATGAATATGAGAAAATGACCCCGTAATAGGGGTTTATTTATGCGTATGAGAAAATAACCCCGTAAAAAGGGCAGATTTTTTAATATGAGAAAATAACCCTATAAGAGGAGAGTATTTGTAAATATTAGAAAACAACCCCATAAAAGGGGTTTATTTGTGAGCGTGAGAGAAGAATCTCGTAAAAGAGGTATATTTGTTAATATAAAAAATAACCCTCTCAGTGGGGTGCATTCGTGAGTATGAGAGAACAATTATGAGAAGGAGAAAACAATCCTGTAAGAGGGATATACTTGTGAGCATGAGAAAATGACACCATGAAAGGGGTAATATCTTTTAATATAAGAAAACAACCTCGTACGAGGGGTGTATTTATAATTATTTGAAAATAACCCCGGAACAAGGATTTATATGTGGGTATGAGAAAACAACCTCGTGAAAGTGATATATTTATGAGTATGAGAAAAATACCCCGTAAGAGGGGTATATTTGTGAACAAACCCATAAAAAGAGGTATATTTTTTAATACGCAAAACAACCCCGTAAGAGAGGTATATTGGTAAATATTGGATCACAATCTCGTAAGAGGGGTATATTTGTGAGTATGAGAAAAAGACCCCGTAAAAGGGGTATATTTATCAATATAAGAAAGCAACTCCGTCGGTGGGGTACATTTGTGAGTATCAAAAAATAACTCAGTAAAAGGGGTATACTTATGAATATGAGAAAATATCCTTGTAAGATGAGTATATTTGCAAGTTTGAGAGAACAATACTGTAAAAGTGGTATATTTTTTAATATAAGAAAATAACCCCGTAAGAGGGGTATATTTGTATATATTAAAAAACAACCTCGTAACAATGGTATATTTGTGAGTATGAGAATACCACCCGTAATAGAGGTATATCTATGAGTATAAGAAAGCAACCCAAAAGAGGGGTATATTTATGAGTTTGAGAAAACAATCCCGTAAAAGTAATATATTTTTTAATATGAGAAAACAACCCTGTAAGGAGGATATATTTGTGAGATTGAGGAAACCACCCCATGAAAAGGGTATATTTGTGAATTTGTAAAAAAAATCTCTCAAAAGGAGAATGTATTTGAGTATGAGAAAACAACCCCATAAGAAAGGTACATTTGTGAATATGAGAAAATAACCCCATAAAAGGGGTATATTTGTGAGTATGAGAAAACAATCCCATAATGTGTTATGTTTCTTAATATGAGAACAGTACCCCGTAAGAGCGGTATATTTGGAAATATTACCAAGTAACCCTATAAAAAGGGTATATTTGTTTGTTTGAGAAAACCATCCTGTAAAAGGGTATATTTATGAATATGAGAGAACAACCCTGTATGAGGAGTATATTTGTGAGTATGAGAAAACAATCCCGTAAAATCAGTAGATTTATGAATATGATAAAATAACTCTATAAGAGAGGTATGTTTGTAAGTATTGGAAAACAACCCCATAAAAGGGGTATATTTTTTGATATGACAAAACAACCTCTATAAGAGGGGTATATTTCTAAATATTAGAAAACAACTGGGTAATTGGGGCATATTTGTTAGTATGAGAAAGCAACTTTGAAAAGTATGGTATATTTATGAGTGTGAGGAAACGACCCCATAAAGGAAGAATAATTTGTACTTTGAGAAAACAACCCCGTAAGAGCGGTATATTTATGAGTATGAGAAAACGACGACGTAAAAGGGGTATATCTTTTAATATGAGAAAACAACCCTGTAATAGGGGTATATTTGTAAATATTAGAAAACTACCCGGTAACCGAAATATATTCGTGCATATGAGAAAATAACCTCGTAAAAAGTGTAAATTTGTGAGTATGAGGAAACAAACCCGTAAGAGGAGTATATTTAT
Organism: Ricinus communis; assembly: GCF_019578655.1. Classification (NCBI taxonomy): domain Eukaryota; kingdom Viridiplantae; phylum Streptophyta; class Magnoliopsida; order Malpighiales; family Euphorbiaceae; genus Ricinus; species Ricinus communis. The sequence continues at coordinate 2,173,599 of NC_063259.1, forward strand.
GAGTATAAGAAAATAACCTAGTAAAGGGGTATATTTTTCGATATGAGAAAACATCCTCATTAAAGGGGTATTTTGTTATTATATGAGAGAACAGCCCCGCAAGATTTTTATGAGTATGAGAAAATGTTCCTGTTAAAGGGGTATATTCATCAATACAACAAACTAACCCTATAAATCGGGTACATTCGTGAGCATGAGAAAACAGCCACGTAAAAGGGATATATTTATGAATATGAAAAAACAACCTCGTAAGAGGGGTATATTTGTAAGTATGAGAAAACTACGCCGTAAAAGGGGTATATCTTTTATGATGTGAAAATATGCTTGTAAGAGCGATATATTTGTAAATATTAGAAAATTACCCTGTAATAGGGGTATATTTGTGAGTTAGGAAATACAACCTCGTAAAAGGGGTATATTTATGAGTACGAGAAAATAACTCTATAAGGGAGGTATATTTATGAGAATGTGAAACAACCCCGTAAAAAGGGGTATACTTTTTAATATGAAAAAACAACCCCGTTAGAAGGGTATATTTATGAGTATGAGAAAACAATACTGTAAAAGAAAATAATCTCGTAAGTGATGTATATTTGTAAATATTAAAAAACAACTCCGTAATAGAGATATATTTATGAGTTTGAGAAAACAACCTCTGAAAAGGAGTATATTTATGAGAATGAGAAAGCAACCCTATAAGAAGGGTATATTTGTAAGTATGAGTAAACAGTCTTATAAAAGGGCATATTTAATAATATAAGAAAACAACACCGTTAAAGGGGTATTCTTTAATTTGAGAGAGTAACCCCGTAAGAGTGATATATTTCTGAGTATGAGAAAACATCCCCGTAAAAGAGATATGTTCGTCAATATAACAAACCAACCCCATAAGTGGAGTACATCTGTGAGCATGAGAAAAATGCTTCGTAAAAGGAATATATTTGTCAATATGAGAAAACAACTCCGTAAGAGGAGTATATTTATAAGTATAAGAACACAACGACATAAAAAGGGTATATCTTTTAATATGAGAAAATAATGCCCATAAGAGCGGTATATTTGCAAATATTAGAAAATTTTCCCGTAATAGGGGTATGTTTGTGAATATGAGAAAATCCGGTAAAAGCAATGTATTTATGAGTATGTGAGAACAACCTAGTAATAAGAGTATATTTTTTGAGTATGCGAAACCAACTTTGTAAAAGGGGTATATTTATGAGTATATGAGAACAACCTCGTAATATGGGTATATTTGTGACTATGAGAAAACAATCTCGTAAAAGGGGTATATTTATGACTATGAGAAAATAACCCTATAAGAGGGGTATATTTGTGAGAATGTAAAAATAATTTAGTAAAAGGGGTATATTTTTTAATATGAGAAACAATCCTGTAAGTGGGGTATATTTGGAAATATTACCAAACAACCCCATAAGAGTGATATATTTGTGAGTATGAGAAAAAGATCCTGTAAAAGGGGCACCTTTGTCAATATAAAAAAACAACCCCGTAAGTGGGGTACATTCGTGAGTATGAGAAAACAACCCCGTAAAAGGGGTATATTTATAAAAATGGAAAAATAGCCTTTATAAGTGGGGTATAGTTATGAGTATAAGAAAACAACATTGTAAAAGGGGTATATCTTTTAATATAAGAAAACAGCCCCGTAAGAGGGGTATATTTGTAAATATTAGAGAACAACCATGTAACCGGGGTAAGTTTGTGCGTATGAGAAACCAACCTCATAAAAGGAGTATATTTATGAGTATGAAAAAAAACCCTATGAAACGAGTATATTTTCAATATGAGAAACAATCCCATTAAAGGGGTATTTTTTTTGAATATCAAAGAACAACCCCGTAAGAGTGGTATATTTATGAGTATGAGAAAATATCCATATAAAAGGGTATATTCGTCAATATAATAAACCAACTTTGTAAGTGGGGTATATTTGTGAGCATAAGAAAACAATCCCGTAAAAGGGATATATTTAGGAATATGAGAAAATAACCTTGTAAGAGAGCTACATTTATAAGTATGAGAAAACAATACCGTAAAAGGGGTATATCGTTTAATATGAGAAAATATGCCCATAAGAGCGGTATATTTATAAATATTAGAAAACTACACCGTAATAGGGGTATATTTTTTAGTATGAGAAATCAACCTCGTAAAAGGAGTATATTTATGAGTATGTGAAAATAATCTTGCATTAAGGGTATATCTTTGAGTATGAGAAAACAACCTCGTAAAAGAGGTATATTTATAAATATGAGAAAATAACTCCATAAAAGGGGTATATTTGTGAGTGTGTGAATATAACCCCATTAAAGGGGTATATTTTTTAATATGAGAAAGCAACCCCGTAATAGGGGTATATTAGTAAATATATGAAAACAACCCCATATGAGGGGTATATTTGTGAGTATAAGAAAGCAACCCCGTAAAAAGGGTATATTTATGAATATGAGAAAACAATCCCGTAAAAGGGGTATATTAATGAGTATGAGAAAACAACCCCGTAAGAGGGGCACACTTATAAATATTAGAAAACAACCCCGTAATAGGAGTATATTTTTTATGTATGAGAAAACAATCTCGTAAAAGAGGTACACTTATGAGTTTGGGAAAACAACCCTGTAAGAGGGGTATGTTTGTGAGTATGAGAAAACAACCCCGTACAAGGGGTATATTTTTTAATATGAGAAAATAACTGGTAAGAGGGGTATAATCTTAAATATTGGAAAACAACTCCATAAAATGGGTATATTTATGAATATGAGAAAACAATCCCGTAAGAGGGGTGTATTTATAAGTATGAGAAAGCAACCCCGTAAAAGAGGTATATTTTTTAATATGAGAAAACAACCCAGTAAGAGGAGTCTGTTTAGAAATTTTACAAAACAACCCTGTAACTATGGTATTTTTATGATTATGAGAAAACCACCCAATAACAAGGGTATACTTATGAATATGAAAAATAACATGTACGAGCATGATATTTGCGAGTATGAGAAAGCAACTGCGTAAAAGAAACCCCGTCAGAGAGGTATATTTATAAATATTAGAAAACAACCCCATAAAAAGGGTATATTTGTGACTATGAGAAAACAACACCGTAAAAGGGGTATACTTATGAGTATAATAAAACAACCCTATAATAAGGGTATATTCATGAGTATTAGAAATAACTCTATAAAAGGGGAATATTTTTTAATATGAGAAAATAATCCCGTAAGAGGTGTATATTTGTAAATATTAGAAAAGAACTCCGTCCAGGGGTGTATTTGTGAGTCTGAGAAAACAACCTTGTAAAAGGAGTATATTTATGAATATGATAAAATAACACCGTAAGAGAGGTATGTTTGTGAGTATGAGAAAACAACCTCGCAAAAGTGGTCCATTTGTGGTTATGAGAAAACAACCTCGTAAAAGAGGTATATAACCCCGTTAAAGGGGTATTTTTGTGTATATGAGAAAACCACCTAAAAAAAGAGTATATTTATGAATATGAGAAACATCCGCGTACGAGGGGTAGATTTTTTAGCGTGAAAAAAGAACCCCGTAAAAGGGGTATATTTATCAATATAAGAAAACAATCCCGTAAAAGGCGTATATTTTTTAATATGATAAAACAACCCCGTAAGATGTGTATTTTTATAAAAATTAGAAAATAATCTAGTAAGAGGGGTATATTTACGAGTATGAGAAGAAAATCCCGTAAAAGGGGCATATTTGTTAATATGAGAAAACTACCCCGTAAGAGGGATATAATTGAAAATCTTACGAAACAACCTCGTATGAGGGGTATATTTGTGAGTATGAGAAACCATCCTGTAAAAAGTATATATATGAATATGAGAAAAAACCCCGTAAGCAGGGTATATTTGTGAGTTTGAGAAAACAACCCCGTAAAAGGGGTATAGTTTTTAATATGAGAAAACCATCCCATAAGAGGGATATATTTGTAAGTATGAGAAAACGTAAAAGATGTATATTTTTTAATATGAGAAAATAACCCCATAAGGGGGGTATATTTGGATGTATTACCAAACAACCCCATAACTAGGGTATATTTATGAATATGAGAAATCACCTCGTAACACGGGTATATTTATAAACCCCATAACAAGGGTATATTTTTGAGTATGAGAAAATAATATCGTAAAAGGGGTATATTTATGAATATAAGAAAATAGTGAATATTTTTTAATATGAGAAAACAATTCCATAATAAGGATATATTTATAAATATTAGAAAATAACTCCATCCAAGGGTGTATTTATGAGTTTGAGAAAACAACTTCGTGAGGAGTATATTTATGAATATGATAAAACAACACCGAAAGAGAGGTAAGGTTGTGAAGATGAGAATTCAACTTCGCAAAAGGGGTACATTTGTGATTATGAGAAAACAACCCCATAAAAGAGGTATATTTTGTAATATGATTAAATAACCCTGTAACCAAATAACCCCGTTAGAGGGCTATTTTTGTGTGTATGAGAAAATCACCCCATAAAAAGCATATATTTATAAATATAAGAAAACAAGCCCCGTACGAGGGGTATATTTGTGTATGAGAAATCAACCCCGTAAAAGAGGTATATTTTTTAATATGAGAAAAAAACCTCGTAAGCGGGGCAAATTTGGATATATTACCAAACAACCCCCTATGAGGGGTATGTTTGTGAGTATGAGATAACCACCCCGTAAAAAAGGTATATTTTTTAATATGAGAAAAAAACCTCGTAAGCGGGGCAAATTTGGATATATTACCAAACAACCCCCTATGAGGGGTATGTTTGTGAGTATGAGATAACCACCCCGTAAAAAAGGTATATTTATGAATATGAGAAAATAACCCTGGACGAGGGGTATATTTATGAGAATGAGAAGAAAACCTTGTAAAAAGGGTATATTTGTCAATATTAGAAAAAAATCCCGTAAATGGGGTCCATTTGTTAGTATAAGAAAATAACCCCATAAAATGGGTATACTTATCAATATGAGAAAACAACTCCTTAAGATGGGTATATTTGTGAGTATGAGAAAACAACGCCGTAAAAAGAGTATATCTTCTAATATGAGAAAACAATCCTGAAGGAGGGGTATTATTTGTAAATACTAGAAAATAACCCCATAAAAGGGGTATCTTCTTGAATATGAGAAAACAACCTTATTAAAGGGGTGTATTTGTACGTATGAGAAAACAACATCCTAAAAGGGGTATATTTTTTTACTATGAGAAAATAACCCCGTAAGAAGAGTATATGTGTAAATATTAGAAAATAACCCTGTAAAAGGGGTATGTTTATGAATATGAGGAAACAGCCTCGTAAAAGAGAAATAGTTTTTAATATGCAAAAAGAATCCCGTAAGAGGGTTATATTTATAAATATTAGAAAACAACCCCGTAAGAGGGATATATTTGTGAGTATGAGAAAACAACACTGTAAATGAGGTATATTTATGAATATAAGAACATTAACCCCATAAGAGGGGTATATTCATGAGTATTAGAAAACAACTCTGTAAAAGGAAAATATTTTTTAATATGAGAAAACAATCCCGTAGGAGGGGTATATTTATGGATATTAGAAAAGAACTCCGTCTAGGGGTATATTTGTGAGTTTGAGAAAATAATCTCATAAAAGGAGTATATTTATGAATATAATAAAACGACACCGTAAGAGAGATATGTTTGTGAATATGAGAAATCACCTAGCAAACAGGGTCCATTTATGATTATGAGAAAACAACCTCGTAAAAGAGGCATATAACGCTGCAACCAAATAACCCCATTAGAGGGCTATTTTTGTGTGTATGAGAAAACTACCCCATAAAAGGTATATTTATGAATATAATAAAATATCCCCATACAAGGGGTATATCTTTTAGCGTAAAAAAAAACCTCATAAAAGAGGTATATTTATCAATATAAGAAAACAACTCCGTAAAAGGTGTATATTTTTTAATATGACAAAACAATCCCGTAAGAGGGGTATTTTTGTAAGTAATAGAAAATAATCTAGTAAGAGGGAAATATTTATGAGTATGAGAAGAAAACCCCGTAAAAGGGGCATATTTATTAATATGAGAAAACAATCCCGTAAGAGGGGTATATCTAGAAATATTACCAAACAACCTCGTATGAGGAGTATATTTGTGAGTATGAGAAACCACCTCGTAGAAAGGATATATTTATAAATATGAGAAAGCAATCTCGTCTGAAGGGTATATTTGTGAGTATGAGAAGAAAACCCCATAAAAGGGGCATATTTTTCAATATAAGAAAACAACACCGTAAGTGGGGTACAATTGTGAGTATGAGAAAACAGCCCCATGAAATGGGTATATTATAAATATAAGAAAACGACCCCGTAAGAGGAATATATTTGTGAGTATGAGAAAATAATACCGTAAAATTGGTATATCTTTTAATATGAGAAAACAACCAGTAAGAGGGGTATATTCGTAAATATTAGAAAATAACCCGTAACTGGGTTATATTTTTTAGTATGAGAAAACAACCTTGTAAGAAGGGTATATTTATCAATATGAGAAAATAACCACATATGAGTGGTATATTTGTCGGTATGAGAAAACAACCCCGTAAAAGGGGTATATTTTTTAATATAGAAAAACAACCCCGTAAAAGGGGTATATTTTTAAATATTAGAAAATTATCCCATAACAGAGTATATTTGTGAGTATGAGAAAGCAACCCTGTAAAAGGGGTATATTTATAAATATGAGGAAACAACCCTGTAAAAGGGGTATATTTATTAATATGCAAAAAGAACCTCGTAAGAGAGGTATATTTTTAAATATTAGCAAAAGACCATGTAAGAGGGGTATATTTGTGAGTATAAGAAAACAACCACGTAAAAAGGGTATATTTATGAATATAAGTAAACAACCCCGTAAGAGAGGTATATTTATGAGTATGAGAAAACAATCCTATAAAAGGGGAATATTTATTAATATGAGAAAATAATCTCGTAAGAGGGGTATATTTATAAATATTATATTACAATTCCGCAACAGTGTTTTATTTGTGAGTTTGAGAAAATAACCTCGTAAAAGGAATATATTTATGAGTATGAAAAAATAACCCTGTAAAAGAATGGTATATTTGTGAGTATTAGAAATTAAACCCGTAAAAGGGGTGTAATTTCTTAATATGATAAACAACCCTGTAAGAGATGTTTATTTATTAATATTATAAAATAACCCCGTATAAGTGGTATATTTGTAAGTATGAGAAAGTCTCATAAACAAGGTATATTTAAGAATATGAGAAAACAAACCCGTTCGAGGCATATATTTGTCAGTATGAAAAGTCAACTACATAAAAGGGTATACTTCTTAATATGAGAAAACAACCCGGCGGGAGGGGTATATTTTAAAATATTGCGAAACAATCATGTTTGAGGGGTATATTTGTGAGTATAGAAAACCACCCTGTAAAAAGGGTACATTTATGTATATGAGAAAACAACCTCGTATGAGAGAAAAAACCCCATAAAAGGGGTATATTTGTCAATATGAGAAAAAGAACCTGTAAGAGGGGTATAATTGTAAATATTAGAAAAAAAACCCCATCAGTGAAGTATATTTATGAATATAAGAAAACAACCCTGTAAAAGAGGTATGTTTTATAATATGAGAAAACAACCCCGTAAGAGGGGTAAATTTATTAGTACAAGAAAATAACCCTGTAGAAGGGGTTTATTTTTTAATATGAGAAAACATCCTCGTAAAAGGGGTGTATTTGTCAATATAACAAAACAACCCCGTAAGTCCGATACATTTGTGAGTATGACAAAACAACGATGTAAAAGGGTTATATTTATGAATATGACAAAACAACCCTTAAGAGGCGTATTTTTGTAAGTATGAGAAAACAACACCGTAAAGGGGTGAATCTTTTAATATGAGAAAATTCCATAATTGGGCTATATTTGTAAATATTAGAAAATAACCCGTAAGAGGTGTATATTTATGCGTATGAGAAAAGAACCTCGTAAAAGGGGTTTATATATGAGTATCAGAAAGCAACCCCATACGAGGGGTATATTTGTGAGTATGAGAAAATAACCCCGTAATAGGGGTATATTTTCTAATATGAGAAAATAATCCCGTAAGAAGGGTATATTTATAAAGATTAGAAAATAACCCCATAAAAGGAGTAAATATGTGATTATAAGAAAACAACCAAGTAAAAAAGGTTTATTTATGAATATGAGAAAACAACCTTGTACGAGGGGTATCTTTGTGAGTAAGAGAAATCAACCCCGTAAAAAGGGTATATTTATGAGTATGAGAAAGCAACCCGTAAGTAGGGTATATTTATGAGCATGAGAAAACAACTTCATAAATGGAGTACATTTTTTAATATGAGAAAACATCCTCGTAAGATGGTTATATTTATGAGTATGAGAAAACAACACTATAAGAGGGGTAGGTTTGCGAGTATGAGAAAACGACGCTGTAAAAGGGGTATGTCTTTTAATATGTGGAAACAATCATGCAATTGGGGTATATTTATAAATATTACAAAACAACCTTGGAACAGGGGTATATATTTTTAATAAGAGAAAAAAACTATATAAGAAGGGTATATTTGGGAATATTACCAAATAACCCCGTAAATGGGGTATATTTGTGAGTATGAGAATAAAACCATATAAAAGGGGTATATTTGTGAGTATGAGAAAGCAATTCCATAAAAGGGTATATTTCTGAATATGAGAAAGCAACCCCGTGAAATGGGTATATTTATGAATATGAGAAAACAACCCTGTGAAAGGGGTATATTTTAAATACAAGAAGACAACCTCGTAAGAGGGATAAATTTATAAATATTAGATAATAACCTCGTAAGAGGGGTAGATTTGTGAGTATGAGGAAAAGACCTCGTAAAAGGGGTATATTTGTCAATATAAGAAAACAACCTTGTAAAAGGTGTATATTTATGAATATGTGAAAATAACCCTATAAGAGGGGTATATTTATGAGTATAAGAGAACAACACCTTAAAAGGAGTATATCTTTTCATATGAGAAAACAAACTCGTAAAAGGGGTATATCTTTTCATATGAGGAAACAAACTCATAAAAGGGGTCTATTTATAAGTTTGGGAAAATAACCCCATAAGAGGGGCATATTTATGAAGATGAGAAAATAACCCCGTAAAAGTGGTACATTTTTTAATATGAGAAAACAATCCCGTAAGAGGGGTATATTTGTATGTATGAGAAACCACCCCATAACAATAGTATATTTATGTATACAAAAAAATCACCCCGTATGAGGGGTATATTTGTGAGTATGAGAAAGCAATCCCGTAAGAGGGGCATATTTGGAAATATTACCAAAACACCTCTTAAGAGGGGTATCTCGTAAAAAGGAGTATATTTATGAACATGAGAAAATCACCCCGTACGAGGGGTATATTTGTGTGTATGAGAAAGCAATCCCGTAAAAAAGGAGTATATGAATATAAGAAAGCAACCGTGTAATATGGATATATTTATGAATATGAGAAACCATCCCCATACCCGTAAGGCACAGTTGAGTTGCATCATCCCGATAGGGGGAGTTTCATGGTGAATGGCCATCATTTGAAGCATTATCATAGAGACTCATTTGAGATCGAGGAGCAGGTCAATATGGTGTTGTTCCAACGAGATTGACTTTCTACATGAGTCTAGCTACACGACTTGGTCAAAAGAAGTGCCCTTGGGAGGCATTCCCGAACTTATCCTTTACATTTCTGTATTTCCTTTTGAGAATTTAATTTATCCTTTATACTTAGCTCGTTTTAACATTTCAGTGGGTTTGGAACTTAGCTCCTTTCATCTTTTATGTTATTTTGGGTGAAAAATTCTTTGGTTATGCAAATTATTAAGCTATACAGGTGTTAGTGCAAAAAATAAAGTAAAAATACATTTCTAGTTTTCAACACGGTTTTAGACACAGGCCGTGCTACTCTACACGACCCGTGCCTAACTTAGGGAGATGACTTTGGCCTCTCTCAAGACTAGCCCCGGAAGTCAGAGAGCTCTTGGAGACCCTACCATATGCTTGACTCTTCGACATCATCGAGCCTACCTACCGGGAGCACACTATAGAGTTATGCAGCACCTTCTTTCTCCAATAGCAGATCACTGATTCCGTAAGAGGGTTATATTTATAAGTATTAGAAAACCACCCGTAAAAAAGGTATATTTATGAATATGAGAAATTAACCTCGTAAAAGAGGTACTTTTTTTAATATTAGAAAACAACCATGTAAGAGGGGTATATTTGTTAATATTAGAAAACAAGCTCATAATAGGGGGTATATTTGTGAATATAAGAAAAAACCTCGTAAAATGAATATATTTGTTAATATAAGAAAACAACCCCGTAAGTGGTGTATATTTGTGAGTATGAGAAAACAACCACATAAAAGCGGTAAATTTTTTAATATGAGAAAACAACCCCGTACGAGGGGTATATTTGTGAGTGTGAGAAAGCAATATCGTAAAAGAGATATATTTCTAAATATAATAAAGCAACCCCGTAAAATGGATATATTTGAAAGTATGAGAAAATAATACCGTAAAAGGGGTATTTTTTTAATATGAGAAAACAGCCCCACGGGAGGAGTATATTTAGAAATATTTAAAATAGCCCCGTACAAGGGGTATATTCGTGAGTATGAGAAAACAACTCCGCAAGAGGAGTATATTATTTATTATTAGAAAATAACCCCATACGAGGGGTATATTTGTAAGTATGAGAAAACAACCATGTAAATGAGGTATATTTATGAATATGAGAAAACAATCACGCAAGAGGGGTATATTAGTGAGTTTGAGTAAACAACCCCGTAAAAGGGGTATATTTTTTAATGTGAGAAAACAACCTCATAAGAGGATATATTTATAAATATTAGAAAACAGCCCCGTACAAGGGGTATATTTGTGAGTATAAGAAAGCAACCCCGTAAAAGGAGTATTTTTCTTAATATGAGAAAAGAATCCCGAATGAGGGATATATTTAGAAATATTACCAAATAACCCCATAAGAGGGATTTAATTTTTTGTTTGAGAAAACCACTCCGTAATAAGGATATATTTATGAATATGAGAAAACAACCCCATACGAGGAGTATATTTGTGAGCGTGAGAAAACAACCCCGTAAAAAGGTTATGTTTTTTATATGAGAAAACAATCCCGTAAAAGGGATATATTTTTTAATATGACAAAACAACCCAGTGCGAGGGATATATTTCTAAATATTAGAAAACAACCGTGTAACATGGGCATATTTATGGGTATGAGAAAGCAACCCCGAAAAAGGGGTATATTTATGAATATAAGAAAACAACCCCGTAAGAGGTGTATATTTATGAGTATGAGGAAACAACTCTGGAAAAGAAAAAGAATTTAATATGAGAAAACAACCCCGTACAGGAGTATATTTGTAAATATTAGAAAGCAACCCCGTAAAAAGAGTATATTTATGAGTCTGAAAATGCAACCCCGTAAAAATAGTATATTTGTAAATATGATAAAATAACCTCATAGAAGGGGTATCTTTTTTAATATGCAAAAAGAACCTCGTAAGAGGGGTATTTTTATAAACAAAAGAAAACCCTGTAACAGGGGTATATTTGTGAGTATGAGAAAGCAACCCTGTAAAAGGGGTATATTTGTCAATATAACAAACGAACCTTGCAAGAGGACTATATTTGTAAATATTAGAAAACAACCCCGTCACAGAGGTATATTTATAAGTATGAGAAAGAAACCTTGTAAAAGGGGTATATTTATGAGTATGAGAAGAAAACAACCTCCTAAAAGGGATATATTTATAAATATTAGAAAACGACCCCATAAAAGTAATATATTTGTCAATATAAGAAAACAACCCCAAAAGTAGGGTACTTTTATAAATATGAGAAAATAACCCATTTAAAGGAGTATATTTATGAATACAAGAGAACAACCCCGTAAGAGGGGTATATTTATGAGAATGAGAAAATAACCCCATAAGGGAGGTATATTTATGAGAATGAGAAAACAAGCCCGTAAGAGGGGTACATTTATGAGTATGAAAAATCAACCCCATAACAGGATATATATTTTTATATGAGAAAATAATCTTGTAAGAGGGGTATATTTGAAATATAAAAATATAAACCCGTAATAGGGGTACATTTATGAGTATGAGAAAACAACCTCGAAAAAGGGGTATACTTATGAGTATGAGAAACAACCCCGTAAGAGGGGTATGTTTGTGAGCATGAGAAGACAACCCCGTACAACAGATTTATTTTTTAATATGAAAAAACAACCCCATAAGAGGGCTATATTTGTAAATATTAGAGAATAACTATGTAACAGGGTTATATTTGTAAGCATGAGAAAACAACAGCATAACAAGGGTATATTTACGAATATGATAAAATAACATTGTAAGATAGGTATGCTTGTGAGTATGAGAAGACAACTCGTTAAAATGGGGTATGTTTGTGTGTATGAGAAAACAACCCTGCAAAAGAGGTATATTTCTTAATATGAGAAATCAACCCCGTAAGAGGGGTATATTTGTGTGTATGAGAAAACCATTCCATAAAAGTAGGAATATTTATGAGTATAAGAAAACAACCTTGTAAAAGCGGAATATATTTAATATGAGAAAACCATCCCGTAAAAGGCATATATTTATGAATGTGATAAAACAACTTCGTAAGAGAGGTATATTTTTGAGTATGAAGAACAACCTCGTAAATGGGCTATATTTTTTAATATGGTAAAACAACCTATATAGAGGGGTATATTTGTGAGTATGAGAAAATAACCTCGTAAAAGGGGTATATTTATGAATATAAGAAAACAACCTAGTTAGAACGGTATATTCCTGAGTATGAGAAAGCAACCCTGTAAAGGGGGATTATTTTTCGATATCAGAAAACAATCCCATAGGAGGGGTAGATTTATAATATTACAAAATAACTACATCACAGGAGTGTATTTGTGAGTTTGAGAAAATAACCTCGTAAAAGGAGTATACTTATGAGTGTGAGAAACTAACCCCATAAGAAGGGTATATTTATGAATTTGGGAAAACAACACCGTAATAGGAGCATATTATTTAACATGAGAAAAAAAAAATCCCGTAATAGGGGTATATCTATCAGTATGAGAAAATAACCCCGCAACGGGGGTATATTTGTAAGTATGAGAAAACAACCCCGTAAAAGATATATATTTTTTAATATGAGAATACAATCTCGTAAGAGGGGTATATCTGTAAATATTAGAAAAAAACCCCGTAAGAGGGGTATAATTGTTAGTATGAGAAAGAAACCCCGTAAAAAGGATATATTTTTTAATATGAGAAAATAATCCCATAAGATGTTGGTAAACATTAGAAAACAATCCGGTAATAGGGGTGGTTTTGTGAGACTGAGAAACCAACCCCGTAAAAGGTGTATATTTATGAATATGAGGAAACAACCTAGTAAAATGGTATATTTTTTAATTTGCAAAAAGAACCCTGTAGGAGGGGCATATTTGTGAGTATGAGAAAGCAACCTCATAAATGGGTTATATTTGTGATTATGAGAAAACAACCCTGTAAAAGGCATATATTTCTTAATATGCAAAAGAAACCCCGTAAAAGGGGTATATTTATAAATAAAAGAAAACAACCTCGTAAGAGCAGTACATTTGTGAGTATGAGAAAATAATCCAATAAAAGGGGTATATTTATGAATATGAGAAAAAGACCCTGTAAGAGGGGTATATTTACGAATATTTGAAAACAATCGTGTAAAAGAAGAATATTTTTTAATATGAGAAAACAACCCCGTATGAGGGGTACATTGAGATATATTACCAAAAAACCCATATTAGGGGTATATTTGTGAGTATGAGATATATTTATGAATATGAAAAGACAACCCTATAAAAGAAGATTATTTTTTAATTTGAGAAAACAACCCGTATGAGGTGTACATTTGGATATATTACCAAACAACCCTATACGGGGTTATATTTGTAGGTATAAGATAACCATCCCATAAAAAAAGTATATTTATGAATATCAGTAAACAACCCCGTACGAGGGGTATATTTGTGAGTATGAGAAGAAAACCCCGTACAAGGGGCATATTTGTGAGTATAAGAATACAACCCCATAAGTTGAGTACATTTGTGAGTATGAGAAAACAACCCCGTAAAATTGGGTATACTTATGAATATAAGAAAATAACCTCGTAAGAGGGGTATATTTGTGAGTATAAGAACGCAACGCCGTAAAAAAAGTATATCTTTCAATATGAGAAAACAACAATGTAAGAGGGGTATATTTATAAATATTAGAGAAAACCTAAGAAAAAAGGTATATTTTTTAGTATGAGAAAACAACTCGTAAAAAAGTGTATATGAGAAAATAACCCCATAATAGGGTATATTTGTGAGTATGAGAAAATAACCCCGTAAAAGGGGTGTATTTTTTAATATGAGAAAACAACCTCGTAAGAGGGGTATATTTATAAATATTAGAAAATAACCCCGTAATAGGGGTATTTTTTTAGTATGAGAAAGCAACCCCGTAAAAGGGGTATGCTTATGAATATCAAGAAACAACCCCGTAAGAGGGGTATATTTTTTAGTATGAGAAAATGACCTCGTAAAAGGTGTATATTTATGAATATGAGAAAAACACCTTGGAAAAGAAGAATATTTTTTAATTTGAGAAAACAACCCCGAATGAGGGGCGAATTTGGATATATTACCAAACAACCCCATATAGGGGTATATTTGTAGGTATGAGATAACCACCCCGTAAAAAAGGTATATTTATGAATATCAGAAAACAACCCCGTATAAGGGGTATATTTGTGAGTATGAGAAGAAAATCCCGTAAAACGGGTATATTTGTCAATATAAGAAAACAACCTCATAAGTGGAGTACATTTATGAGTATGAGAAAACGAACTCGTAAAACGGGTATACTTATGAATATGAGAAAACAACCTCTTAAGAGGGGTATATTTGTGAGTATTAGATAACGTTACCGTAAAAAGGATATATCTTTCAATATGAGAAAATAACACTATAAGAGGGGTATATTCATAAATATTAGAGAAAACCCAAGAAAAAGGGTGTATTTTTTAGTATGAGAAAACAACCTCGTAACAAAGGGTATATGAGAAAATAACCCCATAAGGGGGTATATTTATGAGTATGAGAAAATAATCCCATAAAAGGGGTATATTTTTTAATATGAGAAAACAACCACGTAAGAGTGATATATTTGTAAATATTAGAGAACAACCCCGTAATAAGGGTATTTTTGTGAGTATGAGAAAGCAACCCTGCGAAAGGGGTATATTTATGAATATCAGGAAACAAACTCGTAAAAGGGGTGTATTTTTTAATTTGCAAAAATAATCTTGTAGGGGAGGCATATTTATAAATATTAGAAAATAATACAGTAAGAGGGGTGTATTTGTGAGTATGAGAAAATATTCCAGTAAAAGAGGTATATTTATTAATATAAGGAAACAACCCCATTGAAGTGGTATATTCATAAGTATGAGAAAACAACCCTGTAAAGGGGGATTATTTTTCAATATCATAAAACAATCGTGTAAGAGGATATATTTATAAATATTACAAAATAACTACGTCACAGGGTGTATTTGTGACTTTGAGAAAACAACCTCGTAAAGGAGTATATTTATAACCCCATAAGAAGGGTATATTTGTGAGTTCGAGAAAACAACACCGTAATACAAGCATATTATTTAACATGAGAAAATAGTCCTGCATGAGGGGTATATTTGTGAGTATGAGAAAGCAATCCCGTAAAAGGGATATATTTCTAAATATGACAAAACAACCCCGTAAAATAGGCATATTTGTGATTATGAGAAAACAACCCCGTAAAAAGGATATGTTTTTTAATATGACAAAACAACCCCGAAAGAGGAGTACATTTGGAAATATTAAAAAACAACACCGTACAAGGGGTATATTTGTCAGTATGAGAAAATAACCTCGTCTGAGGTGTATATTTGTCAGTATGAGAAAACAACCCCATTAAAGGGGTATATTGTTTAATATTAAAAAACAACCCCACACGAGGGGTATATTTGTAAGTATGAGAAAGCAACCCCACAAAAGGGGTATATTTATGAATATGAGAAAACAATCGCATAAGAGGGGAATATTTATGAGTATGAATAAACAACAGCGTAATAGGTATATACTTTTTAATGTGAGAAAACAATCCCGTAAAAGGGTATATTTATACATATTATAAAACAGCCCCGTATGAGGGGTATATTTGTGAGTATAAGAAAGCAACCCCGTAAAAGGAGTATATTTCTTAATATGAGAAAAGAACCCCGAGAGAGGGATATATTTAGAAATATTACCAAATAACCCCGTAAGAGGGGTATATTTATGAATATAAGAAAACAACCTTGTTAGAGGGGTATATTCATGAGTATGAGAAAACAACCCTATAAAGGGGGATTTTTTTTCAATATGATAAAATAATCCCATAAGAGGAGTATATTTATAAATATTACAAAACAACTATATCATAGGGTGTATTTGTGACTTTGAGAAAACAACCTCGTAAAGGAGTATATTTATGAGTATGAGAAAATAGCCCTGTAAGAAGGATATATTTGTGAGTTTGAGAAAACAACGCCGTAATAGGAGCATATTATTTAACATGAGAAAACAACCCCGTAAGAGGGGTATATTTTTTAGTATGAGAAAACGACCTCGTAAAAGGTGTATATTTATCAGTATGAGAAAACAACAAATCATGTGGGGTATATTTGTGAGTATGAGAAAACAATCTTGTAAAAGGTATATATTTTTTAATATGAGAAAACAATCTCGTAAAAGGGGTATATTTGTAAATACTAGAAAACAACCTCGTAATAGGGGTATAATTGTGAGTATGAGAAAGCAACCTTGTAAACGGGTTATATTTATGAATGTGAGAAAACAACCTCGTGAAAGGCGTATATTTTTTAATATGCAAAAAGAACATCGTAAGAGGGGTATATTTATAAATATAAGAAAACAACCCCATAAGAGGGGTACGTTTATGAGTATGAGAAAATAACCCCGTAAAAATAATATACCTATGAATATGAGAAGAACACCTCGTAAGAGGGGTATGTTTATGAATATGTGAAAACAACCTTGTAAAAGAAGAATATTTTTTAATATGAGAAAACAACTCCGTACGAAGGGTAAATTCATATATATTACCAAATAACCCCATATGAGGGGTATATTTGTGAATGAGATAACTAGCATGTAAGGGAGGTATATTTATGAATATCAGAAAACA
This sequence comes from Ricinus communis, assembly GCF_019578655.1. NCBI lineage: Eukaryota > Viridiplantae > Streptophyta > Magnoliopsida > Malpighiales > Euphorbiaceae > Ricinus > Ricinus communis. The sequence continues at coordinate 2,190,983 of NC_063259.1, forward strand.
ACCCCGTACAAGGTGTATATTTGTGAGTATGAGGAGAAAATGACCTCGTAAAAGGCGTATATTTGTCAATATAAGAAAACAATCCCATAAATGGGGTATATTTGTGAATATTAGAGAACAATACCGTTAAAGGGGTATATTTGTGAGTATGAGAAAACAACCCTGTAAAAGGGGTATATTTATGAATATAGAAAACAACATCGTAACATGGTATATCTTTCAATAAGAGAAAATAAATCTGCAATAGGGGTAATATTCGTAAATATTGGAAAAAAACCCAAGAACAGGGGTATATTTTATAGTATGAGAAAATAACCTTGTAAAAAAGGGTATATAAGAAAATAACCTTGTAAGAGGGGTATATTTGTGAGTTTGAGAAAACAACCCTGTAAAAGGGGTATATTTTTTAATATGAGAAAACAACTCCATAAGACGGTTATATTTGTAAATATTAGAAAACAACCCCGTAATACGGGTATTTTTCTGAGTATTAGAATTTCTAATAATTCTGCTAGGAGCCCTGTTCGAGAGGAAGCAATGGCTCTTATCAAAATTTAGCTTTTGGCTATTACAATCAGCTTCTTACTTATTTCTAAAAACATTTTAAGCTTCTTAAGATTCTATTTATGGCCATTATACAATTCTAGAACATCGTTCGTAAAGAGAAGGTGGGAGAGTGTTGGGCACGACCTCAAAGCATGATAAGGTGTATAATGGCCATAAAGGTATTGTTAAATATTCAAATAAGGGTGTAATGTCTCTTTGGCTTTTAGAGGGTATAAATACCCCCTCCAAAAGATATTTATGGTTGATCAACAACCTCCAATTGTGCCTTATTCATTGCTCATTTATTTTACACATTTCTTATTAAATTTTATATGTAATTAACCTAGTAAAGATTGTTGTAAGAGCTTGTATGCTCTTGTTAGGGTTTAAGTGTTAGCCTAAACACCTGGGATTTGATTTGCGAGTTAGCCTAGGTAAAACTCTTGTAAGGGTCATGTGTGAGCCTTTGAAAACACAAGTTTAAAGATCTCGTATGAGCCCTAAACACTAAGTCGGGAATGAGCTTGGGAAAACTCCATTGTATTTGTGTAAGTGATTAGTAAAATATCCATTTGGAAATTAGGGAGTAAATATAAGGTTGGTTAATACTTGGACCTTTATAAATCATGCGTTGCATATCTACTACTATTCTTTTACTTCTTCCTCTCAATTTATCCAAAATGTATAAGTTGGTGACCACTCCCACCTTCACCAATTCAACCCTCCTTCTTGGTTCAAAAGGGAAAATAAATGGTACAAAGCAATGACTCTTTTTCAAGCTTAAGTGCAAGAGTTAAAAGACTAAGATAGCCAACGAAGGGATACACTAACTTAGATCATACTTTAATGGGTACGATTATGCCCATTAGAACAAGATAGAAATTTACTTGGATAGTAATACAATAGATGTATGAGATTGTATGAGGAAGGAATGGAGACCACTAACCAAGCGAGAAGATGGTGTGCAGACATTCCCATAGATAAAGATGAATGGGCAGATGCTCATAGAAAATCAAATGGCAAATACAAAAGGGCATAATCATCCTCCTTAGCTCACTATCTAAAGAGGAATGTGAAAGAGTTCAACATCTTCCTACCGCCTACAAGATTTAGAAGACCTTTAGAGAATTACCATAAGGGTACCAAGCAAGTAAAATCCAAGAAAATCCAATTCTTAGAGATGGAGTATGAGCTCTTCAAGATGAAGCCTGATGAGAGCATAACTGACATTACCAGCCGACTTCTCACCATCATTAATAATCTAAGAAAGTTGGATAAGCATTATGTAGTTATTGATATCAAAAACAAGATCCTTAAGGCTCTACTACTCAAGTACTATAGTGGTAAAGAGGCCTTTCCCCATGAGATGGCTGATTGTTAAAATCTTCACTTGCAAATGGACAAGGTAATTGCAGTATAGAATAGTGAATCAAGGTCGATCTCATAAGGACAACTCAATTGATATTTGCTAAAAAAATATGTAAAGTAAAAGTTTAAATTTAGATGTAAGATGAGATGAGATTTGTTTAAATTTAGGTTTAGGTGATGTTTTGATTGAGTGATCCAGTTTGGGTTTCCCTTGACCAAGATTCTATAATATCAAATTTTCTTAGTTCTAACACCCTCCTCATTTACCTTAAAGCACACTCAATAATTTCCTCATTATCATTTATCTCATTCAAGCTTAATGCTACACATATCGAAATTGGTTCTTGATATGATTCATTTCTAAAAATTGTTTCAACTAAAGGTTTAATCATATCAATTGTAAAACAAGCATAATTTACACAGGGTTTCTTCAATGCTTTAATAATATAAAATTCTTCTTTTTCACTCCCTACCTTAAATATCAACTTGCCTATTAGCACATCTATCAAAACTCCACCTATGGCTAAAAATGGTTGATGCGATGCTTATGCAACTACAACTAAGGCAGTGAAGCTATCGATGCAACCTAGCACAACGGCAAGTATAAAAATATCGTATCCCTCGAGAAAGTGAAATCCTAGAGTTACTACTTTGTTCTTTGTTATCTCGCCTAAAATTAATAACAGAGGTTTCTAGATTTACTAATGACTAAATACTAAATTCTAAGTGTAATGCGAAAATGAATGAGTAAAGAGAATAACCAAGACAAGAAAGCAAACCCAAAGAGGACCTAGACTAGTTGGCTATCAAACGAAAGATAACAGATTGTTGAGTCTGATTATGCTACCCGTGGAAGGATTCTAAACCAAATTCAGTTTCCCTCTCGAGACAATCGAATTCCTAAACTTAAGAACCTAAAGTTGGAATCTCTTCCTAACACTGATTATTAAGTAAGCCTTAAGCTTTAATCCACCTATATTAAGCTTTGTTAATTCTTAATCCAGCAAATTAATTAACCTTACCTATAAGGGGAAATTAACCTGTTCTTGCAATTAAATTTCCAAACTCAATTAGAATTACTCAATTGCTAAAAGAGTTCTATGAATAGTAATCAATACAATCAACGTAACGACAACTAGATTTATATTATTAATTATAAAAAGAATACAAGAAAGGAAACTCAACCAATCTTAACAATTCAGTACAAAGCCAACATAGCAAGAAACCCTAATGGGTTCAACCAATCTAGCTACACATATTCATGTCTAAAGCAAATAGGAATTCAACTACAATGAAAGAATAAAGAAATTGAAACATATACACCATTATCCTAGAATTGGATGAACAACTCAAATCCTTGATCTACACTGCAGTCGATCTTCATAATTGCTTCTTCATTTGCTCCAAAACTCCTTCTCCAGCTTCAATCTTCAATCCAAAACCCAGAATCATGAATCTGACGTTCCAAGGTAGAATCAGTCTCTTGGAAGCCATCGTGAAATGCCTGAAACACGTCTAGCAAAATTATAAAGGAAGATGAAGAGTCAAAATCACTGATCCATAACTTATTTTTCTCTTTTTGGCTCACTCCTTTATTCATTGCGCAAATACGGGCGTGTTCCAGCCCGGGTCCTTCAACACAGGCTGTGTTTGGGCCGTGTTGGAATCCAATTGATAGAATGAACTGAATCGAGCATGGCTGTGTTCTTTCCCATTTTAACCAACACAAGCCGTGCTCTAGGGCGTGGTACCCTCGAAAAACGTGCTGCTTCAAAGTGCTTAAGCTACACAGCCTGGAATTTCTGCACGGGCTCCAATATGGGTTGTATTGACTTTCCAAAAGTCAACCCAAGGTCAAAAGCTTCTGATTCCATTCGTTTTCGCCCGAAATTGATCTAAAATTGCTAAAGCACTGATGATGGACCTATAAAATCTCCTGAGACATGAAAGGACATAAAACAAGAGTGATATTAGAATAAAAATACAATAAATAAAATTTCTAATTTCCATTTTAGAATTAATTTAAATTCTAGAGTTTCTTACTTTTTTTATGACAAATATCAACAATATTTCTATTCCCTCTTCAAATAGAAATATTATCAAATAGGAATATTATCGCAGGTTTTTTCTTTTTATTAAAATTAAAAAGAAAAAAAGGCCAAAATATGTGTAAAACTATGCATATCAAATCACCCCATACTTAAGGTTTTGCTTGTCCTCAAGCAATTAACAACTCAACCTCACAAAATCGCAGTTAGCAAATCCTCAAAGTTCATGTCCCTAGGCCACAACAGATATCATTCAGCACATCTCCAAAGAAACTCAATCGTAAGTCAAGATGGAAATCATTAGCAGAGAATGGAGATAATGTTAATGCTAATTTAAACAACAACTCAATAATAGACATCAAGAACCAATGCCTCACAGGGATCACTCAAGTCACTCAAAGTGTGTATAAGGTGAGAAATAGATCCCTCAATGCAAATGCACAAAATCAGCTTACCATAAGCTTGCTCATAAATCCTATCTCCGCTACTGTGAATAAATGAATACCAAAATCAAAGGGTTTTTACTAGGGCTGTAATAGGGCTAAGGTAAAGGTATGGATATCTGGGAAAGAGGTGTGAAAATGTTGAAAATTCTTGCAATAAACAATAATGTATGCTCAAAGGATTAAATGCCTAACAATACAAAACATATTCACTAAATTCTCAATTTGTAAAATAATGCTCGAAAATACTATCAATCCAATAAAAGAGAATAAGAAATTAAGAATTTTGTTTTGTTTTTTTTAACGACAACTAAACTAGCAGCTTATAAGAGAACTATTGCATACAACTAAATAAAGTAAAAAGCAAAAACATAGTTTGGATTGAAGGGAGCATCTAAAATATCAAAAGGATTTAGTGAATCACCAACATAGCAAATGGCATTTTAATCCCAACATATCAAAAAAATTTCAGTATAAAGGTAAAAGAAAGATAAAATGAAAAGGCTAAAGTGTGAAATGGTGTAAAATAAAGAAAAGGGTAAAGGCTCAACCATGGCTAACTAATGGAAACACAAAAGGTAGGGCTTTGGCCAAATGTGTTGAATCCTAAGTTGCCCAAATCATCTCATGGTATTCACAAATTCATATAACCTGAACAAGCATTACGGAGCAAGTTCTAGAAGCAAAGGCAAGTACAACATACACTCAAATAAGAAAAATAAAGAGCATATATATAATGAATGCTCAAAATGGCTCAAAATCTCACCTTTTCAGTATGGTATTACTTGCAATTGGTTCTCAACATCATTAATTGAATCATCACTTAAGAAACACATGCCTATAACATAATCAACCTTCTAAGTTAAAATTTGACAACTCGAGAAATAATTAAGTAACATCGGTTTAACCTGCCAGAGTTGATGTATTAAACACCATTAATTATTTTTTGAGGACAATGAACAACAAAGAAAAGTAATTGAAATTCTATAAATCAAATTGTCAATCAGCTCAAAAATAGCACACTTAAGTGCATAAAGACATAGTATCCTAATATCCTAACAATATACATAACCAGCGATAGCAATTTTAGATACAGCTAAAAGAACATCACAACATAGAAAAAGGAACATACGGTTTACCCACCCCACACATGAAAAACACGTTGTCCTCCATGTAAAACGTAATGGGTACCCCACACAAGGAGTATAAATAAGGAAAGCAAAATCAATAATAACTAAGTACATAACATGTTTGAAAAAAAAAATAAAGAGAAATAGAAAATGAAATAAAATCTAACGAAGACTGCCCTGATCATTTGCTACAGCTAATGGAGTGAAAATCTGTGCATCCTCAACAAGGGCTGTGCTAATAGGCGGTAGGGGGTCTCGAATGGATGGTGAGGCTGGTGGGGGCATCAGTGCATCCTCGGCAAGAGCTATGCTTGTAGACAGTGGAGGGTCTTGAGTGGCAGCTGGAGCTGGTGGAGGCTGTGTTGCATCTGGGAAGCAATTGCTGAGGTCCAGCTCAATATCACCTAGGTCATCAAAGAACCGCTGCACTTCATCATCCCTGCCAGAATCGGCTATCCGCTGGAGTTGAGCTGCCATCTGATCTGACTATGTAACCTATCTCTTGAGGCCCTCCAAGAGCTACTACAGTAGGTCGTTAAAGCCCTAGAGCTGTGCTCTAGTCTTCTCCCGGAACTGTCTGAACTCAGTGAAGTGCTACTGTTGAAGGTCTGGAAGCCTGTCTAAGTGATCAGCAAGAGCACCTATCTAAGCACTAAAGGTGCTAGCAATGTATGAAGATGAAGCACCAAGAAAGGGGGCAAAAGCATGTGCCAGGTTAGGTACATCTCGAGGTCGTAGCTCTGGTATGTCCACAACTAGGTCTTGTAGTGCTCTAGCCCTAGCCTCCCTAACCTTCCGCAAAATCTGGTTGACTAATTTGTACTCAACGCCGAGGGGCCCCTCGAAAGCTGTCACCATCCGCATGTTAATCATCTAGAAGACTCCTACTAGTAACATATCCCCTATCTGAGTCAACTCATTCAAACAATCATCCAGAACATCCAAACTCCTAGCCAAACGTGTGATGTTGGGGCCAATACAGAGATGAATCTTCTTGGACTCCCTCACGAAGGTCTTGATATGATTAGCTAGGAGGTAGCCCATATCCAGCTTCCGCCACTGGTGTAATGCCAAAAGGATGAAGACATCAGTCTGCATCACTACCCCAAAGCTCTCCTCTTTGCCTGTAATAGTATAGACAAGAAGTGTATGCAGATATCGGAGCCTGTCTGGAAGGCTGGACGCCTTCGAGCGGCTCAGGTAGTAATGCTCTAGTCTGGTCACAATCTCATCCCACATCCTCTCATAAGGGATGGGGTGAGTATATAAGCACCCCTGGTAGGCCTCTCCAGTGATCTCATGTTGAGTCCATAGCCCTAGGTGCATCCCAAATTGAAGCATTGTCATCGAGAACTGTCTGCCCCCTAGCCTGAAAGAAATTGAATCTAGCTGATGCCAATCAGTGATCTGCTGCTGTAGAAAGAAGGTGCTGCAGAACTCTATAGTGAGCTCCTGGTAGGTGGGCTCGATGATGTCAAAAAATTGAGCATATGGTAGGGTCTCAAAGAGCTCTCTAACCTCTAGGGCTAGTCTGACCCTCTCTAGCGCAGTGAAGTCAATACACCGTCCAGTCCAGACTTGCTTCCATCGAAGAGCTTGGAAACGTTGCTCGTGGTTTGCAGACTAAAATGTAAGTAGTCAGTGTCGCGCAAGACTGGTAGTGCCAAGGGTCTTTGAGGTCTGGTTGGCTGCAGCAGCTTTGCTGGTGCGAGTGGTGCCGGACCTTGTTACTGTGAAGAAGAGGCGTCTGCATCAGTGCGATTTCTCTTGTAGTGTGCCTGTCATGAAGGCCGCTGTCTAGTGCGTTCTGACATTATACCTGAAAAGGTATTAGTTAGTAACATAAGCACATAAAATAATGCATACATAGCGGATAAATAATTCAAACAACATAGAAATTTAGCCAAAATTTTGACAGCATAACGACTGAAAAATTCTTAAACAGAAAACTTAAGGCATTAGAAAATGCCTCAAACCTCTAATTCCTATAGAGAAGTAATGCCTAATGGTATTCCAACACACTAGTAATAGTCATTAACTTTCACAATTTAGCAGTGTAGGGCAGATTAAAAGAAAAGACAAAATCGCATAATGAGAATTAAAGAACTAAACTATACCTCAAACAACACAGAAATTAAAAATTAAAAATTAAAAATAAACTAAAAATAAAATGAAATAAAAAATAAAAAATTAAAGTAAAATAAAATAAAATAAGATAATTAAAATAAAATAATTAAAAAATATTAAATAAGCAGAAAAGAAAAAAAATTAAAAGAACATTAAGCAGAATAATATCAAATTAATATGCAGAGAAAAAAATAATAAAAATTAAAAATTAAAAATTAAAACTAACTATTAAAAATGAAAAGAAATTAGGAAATAAGGAGAAAACTTACTTGGTTGATGGCAAAACGCGAGAAAATTGCATAAAAATTGAAAATTTGTAGAGAATACCCGAGAAAATGGAAGAGTCATAAGGATTTTTGCTCTAAAATGGTCGTGATACACCAAACGCCCGTGTTATTATCCCCTTATTTTATAGCCACTGCATCCGACATGCCCATGTGCGTGACACAGGCTGTGTCCAAGCCGTGCTCCCAACCAGACCGTGTTCTCGAATTCCTTAAAATTAACACGTTTTTAACATGGGTCGTGTTATAAATCGTCTGACTCTCGGGAATCATGTAACTCTCCAACTTGATGCAATGCTTGTGTAACTACAACTAAGGCAGTGAACCTATCGATGCAGCTTAGCACAACGGCAAGTATTAAAAATATCGTATTCCTTGAGAAATCCTAGAGTTACTACTTTGTTCTTTGTTATCTACCCTAAAATTAATAATGAAGGTTTCTAGATTTACTAATGACTAAAAACTAAATTCTAAGTGTAATCGTAAATGAATGAGTAAAGAGAATAATCAAGACAAGAAAGCAAACCCAAAGAGGACCTAGACTAGTTGGCTATCAAACGAAAGATAACAGATTATTGAGTTCGATTATGCTACCCGTGGACGAATTCTAAACCGAATTTAGTTTCCCTCTCGAGACAACTGAATTCCTAAACTTAAGAACCTAAAGTTGGAATCTCTTCCTAATGATTGATTATTAAGTAAGCCTTAAGCTTTAATCCACCTCTATTAAGCTTTGTTAATTCTTAATCTGTCAAATTAATTAACCTTACCTCTAAGGGGAAATTAACCTGTTCTTACAATTAAATTTACAAACTCAATTAGAATTTCTCAATTGCTAAAAGAATTCTATGAATAGTAATCAATACAATCAATGTAACGACAACTAGATTTATATTATTAATTGCAGAAAGAATGGAAGAAAGGAAACTCAACCAATCTAACAATTTAGTACAAAGGCAACATAGTAAAGAACCCCAATGGGTTCAATCAATCTAGCTACACATGTTCATGTCTAAAGCAAATAGGAAGTCAACTACAATGAAAGAATAAAGAAATTGAAACATATACACCCTTATCCTAGGTCGAGAGGCTTTAGATGATGAACCCTAAGATATTCATGGATTTATCATGAACTACAAATCAAGAAAATCAAGAATGATAAGAGAAAGAAGGTGAAAGAGAGAATTACTAGGTTGGAGGGAGCAAAACTATTAATGTGAATGCTATCAAGCAACCTCTCTCAAAGATCTTTGAGAGGTTAATGCAAAATGGCCTATTGTAACCAACTACCCTGATGTGCATCATTTTATACATGTTTATATGGCCAATTGTTTACGTTTTTATGCATAGTTATCTTGTTTTATGCCAGAATCACCTGTGTTTTGGTTCCTTTCACATTTCAAGTCATTATCGAGGGATATTATCAGTAACTGAGGGAAATACGTGCAATTACGGACCAGAATCCATCAAAATTGAGCAAGGACTAGCATTCCAAGGTTGAGCACAGCCTGGACTTTGGCCGCGCTGAACCATCAACACTTGAACTTCAAGAGTGCCATTTTGGCACGGTTTCTGAGCCTACCACGGCCCGTGGTGGCTTAGCACCAGCGAGGGCATGGCTAGGAAGAAGCCATAAGTTACGGGACGCGAATGTAACACCCCAACTCAAACTTCCCATTGAATAGAAATATATATATATATATATAACTTTATAAACATAATTTACTACTTAGTTACAATATACATTCATACAATTTAAGTGGCATGACATACTTAATATATATAAGAAATATTTATACAGTACTTTAATTCACACAAGTTTCCAAAATGCCCCAATGCTTTAGATAACTCCTCCGGCCCACCCCGATAATATTGACCGATGCAAAGAGAGCAATGCATGCCTAAGGCTATCTACAAATCGCACTAACCTGAAAAAAAATTTGCTAAGGAATGAGCTAGCGACTCAATAAGCATTTAATTTACTAAACTATAGTATATTAGGCTAGAATTATCAAATCTTTATCAATACAGAAAATTATACCAACACTTAACTAACAATCACAAAATCAATCATTTTAGTTATTCTCATAAACATATAATTTCATCTCACGTAATGCAAATAATCTCAAACTCAACCAAGTCAAATAATTCAATTCCACATTATTTCTATCAAATTAGGATCAGTTGACTCATCCTTACATTTCCTTACATTTTTAAATTTCAGTAACCACTTGACAAGACTATCCGGCCTACCGGTCTTGCCATCTCACATACTCGCGTAGCTATCCGGCCTACCAGCTTTCCGATCACACAATATCCATACAAAAGTCATCAATCCTTAATCACAATCATTTCACTTCACAACACATCACAATTAACTCACTTCACAACACATCACAATCAATTCACTTTATAACAAGCCAAAAACATAACTAATATCAACTCAGTCAACCAAGAAATTATCAAGTAATCAAACAGCAGTCCCCACTCAATATACACAAAGTTTAGTCTATTAAATACTTACCAAAAGTTATAGGATAACAAAGTAATCCTATTCTTTTTCTCTTACCACTTCCTTGCCTTTGGATGAACCTATTCACATATTCAATACAAATACAATTCAATCACAAGGCATAAATATATATATATATTTACTATCAATAAAATATCACATTTCAACAAAATAACATATATTCTAGATATTAATATGATGCATGAGATGAATGACAACAAATCAACATATTTGTTGATGAAGGCAGCTTGTAGGTACTGACTTAGAAATTACACCAAAACTTATGTACAATTAATAAAAATCTCATATTTTCCAGAATTACACTTCCATTTTTATAGAAACCATAGCAGAAAGAATCACTTCAAAATCATTGGTATAGAAATAGTTATGGCATTTTCTATACAGCTGCTCAAATTTCCATTTAAACAGAACAGCAAAAAGTTTCCTATTAAATGACCAATCAAACGAATGAATTTTCTGATGAAACTCTCCAGATATAAATTTAACATTCTAAAGTTTCTATAGACACTAATTTTACTCAATTTGGACTTCTCTAGCTCAAGTTGTGAAACACACAATTAGCAACAAATTTCTGAATCCTAAGCCCGATTTCTGCTTAAAACAGTTTCGGGCAGGCCATATTAAGTTCAACATATCTCACGTTATACTCAACCAAAAATTATGAAATTTTGCAGACATATACTAGATATATAAATGAACAACTTTGATGTTTAACTCTCTGCTTGGTTCAGCCTCTAAATGCCTCAAACTGTCAGCACAAAAACCAGGTCACCTGCTGAACCAAAAACAGAGCAGCAGCAAAATCGAACCTCATAAGTTCCTACTCACTCAACAATCTACAAAACCATTTTACAGAGATATTCTTGAGACATATACCTACAACTTTCATGTTTGAAAATTTTCGAGATAAAGCCTCTAAGGTTACGAAATCATAAGTGAAAAATCTGCCCAGAAATTTCAGCTTCAAGATCACAAGTAAAAGCATGTTTACTCTTGATTAAACAATTCCAAAACACATAATCATCAATAATTTCATATCATTAACCCTAATTTACAGCAAAATCAAGAAATTAAAATTACTCACCTTTATTTTCCTTGATTAAGAAAGCCCAAATCTTTCAAGCTTAAAAGAAGAATTTGATTTTCACTTACTAAAAGTTTTGTAGAGTTTGATTTGGAAAATCAAAGTTGAAGAAGGAAAGGAGAAAAATGAGAGAGACAAAGAAGAAAAGGAAATTGGAAAGCATACGTAGATAAGAACAAATGAAAGAGGTGGTATATTGGTGTAGAAATAGGCAAATTACAATTTAATCCTCTTTCTTTCTAACTTTCCAATTTAGTCCAAAATCATTACTTTTCAATTAAATCAATATGTAACTAAATAATTTATTTATCTACCACATAATATAATAAAATAGATCATATATAATCATGATGCAAATGACATGTTTAATGACATGCTAATGAATATTAATTATTAAAAATAAATAAATAAATTTGGTTGTGACAATTCCTACCCACTTAGAAAATTTCGTCATCGAAATTAACTAATCGCCAACAGACATGCCAAATAAGCTTGGGTATTTATCCATCATATGCTTCTCTACTTCCCAAGTTGCTTCCTTAGATGAATGTTGACTCCATTTCACCTTTACCATAGGAATTTCCTTGTTTTCTTAATTTTCTAACCTGTCGGTCTAATATCTGAATCGGTTCTTCAACATATGTGAGTTTCTCAGAAACTTCAATTTCTGGTATCTTGATGACATGGCTAGGATCAGATCGATATCGTCGAAGCATAGAGACATGGAAAACATTATGTACTTGAGCTAACTCTGGGGGTAATGCAAGTCTATAGGCTAAAGGACCAACCCGCTCTAAAATCTCATACGGCCCGATATATCGAGGACTTAGTTTACCTTGTTTACCAAATCGAAGGATACCCCTCCATGGTGATACTCTCAAGAAAACCTTATCCCCAACTTCATACTCAATTTCCCTTCTGCGTTTATCTGCATAGCTTTTCTGTCTATCTTGTGCGGCCTTGATACACTGCTTCACAAGTTGTATCTTGTCTACTGTTTCTTGAATAATTTCAGGACCTTCCAATTGTCTCAACCCTTCTACATCCCAACATATAGGGCTTCTACATTTTCTCCCATATAATGCCTCGTATGGTGGCATACCAATACTAGAATGAAAACTATTATTATAAGCAAATTCCATAAGTGGTACCTGTTCATCCCAATTTCCGCTATACTCTAATGCACAAGCCCGTAACATGTCTTCAAAAGTTTGAATGGTTCTCTCAAATTGCCCATCTGTTTGAGGATGAAAAGCAGTACTGAAATGCAATTTAGTTCCCATTGCCACTTGTAAGCTCTTCCAGAAATGAGATGTAAACCGAGGATCCCTGTCTGAAACAATGGAGATAGGTACACCATGCAACCTAACAATTTCTTTCACATACAAGTTGGCTAGCTTATCCAATGAATCATTCTGTTGAATAGGTAAAAAGTGCGCTGATTTTGTTAATCTATCAACTATTACCCAAATAGCATCATTTCTCTTAAAAGTGCGAGGCAAACCAACAACAAAGTCCATAGTAATTCTTTCCCATTTCCACTCAGGTATAATTAAAGATTGTAATTTACCTGCAAGTGATTGATGTTCTGCTTTCACTTGTTGACAAGTTAGGCATTTAGCTACATATTCTACAACTTCCCTCTTCATGCCTGACCACCAATAATGTGGCTTCAAATTGTTATACATTTTTGTACTCCCTGGGTGCATTGAATAAGGAGAATTGTGAGCCTCCCAAAGAATCTTTTGTTTCAATGCGGCTACATTAGGTACATATACTCTGGTTTTCATAACCCACATTCCATCATCTCGCTCGATTAGTTCACTTGTCTTACCATCTTGCACCTTCTTCTGTAACTTCTTTAAGTATGCATCACTACCTTGTGCATGTTTGATCTCATCTAGTATCTGGGGACTAGTCTTCATTGTAGTCAATAATACCCCATTCTTTATAGAAAAATGCATATCCATAGCTCTTAGCGAAATTAAGGAACTCATCTGATATGAAATCATACCTGCAACCCTTTCCAAAGTCTTCCTGCTAAGTGCATCTGCCACAACATTTGCTTTTCCTGGGTGATAATCAATGGTACAGTCATAATCCTTCAACAATTCCATCCATCTTCGTTGCCTGAGGTTCAACTCTTTCTGTGTAGGTATGTACTTTAAGCTTTTGTGGTCAGTGAATATCCGAAATGTCTCTCCATAAAGATAATGTCTCCAAGTTTTCAAAGCATGTATAATTGCAGCCAATTCTAAATCATGTGTAGGATAATTTTGTTCATGAGGTTTAAGTTGTCTAGAAGCATAAGCAATAACCCTTCCATTCTGCATCAATACACAACCCAAACCATTAAGTGAAGCATCCGATAGACTACATATTCCCCTCCTTGTATAGGTAATGTAAGTATAGGTGTCAGAATCAATCTATTTTTCAACTCCGAAAACTAGCTTGACATTTATCATTCCACTGAAAAGTCACTTGTTTCTTTAATAGATTAGTCAATGGCTTTGCTAAAATGGAGAAGTTCTTCACGAATCTTCTATAGTACCCAGCCAATCCCAGAAAACTACGAACTTCTGAAATATTTCTTGGTGATTCCCACTCCTGAATAGCCTTCACCTAAGATGGGTCCGGTTGAACACCTTGTGCATATATAATATGCCCCAAAAATGCAATGTTATTCATCCAGAACTCACATTTCACCGAACTTACCATATAACTGTTTTTCTCTCAAAGTTTGTAATACCGTTCTTAAATGATGTTCATGGTCTTAATTTCTCGAGTATATCGGAATATCATCAATGAAGACTATCACAAATTGATCAAGATACGGTTGAAAAATATTATTCATCAAAGACATGAATGTTGCAGGTGCATTGGTCAAACCAAATGGCATAACAACAAACTCATAATGACCATATCGTGTCCGAAATGCCGTTTTAGGTATAGAAGTCTCTCTAACCTTTAATTGCCAATACCCGGATCTCAAATCAATTTTGGAGAATACAATGCCCCTCCGAAATGATCAAGCAAATCATCAATGCGAGGTAAAGGATATTTGTTCTTGATAGTAACTTGGTTCAACTTCCTATAATCAATGGAAAGTCTCATACTTCCATCCTTTTTCTTCACAAACAACACTGGAGCTCCCCACGGTGATATACTAGGTCGAATATAACCTTTCTCCAATAAATCCTCAAGTTGCTTTTCAATTCCTGTAATTCTATCGGTGCCATTCTGTAAGGTGTTATAGAAATAGGAGCAACTCCTGGAATAGTTTCAATTTCAAAATCCACTTCTCGTTGAGGTGGCAATCCAGGTAATTCTTCTAGAAATACATCCGGGAATTCTTTGACTATTGGTACCTCCGAAACCCCTGGACTAACAATTCCAAAGGTTCACCACATTCACAAGATAAGCATCACACCCAAATTTCATTAAATGAAAAGCGTGCGGCAGAAATCAAACATGTAGGTACAATTTTCCTGTCACCCGTGAACACTGCTTTTATTTCCCATCTATAACCATTTTTACTTCCTTCGTTAAACAAATTAACTATGACATGATTTCTAGATAACCAATCCATTCCCAATATCACATCAAAATCTCGCAAATTGATCACAATTAGGTCTACTAACATATTTGTACCACAAATCATCACGAACAAGCCCGAACTACAGATTCACCATTATTACTCCTCCGGCAGGCATCAAACACAAATATCATGTCCTAAAGATTCAATGGCACAATGCATTTTCAATGCAAAATCACATGAAATGAATGAACATGTAGATCCGGGGTCAACTAACACATATGCATCATGCCTACAAATAGGAATTATACCAGTTATTATCTCCGGAGAAGTAGTTGCTTCCCCGCCTCAGAATAAAGATACACTCTGCCGGTAAGGATTGGTTCGCATCTTCAATATGGACATATGTCAGAGCTGCACTTCTACCTCCCCTACCTCTACCACGACCACAGGTACTACATTATCCCCAACACTACTTTGTCCTCCCTGAATGGTAGGTACTCGATGCTCCTCTACCTACCACACACTCATTGGCATAATGCCCGGGTTTTCCACATCTATAACAAACTGCACTCTCGGTCCCCAACACTCTCCCTGAATGGGTCCTTCCACAAGTGCCACAAACGGGTCTATATCCTCTACCAAGAAACCTGAATTACCTCGCATGTTCAATCGATCCACCACTTCTACCCAAAGTTATACTACTTGGCCCTCTAAACTGATAACTACCCCTTCCTCTAAAACCTCCTCGCTGACCTCCTGATCCTCCCCTAGGTGTAAATGAGGTACCTCTAGTTGATTATTTGGTGAGTCTCAAGAGATGATGATGTAGTTGAATCAAAGATCAATTGGGAATCTAGTGCTGGATGAGGTGTTGAAAAAGCTTTTATCGTATCAAAAAAGTTTTCAGTTCTTGAGTTCTTTCTTAGTGATCCTTGCTCCTTAGTTACCAAAAATACCTTTTGCTTTAAAATCAACGTAGGATTTTCAATCATAGTCTTTTAATCGATATCTACTGTTGTTAGTCCCAAACCCTAGGTCATTACTTTCTATTTATAGAGGTAGGCTTTTAAGAAATCCTAGAGGAGCAGATAAACTTCAACCTTATTTAAAACTCCTTTTAAAGAATCGATAATATCCAATAAATCAAATCTCTAAAAATTCAAATAAATATTATTAAAATCTATTAATTATCATCGAATACCTTCTAGAATCTGTATCTGGATGTAAAAGTATCAAAAAAATGATGTTGAACCAAGAAAAACATAAATCGACTTTGTGTATACGCAGAGCTGATTGGCTCTAAATAGCAAGAGTTTATGAAAAATTTGCATTTTAGTCCCCAAACTTGCAAAATTCATTCTTTTGACCTTCAAATTTTATTTTTCTTTATAATTAACTCCAAATTGATTTCAAAACAATGATTTTGGTCGGATTAACCTCAACTCTAACCTCGAATTCGCTCGTCCTTCATCTTCAAAGACCCGAGAAGGCAATAACTTTCATTATAGGGTTTTCTATAATTTTCTGGATATCCAAATTCGGAAAAAGAGTGTTGACACTATTAATTAATAAAATTAAGGGTAGGAATACATAATCAAGAAAGTTGGTTTTTGGATGCATCTCTAGATGTAGCGATGCTTCCTTAAGGAATCTAGTTATGGCACAAATTTATGGGAAGTGCCCTGGTGATTACCCAGGTGGAAACTCCCTTCTTCACACTAGTCTCTCTAACTAGTTAGCATGAAAAACCTTATTGTGTCATAGTCACTAAAGACACTTGGGGATAAGAGAAGCTTATTCCAGTGTACTCTTACCTTTAATTTTATCACTTAATAGTCTATTCTTACATCACTACACCATTTTCACACATTATGCACCCTGGTCTCTATAGCCCCGATGGAGTCAGTTAATAGTTTTTTAGTTCCATTTTGGCTAACCATCACTCACAATCTAGTAAGCTTCCTACGCCGCATGGACCCTTGAGTGGGGAGACAAGCAAAGGAAGAGTATTTTATATGGGAGCCTATTTCCTTATTTAAGACTCAACCCATGGTAATGATAATAGTAATCTTCACTAAGCACCTAATTACTTGTTATTTTAGGAATTTTCCTTTATAATAGTTTGAAGCCCACATATTGGAAGGCCTCAACTCATAACATATAGGCTTTGCTCTTATATTAGAAAATACCACCTTATTTGTTTACTACTTTGAAAGTCATTGGCATGCAAGTTAAAACTTATAATTTCCTGTTAGTAGTAAGCGCAAACTAAAAATCCTAGGAAAGAGACTCACCTCAAACTGTGTGGGAAAAATGAGGTTGAGAGGAATTATTGTATAATACCTTGTATATGCTTTTGTATTTACTTTGTTTGCTAATTTTCCTATTGTGCATGTCACGTGCATCATGCATTTCATGCATCATTCTAAGTCTCTACTTGGAAGTCATATAGATTCTCTTTTGGTTTGGAAGAGGCAAGAGAGTGGTAGGCAAGACAAAATTCCTTTATTACTGAAGATCATATCAGTACTGGAATACTTGAAAAGACTGAGAAGTCAGCTATCTGCAATTGAGATTGAAATGGCTAACAAAAGGGTTAATGACCAAGATGCGAGATCCTCAAGAATATTATCATTGATGACCTAAGATTGTGATTTGAGAAGAGCTTCAACATCTCCTAGCTAGGATGGCTGCAAACCAAGCTCCTGTAGCTACGCCAGTTGCCCTTGCAACGCCTAATCCCCCAGTTGTTATGGATCCTATTAATAATGTTAGTGATGCTACTGTTGCTGCTACTGCTACCACCGTTGTTGATGATGCTTTTAAAAGAGTGGTGCCTAGAGACTTTTGGAATTTTGATGAGTTCATAGTAAATAAAGCTAAGAAAGAAACTATTGTTGTTACTAATGAAGCTGCGAGTGGCTTGAGTGCAAGACTAGATAAGATGTAAGGAATGCTGGAAGTTAAGGGTTTGGACCTGATATATGATTTTGATGAGCTAGTCTTGATTGGGGAACACAAGATGCGTTCGAAATTTCAGATGCCTAAGATGAACAAGTTTAATGGAACTAGGGATCTGAAGGTCCATCTGAGATAATATATTGTTATCATAAGAACTACTCAACTGAGTAAATCCTAAATTTTAAAGTTATTTGTACTGTCCTTGGAAGAACCTGCTGTAAATTAGCATCATAGTTTGAAAAGGGTTACTAAGGCTGAATGGTGAGATTTGTGTAATTTTTTAAAGTAATATGTTTATAATATGCATGTCCATTAAAGATCTTGAATTCACTAAGTAAAGGCTAACGAGTCGTTCTCTAACTTTTTAACTATATTTGTGAGTATGAGAAAACAACCTCATAAACGGGGTATATTTATGAGTATGAGATAACAACCCCGTAAAAAGGGTATATTTTATAATATGAGAAAATAACCCTATAAGAGGGTTATATTTGTAAATATTAAAAAATAACCCCTTAACAGGGGCATATTTGTGAGTGTGAGAAAACAACCCCGTAACTAGAGTATATTTGTAAGTATGAGAAAACAATCCCGTAAGAGGGGTATGTTTGTGAGTGTGAGAAAACAAATTCGTACAGGGGGTATATTTTGTAATATGACAAAGCAGCCCTGTAAGAGGGGTATACTTATAAGTTTGATAAAACCACTCCATAAAAAGGGTGTGTTTTTGAGTAAGAAAGAGGAATATCGTACTAGGGGTATAATTGTGAGTATGAGAAAGCAACCCCTTAAAAGGGGCATATTTATGAATATGAAAAAAATAACCCTGTAACATTATAAATATTAGAAGAAAACCTCGTAAGAGTAGTATATTTATGAGTATGAGAAAACAACCCCGTAAAAAGGGTATATTTATAAATATGAGAAAACAACCCTGTACTATGCGTATATTTGTGAGTATGAGAGAAAAACCTTGTAAAAGGGTTATATTTTTTGAATATGATAAAACAATCCTGTAAGAGGGGTATATTTGTGAGTATGAGGAAACAACCCTGCAAAAGGGGTGTATTTATCAATATAACAAAATAACCCCATAAGTGGGGTACATTTGTGAGTATGAGAAAACAATATAGAGAAATGGATATACTTATGATAATGAGAAAACAACGCTGTCAGAAGGATATATTTGAGAAAACAACGCCATAAAAGGGGTATATCTTTTAATATGAGAAAAAATCTCGTAAGAGTGGTATAGTTGTAAATATTAGAACATAACCTCATAGCAGGGGTATATTTGTGAGGACGACAATACAACCCCGTAACAAGGGTATATTTGTGAGTGTGAGAAAAGAACCTCGTAAAAGGGGTATACTTATGAGTATGAGAAAACAACCTTGTAAGAGGGGTATGTTTGTGAGTAAGAGAAAACAGCCCCGTAAGATGGGTATATTTGTAACTATTAGAAAACAACCCCGTAAGAGGGGGATATTTGTGAGTATAAGAAAACAACCAAGTAAAAGGTGTATATTTATGAATATAAGAAAAGAACCTTGTAAGAGGGGTATATTTACGAATATGAGAAAGCAACACTGTAAAAGCGATATATTTACAAAGATGAGAGACCAACCCCGTAAAAGGGGTATATTTTTCAATATTAGAAAACAACCCTGTAAGAGAGGTATATTTGTGAGTTTGAGCAATTAACCCCGTAAAAGAGGTATATTTATGAATATGAGAAAACAACCTCATATGAGTGGTATATTTGTGAGTATGAGAAAGCAACCTCGTAAAAGGGGTATATTTATAAATATGAGAAATTAACCCTATAAGAGGAGTTTATTTCTTACTATGAGAAGACAAACTTGTAAAAGGGGTATATTTTTTAATATGAGAAACTAACCCCGTAAGAGGGGTGTATTTGTAAATATTAGAAAACAACCACATAATAGGGGTATATTTGTGGGTATGAGAATAGAAACCCATAAAAGGGGTATATTTTTTAATATGAAAAATCAGCCCCGTAAGAGGGGTGTATTTGTAAATATTAGAAAATAACCCAATAACAGGGGTATATTTGTGAGTATGAGAAAACAACCTTGTAAAAAATGTATTTGATGAATATGAGAAAATAAGTATATTTATGAATATGAGAAAACGACCCCGTAAGAAGGGTATATTTGTGGGTATGAGAAAATAACTCTGTAAAAGGGGTATATTTATTAGTCTGAGAAAACAACTCCATAAAAGGGTGGTATATTTATGAGTATGAGAAAACAACCCCGTAAGAGTGGTATATTTATGAGTATGAGAAAATAACCTCATAAAAAGGGATATACTTGTTAATATAAGAAAACAACCCCGTAATAGGAGTATATTTATGAGTATGAAACGACAACCCTGTAAGAGTGGTATATTTGTGAGTATGAGAAAACAACTCTATAAAAAGGGTATAATTATCAATATGAAAATAACCCCATAACATAGATATATTTGTAAAAATTAGAAGCAACCCCGTAAGAGTGGTGTATTTGTGAGTATGAGAAAATAACCTCGTAAAATAGGTATGTTTATGAATATGAGAAAATAACCCCATACAAGGGGTATATTTGTAAGTTTGATAAAGCAACCCCGTAAAGGTGGTATATTTATGAATATGAGAAAACAACCCCGTAAGAAGTGTATATTTGTGAGTATGTGAAAATAACCACGTAACATGAATATATTTATTAATATGAGAAAACAACTCCGTAAAAGGGGTATAATTATAAATATTAGAAAATAACCCTATAAGAGGGGTATATTTGTGAGTATGACAAAAGAACTTGGTGACAAGGATATATTTAAGAATATGAGAAAACAACCCCGTATGAGATGTGTATTAGTAAGTATAAGAGAATAACTCCGTAAAGAACTATATTTATGAATATGAGAAAAAAACTCCGTAAGAGGGATATATTTATGAGTTTGAGAAAACAACCCCATACGTGGGGTATATTTGTGAGTATAAGAAAACAACCCCATAAAAAGGGCATATTTTTCAATATAAAAAATAATCCTGTAAGTGGGGTACATTTATGAGTATGAGAAAACAAACCGTAAAAGAGGTATATTTATGAATATGAGAAAACAACTCCATGAAAGGGGTATATTTTTTAATATGGAAAAACAATGCTGTAAGAGGGGTATATTTATAAATATTAGAAAATAATCCCATAATAGGGGTATATTTGTGAGTATGAGAAAATAAACTCGTAAAAGTGGTATATTTATCAATACGAAAAAGCAACCCCAAAAAAGGAGTATATTTTTTAATATGAGAAAACAACATCATAGAAGGGGTATATTAATAAGTACGAGAAAAAAACCTCATAAGAGAGATATATTTGTTAATATGTGAAAACAACCCTGTAATTGGGGCATATATGTAAATTTTAGAAAATAACCTCGTAAAGGGGTATATTTATGAGTATGAGAAAACAACCCCTTAAAAAGGGTATATTTATGAATATAAGAAAGCAATGCCGTAAGAGGGGTATATTTATGAGTATGAAAAAACAACCCCATAAAAGGAGTGTATTCTTTAATATGGAAAAACAACCCCGTAAGAGGGGTAGATTTGTAAATATTTGAAAGCAACCCCGTAACACAGGTATATTTGTGAGTATAAGAAAACAACCTCGTAAAATGGTATATTTATGAATATGAGAAAACAACCCTGTAAGAGGGGTATATTTATGAGTATAAGAAAACAACTCTGTAAAAGGAGTATATTTTTTTATATGAGAAAACATCATAAGGTATTAGAAAACGACCTTGTGACATGTGTTTATTTGCGAGTATGAGAAAACAACCACATAAAAGGGGTATATTTGTGAGTATGTGAAAGCAACCCCGTAGAAAGGATTTATTTCTGAGTGTGAGAAAGTAACCTTATAAAAGGAGTATATTTATGAATATGAGAAAACAAACCCATAAGAAGGGTATATTTATGAGTATGAGAAAACAAACCCATAAGAAGGGTATATTTATGAGTATGAGAAAATAATCCTTTAAAAGGGGTATTTCTTTAAATATAAGAAAACAATCCCGTAAGAGGGATATATTTATAAATATTAGAAAGTAACCCCGAAAAAGATGTATATTTGTGAGTGTGAGAAAACAACCCTTAAAAATGATATATTTATGACTATGAGAAAACAACCCCGTAAAATGGATATATTATTGACATGAGAAAATAACCCCGTGAGAGGGGTATATTTATGAGTAAAAGAATATAACTCCGTAAAAGGGGTATATTTATTAATATCAGAAAACAACTCCATAAGAGTGGTATAATTGTGAAAATTAGAAAGCAACCCTGTAAGAGTGGTATATTTATGACTATGAGAAAACAACGACGTAAAAGGGGTGTATTTATGAATATGAGAAAACAATCCCGTACGAGGGGTATATATGTGAGTATGAGAAAACGACCCTGTAAAAGGAGTATATTTATGAATATCAGAAAATAACCCCGTGAGAGGGCTATATTCTTTAGTATGATAAAACAACTCATTAAAAGGGTTATATATGATAAAACAACCCCGTAAGAGGGGTATAATTATAAATATTAGAAAACAACCCCATTATAGGGGTATATTTGTGAGTATGAGAAAATAACCTCGTAAAAGTGATATATTTATGAGTCTCTGAAAAAACCCCATTAGAGAGTTATATTTGAAAGTATGAGAAAACAATCTCGTAAAAGGTGTATATTTGTTAATATTAGAAAACAACCCCGTAAGAGGGGTATGATTATAAGTATGAGAAAACAACCCCGTAGAAGGGATACATTTGTAAATATTAGAAAATAACCATGTAACAAGGGTATATTTATGAGTATAAGAGAACAAATACGGAAAAGGGGTATATTTATGAGTATGAGAAAATAATTTTGTAAGAGGGTAATATTTGTGGATATAAGAAAACAATCTTGTAAAAGGGGTATATTTTTTAATATAAGAAAACAACCTTGTAAGAGGGGTATATTTGTAAAAATTAGAAAATAACCTCGTAATAGGGTATATTTGTAAATATTAGAAAATAACCCCGTAGAGAGGTATATTTGTGAGTATAAGAAAATAACCTCATAAAAGGGATATATTTATGAGTATGAGAAAACAACCTCATAAGAGGGATATATTTGTGAGTATTGAAGAACAAACTCGTAAAAAGGATATATTTCTAAATATGAGAAATCAACCCTATACAAGGGGTATATTTGTGAGTATGAGAAAGCAACACCATAAAAGTGTATATTTATGAATATGAAAAAACAATCCCGTAAGAGGGGTATATTTATCAGCATGAGAGAATAACCCTATAAAAGGGTAAATCTTTTAATATTAGAAAACAACAACACAGAAGTTGTATACTTGTAAAGGGGTATTTTTGTGAGTATGAGAAAACCTCCCTTTTAAAGGGGTATATTTGTCAATATAAGAGAACAACAACGCAAGTGAGGTCCACTTGTGAGTATGAGAAAACAACCCCATAAAAGGGGTATGTTCGTGAATATAAAAAAATAACCTGTAAAGAATGGTGTATTTGTGAGCATGAGAAGACAATCCCGTAAAAAGGGTATTTCTTTTAAGATAAGAAACTAACCCCTTAAGAGAGGTATATTTGTGAGTGCGAGAAAATAACCCCGTAAAAAGGGTATGTTTGTATTTATGTATATGAGAACGCAATCCCGAAAGAGGGGCATATTTGTCATTATAAGAAAACAACCCTGCAAAAGGAGTATATTTATTAATATGTGAAAATAACTCCGTCAGAGGGGTATATTTATAAATATTAGAAAATAACCCCGTAAGTGGGGTATATTTGTGCTATAAGAAAATAACCAAGTAAAAAGGGTATATTTATAATATATGAGAATACAACCCCGTATGAGGAGTATATTTATTACAATAAGAAAGCAACACAATAAAAGGGGTATATTTATGAATTTGAGAAAACAACCTAGTAAGAGTGGTATATTCATGAGTATGAGAAAATAACCTCGTACAAGGAGTACATTTTTTAATATGAGAAAACAACCCTGTAAGAGGGGTATATTTATAAATATTGGAAAACAACCCTATTACAGGGGTATATTTGGAAGTATGAGAAAACAACCTCGTAAAAAGGATATATTTATAAGTATGAGAAAACAACCCCGTAAGAGGCGTATATTTGTGAGTATGAGAGAACAACCCCGTAAAAGGGGTATATTTATCAGTATGAAAAAATAACCCCATACGAGGGGCATATTTATGAATATGAGAAAACAACCTCGTAAGAGGAGTATATTTATGAGCCTGAGAAAAAACCTTGTAAGAGGGGTATATTTGTGAGTATGAAAAAATAACCCCGTAAAAGTTATCAATATAGGAAAACAACCCCGTAAGTTAGGTCGATTTGTGAGTGTGAGAAAACAATCCCGAAAAAGGAGTACATTTATGAATATCAGAAAACAACCCTGTAAGAGTGGTGTATTAGTAAATATTAGAAAATAACCCCGTAACAGGGTATATTTATGAGTGTAAAAAAATAAACACGGAAAAAGGGTATATTTATGAGTGTGAGAAAACAACTCTATAAGATGGGTATATTTATAGGTATGAGAGAACAATGCCGTAAAATGGATATATTTTGTAATATGAGAAAACAACCTCGTAAGAGGAGTATATTTATAATTATTAAAAAATAACCACGTAAGAGGGGCACATTTGTAAATATTAGAAAACAACTCCGTAACAAGGATTTATTTGAGAGTAAGAGAAAATGACCTTGTAAAATGGGTCTATATATAAGTATGAGAAAACAATCCCTGTAAGAGGGATATATTTGTAAATATTATAGAGGAACACCATAAGAGAGGTATATTTTGAGTCAGAAAACAACCCTGTAAATGGAGTATATTTATAAATATGAGAAAGCAACCCTGTAGGTTGGGTATATTTGTCAGTATAAGAAAATAACCCTGTAAAAGTGGTATATTTTTTTAATATGAGAAAACAAGCCCGTAAGAGAGGTATATTTGTAAATATTAGACAAAACCTCTGTAAGTGTGGTATGAGAAAACAACTACGTAAAAAGGTTATATTTATGAATTTGAGAAAACAACCTTGTACGAGGGGTGTATTTGTGAGAATGAGAAAGCAGCGCCGTAAAGGCGGTATATTTATAAATTTTAGAAAACAACCCCGCAAGAATGGTATATTTATGAGTATAAGAAAATAAATCTGTAAAAGGGGCACCTTTTTTCATATGAGAAAATGACCTCGTGAGAGGGGTATATCTGTAAATATTAGAAAATAACCCCGCAATAGGAGTATATTTGTGAGTATGAGAAAACAACCTCATAAATAGGGTCTATTTATCAGTACGAGAAAATAATCTCGTCAGAGGCGTATATTTGTAAGTATGAGAAAACAACAATGTATTGAGGCTTCATTTATGAAAATGAGAAAACAACCCCGTACGAGGGGTATATTTGTGAGTATAAGAAAGCAACTCCGTAATAGCGGTATATTTGTGAGTATAAGAAAACCACCTCATAAGAAAGGTATATTTGTGAATATGAGAAAACAACTCTGTAAAAGAGATATATGTTTTAATATAAGAAAACAACCCCGTAAGAGGGATATATTTATAAATACTAGAAAGCAACTCTAGAGGAGGGGTATATTTATGAGTATGACAAACAACATTATAAGAGGCTTATATTAGTGAGTATGAGAAAATAACCCCGTAAAAGGGGTATATTTTTAATATAAGAAAGCAACCCGGTAAGAGGGGTATATTTATGATTATGATCAGCAACTGAATTGAAATAACTAAACTTGAATCAAAGAAGCAAAGAACATGAAATTGAAGGCTGAAATTTTTTGGACTTGGTGAATGGATGATAGATGGCAGCTAGTTTTTCAAAGGAATGGTTGAAAGGAAAAAAAATTAAGGTTATAGGATAGAAATATTAACACACAAATAACAAAGATATTAAAGGATAAATAGAGCCTGGTTTAGAGCCTAAGCTTTTATAAAAATGATGTGATTCTTGATGGATTTTGCAAGAAACACGTTACATAATTGTTGCCAAGAACGTCTAAAGTCAGATTCAGGAACAAAGACCTCGACCTAATACTTTACTAGAAGTGTGAACCTTGGTATAGAAGGGTTTTTGGACGGCACACTCAAGATTAGAAAGAAGGTGAGTGATAAGTCTCTCAGAACTCTAGAAGAACAAGTCTTGATAAGTTTACAAGTTCTTAGAAGAACCAAGAAATGAATTCTGTCAATGGAATCAAGATTGGGCTTGATTAATTATAACTCTTCATATGGCTTCAAAGGCTTGGCCCAAATATCTTGAATAAGACCATTTAAGGCCTCTTGCATTCTCTTGGCTCTAGCTCTTGTAATTGGGCCTCTCTTTATGAATAATGGATCATTTGGGCTTAGAACTTGATCTCCTTGACTTAGTTAGCTACTTGGTTCTTTGGGCTTTGGGGTTGCATCACTATAAAATGCTTGATGTAGGGAATTAAGTTGAAGTTCAATGATAATTGGTACTTTTTCCCTAAAGCTTGTTTGCTTTGTCTTCGTGTTCTTGTTTGAATGCAAATCTTACTTGTCAAGGAGTTGATCTATCCTTGTGGCGTAATTGGAATTGGAGTTTAATGGACTTAGTTTTCCTTAGGTTCTAATTCTTGATCATCTTTCCAAGTAATTTGTTTTCTAACCTTTCTTAGAGGTTGAATCGAATTGGTTCTTGGGGTGTTCATGTTAATATGCTGCGGGTTCATAATTTAAAAGGGATTCTCAAGCTTATTAATGGAGGTTCCATATCACAACAGCACTCATAGTTTATATAGAAACAAGAGAAAATTCACGAGGGCATACCTAATAACACTCCTGCCCAAATTACTTCATTATATGCTTTTACTTAATATTGGTGTTTATACTTGCCAAATGAATGAAACCATCGTACTAGATAGAGAATAGAAAGAGACGCACACAAAAAAATGAACAAAAGGAGAACATACGTAAGATTTCAGATCTAATAAGGAAAGAAATCACAAGCTCTTTGTTCTTTTCCATACGGCTAAGCGAAACTATTAGATCAAATTGATTTAAGCCCAAGTGTTGATAGAGAAGACAAAAGAAAGAAAGAACGTGAATGATGAGTCTATATTCGCTAGCGCTAGTCTTGATAAGTCTATAAAGTTCTTAAAGAACCCATAAATTGATTTCTTGCAAAGTAGAAAACTGAAATAATATACTCAATTGCTTCAAGTATTCTATTGCATGTAGTTCTTATATTGCGGAAGCCTAAATACATAAGAAGAATAAACTAGAAAATAATTAAATAAAAAAAGATTAATTGGATGAGTGCCTATAATTGCCGCTTCCACGCACTCTCACTTAAGACTCGTATTTATGCTCGCTAAATAAAACTAAACCATCACATTACACAAAGATTAGAAAGAGATACGTAAAAGAAACGAACAAAATGAGAACATAGGTAGGATTTCTAGTCCAATAAGGAAAGAAAGCACAAGCTCTTTGTTATCTTCCATGCAATTAACTGTAAGGATCAAATCGAATTGATTTAAATACAAGGGTAAACAAAGAACATAAAAGAAAGAAAGGATGTAAGTGACAAGTCTAGTTTCACTAGCACATGTCTTGATGAATCCGCAAAGTTCTTAAAAAACCCATAACTTGAACTCCTTCAAGGATTTGCCCCATTGGGATCTCCATCAATCCTTCTTCCTCTAGGCATGAGAACTCTTGCTAATATAGGGATTGGCATAAGCAATCATGGAAACGCAATTGACAAGCTTGAACGGTAGCATTACGGATTACCTTGATGATCAAGGAGGACGAGACGCAAATCCACACGCGTAAGGGACTAATCATTTTATTTTTTATTAATCTAACCTTACGAGAAATCAAGTTATGGGATCTCGAACATTGCAGAATTATTAAGGCTCGCGCTAGCGAACATAGACTTATCGCTCACGTCCTTCCCTTCTTTTGTGTTCTTTGTCCGCAATTATGTTTAAATAAATCCGACTTGATCCCTATGCTTATGGAAGAGAACAAAAAACTTGTGATTTTTTTCCTTATCGGATTAGAAATCCCACCCATGTTCTCATTCTTTTTATTTATTTTATGTCACTCTTTCTAATCTCTGTTTAATATGATATTTTAGTTTTATTCGGGGAGCATATACATGAGCATTGAGTGAAAGTGCGTGGAAGTAGAAATAATAGGCACTGATCCAATGCTTGGACAAATGCAAAGAAAGAAAATTAATTGATCGTGTATTGATATCATTCTATCCAATGGCGAACGAATCTTATAGAGGAAATAGGAAATGACGAGAATTGAAGCACGCCCAAATACTCTGATTCAGGATTTGCACTATAGGGATCTCCATCAATCCGTGTTCCTCTAGGCACAAGGACTCCTAATGACACGGGGATTGGCATAAGGAATCATGGGATTACCTTGATGATCAGGAGGACGAGATGCAAATCCATGCTCGTAAGGGAGAAATCATGTCGTTTTCGATTAATCTAAGCATAATACAAGTAAGAATGTGAGCATTTTGATGTTTGTGATGCATATAATTAAGTAATTTGGATCGAAGTGTTATTAGGTAGGCCCTCATGAATTTTCCCTTATTTTTGATAAACCGGCTCATAAAATTTAGGACTATGAATGTTCTTGACCACTCAACTCCTTTCTAGTTCTTGATTTGACTTTAGTTTATTCATATTTTTTTATTTATATATTCATATTTAGCTTCTATAAGAAGGAGAGCTTCTTGCATTATACAAACCGCTTGCAACCGGATACTTAAGGCTAGTGAGAATATTATTTCAGTAAGAATCATAGTAAAAAGAGATTAGAAAGAGAGACACACAAAAAATGAACAAAATGAGAACATAGGTAGGGTTTCATATCCGATAAGGGAAGAAATCACAAGTTCTTTGTTCTCTTCCATATGGCTAAGTGTAAGTATCAAATCGAATTGATTTAAACCCAAGGGTTGATAGAGAACACAAAATAAAGGAAGGATGTGAGCGATAAGTCCATGTTCATTAGTGCTAGTTTTGATAAGTCTGTAAAGTTCTTGAAGAACCCATAGCTTGATTTTCCGCAAAGTAGAAACTAAAATAATATGCTCAATAGCCTTAAGTATATTGTTGCATGTAGTTTTTATAGTGTGAAAGCCCTAATTTCATAAGAAGAATACACTAGAAGCTAAAATTGAATAAATAAAGAAAGAAAGATGAATAAATTAAGGTCAAATAAAGAACAATAGAGGAGTTTTCTGGTGAACAACTCTTGTAGTAAAAAATTTTATGAGCCAGCTTAACAAATATAGGGAAAATTTGCGTTGCCATACCTAATAATACTCCGGCCCAAATTACTTCATTATTTTTATCCTAAAAATCAAAACCCGCACATTCCTCTTGGATTAATCAAAATTAACATGACTTCTCCCTTACAGGTGTGGATTTGCATCTCATCTTGCATGTTCATCAAGCCATGCACCAATGCCACTAGTCAAGCCTGTCAATTGCATTCCATGATTCCTTACGTCAATCCTTGTGTCATCCTGAGTCCTTATGCCTAGAGGATGATACAAACATGGCTAACTTATGCCAAACCCGTATTCAATGTTAATGTCTTCACCAAGGATCGTTCACCTAATCAAGCAAAGAAACTCTAACTCTCAATAAGACCCTTAAAAATAACTTGTACTTAAGAACCTTAATTATAAAGAATTAAAGATTGTTTAACATAAACAAAAGTTTATATTAAACTAAGTTTGTAAAATACTAAGCCTTCATGATGAGAACCCATGTAGCATAATGAATCCTACTCGAACAAGGAATCCAAATTCCACTAGGAATCCTAATCCAATAAGGAGTCCTAATAATATTAGGAGTTCAAGTGAAGATGGGAATCTTGATTCAGCTAGAAGTTCTACTCTGACTAGGAATCCTACTCAAGCTAGGAGTCCTACTCCAACTAGGGATCCTAATCCAAATAGGGTTGTACACAAGCCACTCAAATATGATGGACCAATGACTAAAGCTCGCATGAAGAAATTCAAGGATGCTTTAGGAGTGTTCGTGAAGCAAGAGTTGAAACTTGGATTGAAGATCAAAAGTCTAAGTAAGATTAGGCTTAATCAAAATAATAGGCCTCAAGATACTCTTATCAACTCAATCCAACACTTGGAGGCATGATCAAGACAAGATAAGACCAAGATAATCAAGTCAAGCTAATTGGAATCCAATAGTCAAGAATGGACCACTTATTACATGTTACTTGAGTCCAAATGTCCTGTTTATTATATGGAGTAGGTTGGATGAATTTTAGGAGTATTTGTTCATTTAAAGAAGTCTTTAAATAGTTAGGAGTCATTTTTAAGTTATCCTTTTAGTTTAGGAATTCTATTCCTAGTCTTATTGTTATTTGCTTCCCTATCATTATAGAATTAGGTTTTTCTAAGACTTATTATATAAGCTAGTATGAATTTCTATGTAAAGGTTGTTAAATATTGATTATTTTGGAGTTAATTCTTTTCTTTTGTTCTTTATGAACTTGGTGAATTCATCAAGTGAAGGCTTGATATTTTACAAATTCAGTTTAATCTAAACTTTTGTTTATGTTAAACAACATTTAATTCTTATAATTAAGGTTCTTAAGTACAAGTTATTTAAGGGTATTGTTGGGAGTTAGAGTTTTTTTGCTTGATTAGGTGAACGATCCTTGGTAAAGACATTAGCATTGAATACAGGTCTGGCACAAGTTAGCCACGTTTGTATCAATTCACTAGACAGAGATTAGAAAGAGACGAACAAAAGAAATAAACAAAATGAGAATATATGTAGGATTTTGATATGCATTGTTTTATACATGTTTATATGCCTAATTACTTCCATTTTTGTGCATAGTTAGCTTGTTTTATGCCAGAATCACCTATGTTTTGGTTCCTTTCATGTTTCAGGTGATTATCGATGGACATTATTAGTAATCGAGGGAAATACATGCAAATACGGATCAGAATCCATTAAAATCGAGCAAGGCTATCATTTCAAGGTTGAGCATGGCCTGGACTCTAGCCGTGCTGAACCATCAACATTTGACCCTCAAGAGTATCATTTTAGCATGATTTTTGAGGCCACTACGGCCTCTATCATGGCCCGTCGTGGCTGAACACCGACAAGGGCACCGCAAGGAAGAAGACCTAATTTGCAGGACTCGGAGGTTCAGCACAGCTTGGACTTCGACCGTGCTGATCAACACGGGCTTGACCATGATTGTGCTGGGATAATTATATAGGAAAAATCAAATTATTTGGCTAGGGTTTGATTTTCTAACTTGATTTTTCACATACATGCACGAGCCACCCTTTTCCAGACTTCGATATTCGACTTTGGGAGACTATTTCGCCTATTGAAGGACAGGTTCCATTGGTTTAAACATCACATTGAAGATCAAGAGTGGATTTGGAGGCATTCAAGAGGCAATTTAGGGTTCATCATTCAGATTTAGGGACTTAGGGCTGTTCATCTGACTTGAAGAAAAAGGGTGTACATGTTTTCAATTTGCTTTTCTGTGTTTGTTCCTTACTTTGTGTTACTTATTAGCATGAGTAGCTAGAATTGTTGAATCCATTGGGCTTCCTATGTTGTTGGATTGTATTTAATGTTTATGAGACTTTGATTATCAGTGCTTGTTCTCTTCTTGCATTCATTATTTATAAGAAATCATATTATTCATGAGACGTTGTGAATTGTGATGTTTAGATTGCTTTATGTAATTGAGAAGTTCATTTAGTAATTGGAAATTTGAATAGCAAGAACTGGTTAATGATCACTTAGAGATAAGGGTAATTGACTAGCCGGATTAAGAATTAACAACTCTTAATAGTAGTGGATTTAATCTGAAGCCTAACCTGAAATCAATCGTTAGGAAAAGATTCCATCGTTTAAGTTCTTAGGTTTAGGGATTCGATGTTCTCAAGAGGGAAATCAAATTCAATTTAGAATCCACTCACGAGTAATCACAATTGGTAATCAATATAATCTCTACCTTCACTAAAATCCAACTAGCTTAGGTCCCCTTGGATTTGCTTTTTCCTTTGATTGTTTCACGAAATCCTTTCAGACTGTTTGACATTTAGTTAATCACTTTGCTTGCATCTAATCATAGAATAGTAACTTCATTGATTTTGTTAAGGTTAGTTATCATAAGACACTGCAGTAGTTTTAGGATCACCCTTTCCCGAGAATACGATCTTGATACTCGCCATTAGTGCTAGTCTGCATCGATAGATTCACTGCCTTAGATTGTAACTACATAAATAGCCTATCAGATTTCATATCCGATAAGGAAAGTAATCACAAGTTCTTTGTTCTCTTCCATACAGTTAAGCATAAGTATCAAATCGGATTGATTTAAATACAAGGGAAGACAAAGAACACAAAAGATAGGAAGGATGTGATCTATAAGTCTATGTTCGCTAGCACGAGTCTTGATAAGACCTCAAAGTACTTGATTTCTTACAAGATAGAAGATTAAAATAATATGCTCACTAGCCTCAAGTATTCAGTTGCATGTGGGTTCTATAGTACGAAAGCCCTTATTCTATAAGAACAAGAAACTATAAGCTAAATATGAATAAACAAATAAAGAAAGATTAATTGGATTAGTGCCTATAATTGCTACTTCCACACACTTTCACTCAACACTGGTGTTTGTACTCACCAAATAAAATAAAACTATCATACTAGACAAAGATTAGAAAGAGACACATAAAAGAAATGAAGAAAATGATAACATAGGTAGGATTTCGGATCCGATAAGGAAAGAAATCACAAGCTCTTTGTCTCTTCCATATGGCTAAGTGTAACTATCAAATCAAATTGATTTAAACACAAGTGTAGACTGAAAGCATAAAAGAAAGGAAGAACATGAGCGATAAGTCTATATTCGCTAACATTAGTCTTAAGAAGTCTGTAAAGTTTTTAAAGAACCCTTAAATTGATTTTTCGCAAAGTAGAATAGCCTCGAGTATTTTGTTGCATGCGGTTTTAATTGTGCGAAAGCCTAATTCCATAAGAAGAATAAACTAGAAGCTAAATATGAATAAATAAATAAATAAAGATTGATAAGCTAAAGTCAAATAAAGAACTAGAGAGGAGTTGATTGGTCAACAACTCTCGTAGTCCCAAATTTTATGAGTCAGCTTAATGAAAATAGGAGAAATTCGTGTGGGCCTACCTAATAACACTTGAACCTAAATTAATTTATTATATACTTCCCAAACATTAAAACACTCGCAGTCCTACTTGGATTACGCTTGTATTAATTGAAAACAACACGATTTCTCCCTTACACGCGTGAATATATGTCTCGTCCTACTTGATCATCAAGCTAAGCCCTAATACCGCCTGTCAAGCTTGTCAAATTGCCTTCCCCTGATTCGTTATGCTAATCTTTATGTCATTAGGAGTCCTTGTGCCTAGAGGAACAAGGAATGATAGGGATCCCAATAGTGCAAATCTTAAATCAGAATATTTAGGCGTGCCTCGATTCTCATCATTCCCTCTTTCCATCAAAAGATTCATACTCGATCATTTAATTTTCTTTGTTCGCATTTGTTCCAGCATTGGATCATTACCTAGGATTGTTACTTCCACGCCCTTTCACTCAACACTCGTGTTTATGCTCCCCTAATAAAATCAAACCATCATATTAGATAGGATTAGAATGAGACACATAAAAGAAACGAACAAGATGAGAACATAGGTAGGACTTTGGATTGAATAAGATAAGGAATCTCAAGTTCTTTGTTCTCTTCCATAGGACTAAGTGTAGTATCAAATCGAATTGCTTTAAACATAAGTGTAGATAAAGAACACAAAAGAAAGGAAGAACGTGAGCGATAAGTCTATATTTGCTAGTTTTGATAAGTCCACAAAATTCTTGAAGAACACATAAATTGATTTCTCACAAAGTAGAAAACTGAAATAATATGCTCAATAGCCTTAAGTATTTTGTTGCATGCAGTTTTATAGTGCGAAATCTCTCTTCCAGAAGAAGAAGAAACTAGAACCTAAATATGAATAAATAAATAAATAAAGATTAATAAACTAATGTCAAATCAAGAACCAAAGAGGAGTTGACTGGCCAACAACTCTCGTAGTCCCAAATTTTATGAGACAGTTTAATAAGGAAAAATTCGCGTGGGCCTACCAACTAACACTCCAGCTAAAATCACTTCATTAAATGCATCTCAAACATCAAAATATGTGCATTCCCGCTTGGATTAATCAAAAGTAACTTGATTTCTCCATCACGCCTGTGGATTTACGTTTCATCCTACTTGATCCCTTATGCCAATCCTTGTGGAGTCATCACCCCTAGAGGAAAAATGAATGATGGAGACTCCAATACCACAAATCCCGAATTAGAATATTTGGGCATTCCTCGATTCACATCATTCCCTCTTTCATCTAAAAGATTCGTCTAAGATCATTCAGAGATTGATATCAATACACGATCAAAAAGTATTTTTTCCTCACATTTGTCCAAGCATTAGATCAGTGCCTATGAGTGATGCTTCCATGCTCTTTCACTCAAAACTCGTGTTTGTGCTCACCAAATAAAATTAAACCTTCATACTACATAGAGATTAGAAAGAGACGGGATAAAAGAAACAAATAAAATGAGAACATTGGTAGGATTTTTTGGATCCAATAAGGAAACAAATCATAAGTTATTTATTCTCTTCCATATGGCTAAGCATAAGGATCAAATCGAATTGATTTGAACATAAGGGTAGACAAAAAACAGAAAAGAAAGAAAGGGCATGAGCAATAAGTCTAGGTTTTCTAGCGCGAGTTTTGGGCCTTATCACCGATTACCAAGGTTCCCATGATTCCTTACGCCAATCCCTAATGTCATTAGGAGTCCTCGTGCTTGGAGGAATAAGGATGGAAGGAAATTCCAATGGTGCAAATCCTGAATCAGAATATTTGGCGTGCCTCGTCTCCTCGTTCCCTATTTCCACTTTAAGATTCATCTGTAATCATTAAGAGAGAATGATATAAATACACGACCAACTAATTTTCTTTCTTTGCATTTGTCTAAGCATAGGAACGATGCCTATAATAGCTGCTTCCATACACTTTCACTCAACACTCGTGTATATTCTCCCTAAATAAAATCAAACTATAATATTAGACAGAGATTAGAAAGAGACGCACAAAATAAACAAAAAAAATGAGAACATATGTAGGATTTCAAATCCGATAAGGAAAAAAATCACAAGTTCTTTTTTCTCTTCTATACATCTAAGCATAAGGAATAAACCATATTGATTTAAACATAAGGGTGGAGAAAAAAGAAAGGAAGGACATTAGCGATAAATGATACGAACAAAACTAGCACAACGAATCCTAGTCCAACAAGGAGTCTTGATGATGCAAATCCTACTAGCTCAAGGAATCCTAATCTAACAAGGAGTCTTTACTCAACTAGGAATCCTAATCCAGCAAGGAGTCCTGATGATATTAAGAGCTCAAGCAATGAAAGGAATCCTAATTCGACTAGGAGTCCTAGTCCAATTCAAATTACAAAACAATGAGCTTGTCTAAGAAATTTGGGCTAAGGACATATCAAGGCTTGAAGAATTTCATTAGTCTAATTCAGTTTATTAGAATTGAATGAATCTAATTAGGCTTAAAAATACCAAAGAAGCTGAATTAGAGCATATGAAGACTTTGGGCCTAACTTGGATTATGTTATGAGGTCCATCTATATGAATTATGTAAATTAGGGTTTTATGGCTTATTTTGGGAGGCCACATATGTATTTTAACCTAATTAAGACCTTATTTAAGTTATCTCTTTTAGTTAGGAAGGTTATCTTTATCCTAGATCATATGTAAATCCTTATTAGTTAAGATTTAGGGTTTTCTAAGGCCTATATAAGGCTAGTACGAATTTTGATGTAATGAATTAAAAAGTTGAAGTTAAAATGTCGAAGGATAATTGGTATATTTTACCTTAAAGCTTGTTTGCTTTGTCTTTATGTTCTTGTGTAGAATGCATGCTTAGGAATTACTCAAGTAGATTGATCATCTTCATGTTGAGTGTTTTGAAATTGGGATTTAGGAACAAGTTTTCTAAATTCTAATTCTTGATCATCTTTCTAAGTAATCTATTTTCTAACCTTTCTTAGGAGTATAACCGAATTGGTTCTTAAGGTTTTCATGTTAATGTGTTGTGGGTCCGCAATTCAAAAGGAGTTCTCAAGCTTATTCATGGAGATTCCATACCAACATGTCTATGTCCATTAGCACGAGTCTTGATAAGTACGCAAAGTTCTTGAAAGAACCCATAACTTGACTTCCCATAAGGTAGAAAACTGAAATAATATTCTTACTAGCCTCAAGTACTCAGCTACATGCAGTTTGTATAGTGCAAAAGCCTTCATTCCATAAGAAGAAGAAACTAGAAGCTAAATATGAATATATAAATAGGGAAACATGAATAAACTAAAGTTAAATCAAGAACTAAAGAGGAGTTAACTGGTTAAAAACTCTCATAGTACCAAATTTTATGAGCCAGCTTAAAGAAAACAAGGGAAAATTCGAGATGGCCTACCTAAAAACACTCCGACCCAAATTACTTCATAGGGTTGTTTTCTCGTACTTAGAAATATACCCCTCTAACGGGGTTCTTTTATAATACTTACAAATATACCCCTCTTACGGGGTTGTTTGCTCATATTCATAAATATACGCCTCTTACAAGGTTATTTTTAAATATTCATAAATATACACTTCTTACGGGGTTATTTTCTCAAACTCACAAATATACCCGTCTTATTAGGTTGTTATCTCATATACTTAAATATACCCCCTTTTACGGGGTTGTTTTCTCAAAAAAATAAATATACTCCTCAACTAGAGTTCTTCTCTAATATGTACAAATATTTCTCTCTTTTGGGGTTGTTTGCTAATATTTATAAATATACCCCTCATACGGGGTTGTTCTCTTATATTCTTAAATCCATATTTTTTACAGGGTTATTTTCTCATACTCATAAATATACCCATCTTACGGGGTTCTGTTCTAATATTTATAAATATACTTCTCTTACAAGGTTGTTTTCTCATACTCATAAATGAATCCTTCTTCTGAGTTATTTTCTGATATACTTAAATATGCTACTTTTATGAGGTTGTTTATTCATACTCACAAATATACCCGTCTAATGGGATTCTTTTGTAATATTTATAAATATATCCCTCTTTCGGGGTTGTTATCTCATACTCATAAATATACCCCTCTTACTTTGTTGTTTTCTAATATTTATAAATGTACCCATTTTATGAGGTTACTTTCTTATACTCACAAATATGTCCCTCTAACGGGATTGTTTTTTAATATTTATAAATATACCCCTCTAACAGGGTTCTTTTGTCATATTCACAAATATACTCCTCTTACGGTATTATTTTCTAATATTTATAAATATACCCTCTTACAGGGTTGTTTTCTCGTATTCTTTAATGAACTCCTTTTACGGGGTTAATTTCTCATAGTGACAAATATACCACTCTAGCAGGGTTTTTTTCTAATATTTAGAGATATACACCTCTTACAGGTTGTCGTATCATATTCTTATATATTACCCCCTTTCAAAGATTATATTCTCATACTCACAAATATGACCCTCGTATATGGTTATTTTCTAATATTTATAAATATACCCCTCTTACGGTGTTGTTTTTTCATATTCTTATATATACCCTTTTTACTAGGTTGTTTTCTCGTACTCACAAAAAAATCCTCTTACGGGATTGTTTTCTAATATTTATAAATATACAACTCTTACGAGGTTGTTTTTTCAAACTCATAAATATATCCCTCTCAATAAGTTGGTTTTCTCATATACTTAAATGTAATCCTTTTACAAGATTGTTTTCTCATATTCACAAATATACCCCTTTAACAGGGTTATTTTATAATATTTACAGATTGGCTTTGGGCCTTTCTTGCGCAGCTTAGGTGGAAAGTGAAGAAGGGTCCCTTCAAGAGGGCTCCAAGCCATCAGTGAGATACCGCTCTGGAAGAGCTAGAATTCTAACCTTGTGTCAGGACCTACAGGCCAAGGGATAGTCTCAAGTATACAGTTTCTATGGGGTGTTATACCCCTCTTATGGGGTTGTTTTCTCACACTCCCAAATATACCCCTCTTACGGGGTTATTTTCTAATATTTATAAATATACCCCTTTTACAGGGTTATTTTCTCATACTCACAAATATACCCCTTTTACTAGGTTGTTCACTCATATATTTAAATGTACCCCATTTTTACGGGGTTATTCTCTTATACTTATAAATGTACACTTCTATGTGGTTGTTTTCTAATATTTATTAATATATCATTCTAACGGGGTTGTTTTATCATATTTACAACTATCCCCTCTTAAGGTGTTATTTTTAAATATTTACAAATAAACCCCTCACACGGGGTTGTTTTCTTATATTTTTGAATTTACTCGTTTTACGGGGTTAATTGCGAGTACTCACAAACATGCCTCTATAGCAAGGTTCTTTTCTAATATCTACAAATATACCCCTCCTACGGGGTTGTCTTCTCAAACTCACACATATACACGTCTTATGTGGTTATTTTCTAATATTTATAAATATACCCTTTTTACAGGGTTGTTTTCTCGCACTCATAATTATACCGCTCTTACAAGATTATTTTCTAATACTTATA
Organism: Ricinus communis; assembly: GCF_019578655.1. NCBI lineage: Eukaryota > Viridiplantae > Streptophyta > Magnoliopsida > Malpighiales > Euphorbiaceae > Ricinus > Ricinus communis. Next base: position 2,229,902 of record NC_063259.1, read on the forward strand.
AATATACTCCTCTTACAAGGTTATTTTCTCATACTCACAAATATACCACTCTTATTTTGTTCTCTTAAATACTCAAGTATATCCCTTATATAGGATTGTTTTCTTATACCTACAAAATATCCCTTAAACGGGGTTCTTTTCTAATATGTATAAATATACCTCTTTTTCAGGGTTGTTTTATAATATTTACTAAATATTGTTGTTACAAGGTTATTTTCTCATACTCACAAATATACCCCTCTAACGGTGTTCTTTTTTATGATTTACAAATATAACTTTTATAGGGTTGTTATCTCATACTGATAAATATACTTGTCTTACGGGGTTGTTTTCTAATATTTTTAAATATACTCCTCTTATAAGGTTGTTTTCTCATACACACAAATATACACCTCTTATATGGTCTTTTTTTAATATTTACAAATATACCTCTTTAACAGGGTTCTTTTATCATATTTACATATATACCCCTCTTACGATGTTGTTTTTCAATATTTACAAATACACTCCTCTTACATGGTGTTGTTTTCTTATATTCTTAAATGTATCCCTTTTACGGACTGAATTTCTCATACTCACAAACATAGCTCTCTAGTGAAGTTCTTTTCTAATATTTACAAATATACCCCTCTTACCGTATTGTTTTCTCATACTCAATAATATATCCTCTTACATGGTTCTTTTCTAATATTTACAAATATACACTCTTACGGGGTTGTTTTATCATATTCACAAATATACCCTTTTTACAAGGTTGTTTTCTCAAATTCACAAATATATTTCTTTTATGGGATTGTTTTCTAATATTTATAAATTTACCGCTCTTATGATATATTTTTTTATATTCTTATAAATATCTCTCTTACTAGGTTGTTTTCTCATACTAACAAATATACCGTCTCTTACGGGGTTCTTTTCTAATACGTTCAAATATATTGCTATTTCGGGGTTGTTTTGTAATATTTACTAAATATCCCAATTGCAGGATTGTTTTCTTATACTCACAAATATACTCCTCTAATTAGGCTCTTTTCTATTATTTACATATATACCCTTCTTATGGGGTTGTTATCTCATACTCATAAATGTACCCGTCTTACGGGGTTGTTTTCTAATATTTATAAATATACCCCTCCTACGGGGTTATCTCTCAAACTCACAAATATACTACTCTTATAAGGTTGTTTTCTAATATTTATAAAGATATCCCTCTTACGGAGTTATTTTCTCATACTCACAAATATACCGCTCTTACTAGGTTGTTCTCCTAAATACTTTAAATGTATCCCTTTTACGGGGTTGTTTTCTCATATCCACAAAAATACTCCTCAAACGTGGTTCTTTTCTAATATGTACAAATATACCCCTCGTTTTGGATTGTTTTCTAATATTTACTAAATACCTCTATTACAAGGTTGTTTTCTCATATTTATAAATATACCCCTCTAACGGTTTTCTTTTCTATGATTTACAAATATACCCTTTTTATGGGATTATACTCCTCTTATGTGGTTGATTTTAATATTCAAAATATACCCCTCTTATAGTGTTATTTTTATATATTTACAATTACACCCCTCTTATGTGGTCTTATTTTTTTATATTCTTAAATATATCCCTTTTACGAGGTTAATTTCTTATACTTACAAACACACCTCTCTAGCGAGGTTCTCTTCTAATATTTATAAATATATCTCTCTTACTAGATTATTTTCTCATACTCAATAATATACCCTCTTATAGGGTTCTTTTCTAATATTTACAAATATACACCCCTTACGGAGTTGTTTTCTTATACTCACAAGTATAACCCTCTTAGAGGCTTATTTTTTTAAATTCACAAATATACCCCTTTTACGGGGTTGTTTTCTAATATTTATTAATATATCCCTCTTACGATATTTTTTTCATATTCTTATAAGTACCCCTCTTATGGGGTTATTTTCTCAAACTCACAAATATACACCTCTTACGGGGTTATTTTCTAATATCCATAAATATACCTCTCTTATGGGGTTATTTTCTTATACTCACAAATATACCCTTCTTACTGGGTTATTCTCTCATATACTTAAATATACCCCATTTATAATGTTGTTTTCTCATAAAAATAAATATACCTCTCAAACGAGGTTCTTTTCTAATATGTACAATACCGCTCTTTCGGGGTTATTTTCTAATATTTACTAAATACCCCTCTTACGAGATTCTTTTCTTATATTCACAATATACTCCTCTAACGGGGCTCTTTTTTTATTCTTTACAAATATACCCTTCTTATGGGGTTGTTATCTCATATTCATAAATTTACCGCTCTTACGTGGTTGTTTTCTAATATTTATAAATATACTCCTCTTAAGGGGTTGTTTTCTCAAACTCGCAAATATACACCCCTTATGTAGTTATTTTCTAATATTTACAAATATACCCCTCTAACTGGATTCTTTTGTCATATTCATAAATATATCCCTCTTAAGGTGTTATTTTCTAATATTTATAAATATACATCTCTTACGGGTTATTTTTTATATTCTTAAATATAGCCATTTTATAGGGTTAATTTCTGATACTCACAAACATATCTCTTTAGCGAGGTTCTTTCTAATATTTACAAATTTATCCCTCTTACAGGGTTCTTTTCTAATATTTCTAAATATACACCTTTTACGTGGTTGGTTTCACATACTAAAAAATATACCCCTCTTACGGGATTATTTTCTAATATTTATAAATATATCCCTCTTACGGGGTTTTTTCTTATATTCTTAAATATACCCTTCTTACGAAGTTAATTTCTCATACTCACAAATATACCTCTCTAATGGGGTTCTTTTCTAATATTTACAAATATACACCTCTTCGGGGTTGTTTTATCATATTCCTAAATATACTCCTTTCATGCGGTTATTTCCTCATATTCAGAAATATAGCCCTCTTACGGGGTTATTTTCTAATATTTACAAATATACCCCTCTTACGGTGTTGTTTTTCATATGCTTATATATACCTCTTCTGCTAGGTTGTTTTCTCGTACTAACAAATATATCCCTCTTACGAGGTTGTTTTCTAATATATATATATCCTCTTATGGGGATGTTTTCTTAAGCTCACAGATATACCCCTCTTATTGGGTTGTCTTCTCATATACTTAAATATAGCCATGTAAAATGTCATCTCATACTTACAAATATAGCCCTCTAATGGGCTCTTTTGTAATATTTACAAATATACCTCTCTTACGGGGTTGTTTTTTAAAATTCAGAAATATACTCCTATTACGAAATTATAATATTCCTCTTATAGGGTTATTTATAAATATATCCCTCTTATAGGGTTATTTTCTCATATACATAAATATACCACTTTTACGGGATTGTTTTATAATATTCACAAATATAACCCTCTAATGGGGTACATTTTTATTATTTACAAATATACTCTTCTTACGAAATTATAATATTCATAAATATACCCCTCTTATGGGTTTAATGAAACCAAGCCTAGGCCGAATATGTGTGCATAAGGGACGGGAGAGCTTAATACTTGAAGAGGGAACAAAGGAAACACCAGTTTAGATTCCTATTTAGCTAAAGGGACATGACAAATCAAAGAGGAAGCATGGAAACACGTTTTAGCTTCCTCTTTTGCCAAATTAGAGTGTCCTTCATTAGGAAATAAGGAGGCAGCCGCACACTTCATTGTTTAGGAAATTTTGCTTGATTGTTTAGTCAATTCTTATTTAGTAAAGATTGACTATTCCTTATTTTTTTATTTAGAAAACTTCTATTTAGCATATCTTTTTAGATAATTCCTAATTAGTTTATGTCCTTTATGCTAATTAGAAATTAGATTTATTTCTTTCACTATATCAACTAAGCGTAACCACATTATTCAAGGTTAATGAATTTTTTTAAGTTAAACATATTTATGAGAATTATTCTTGCTTAGTTCTTTGGAAGAAATTCGAACTTACAAGAACTTATTTTTGTGACGTTTAACATCGACTTATCACTCACTTTCTACCTTTCTTGAGTGTAGCGTCAACAATCTTTCTTATACCAAGGTTCAAGATACAAATTATATTTGGATCAAGGTTATCAAATTTCAGATTTAGTTTTCTTGGGAATCTTATTCCAATTCTACATGGTGGGTCTTGTCATAAGTTGCCAAGGTTCATATCACATCCCTTTTGCGGGATTATTTTATAATACTTACCAAAATACCCTTTTAAGGGGTTATTATCTAATATTCACAAACATACTCCTCTTACGGGATTATTTTCTCATGCTCATAAATGTGTCTCACTTATGGGGTTGTTATCTCAGACTTTAAAATATACCCCTCTTATGGGGTTGTTTTCTCATACTCACAAATATACCCCTTGCTGGGGTGTTTTCTCATATACATAAATGTACCCGTTTTACGGGGTTGTTTCCTCATACTCACAAATATACACTTCTAGCAGGGTTATTTTCTAATAATTCATATATACCCCTCTTATGGGGTTGTTTTCTCATACTCATAAATATACCCCTCTTATGGGGTTGTTTTTTCATACTCACAAATATACCCCTCTTATGGGGTTGTTTTTTCATACTCACAAATATACCCCTGTTATAAAATTATTCTCATACTCACAAATATATTCCTCTTATAAAGTTATTCTCTCGTACTCACAAATATATTCCTCTTACGGGGTTGTTTTTAAATATTTAAAAATGTACCCCTCTGATGGTGTTCTTATCTCATACTCATAAATATACCCATCTGACGGAGTTGTTATCTAATATTTATAAATATACCCCTCGAACGTGGTTGTTTTCTCATACTTATAAATATATCCCTCTTACGAGGTTGTTTTCTAATATTGACAAATATACCCATCTTGTGGGGTTATTTTCTCATACTCACAAATATACCCCTCTGACGTGGTTGTTTTCTAATAATTACAAATACACCCCTTGTACGAGGTTGTTTTCTCATACTCACAAATATACCTCTCTTGCGAGGTTGTTTTCTCATACTCACAAATATACTCGTCCTACGAAATTATTTTCTTATATTCTTAAATCCACCCCTTTTTACGGGGTTGTTTTCTTATATTCACAAATATACCCCTCTTACAGGATTGTTATCTAATAGTTATAAATATAACCCTCTTACGTGGTTGCTTTCTCATATTCACTAATGTATCCCTCCTATGGGGTTGTTTTCTAATATTATAAATGTACCCGTTGAACGGAGTTCTTCTATTATATTTTGAAATATACCTTTGTTACGTGGTTATTAACTCAAAACTCATAAATATACCACTCTTACAAGATTGGTTTCTAATAATTATAAATTTATCCCCTCTTACAGGGTTGTTTTCTCATACTCACAAATATACCCCTCTTATGGGGTTGTATTTACTCATATACTTAAATACACCTCTTTTACAATGTTATTTTGTTATACTAAAAAATATATCCTTTTTATGGGTTTGTTTTCTCATGCTAACAAATATACCTATCTAACGGTATTCTTTCTAATATTTATAAAAATACAACTCTTACGGGATTGTTATATCATACTCATAATTGTACCCTTTTTACGAAGTTATTTTCTAATACTCACAAATAAAGCCCTCTTACAGGGTTGTTTTCTTATACTCACAAATATACCCCTCTTACGGGATTGTTTTCTCATACTCATAAATACACCCCCTCTTTCTAGAGTGTTTTTCATATACTTAAATATACCCCTTTTACGGGGTTGTTTTCTCATACTCACAAATATACTCCTGTAATGGGGTTGTTTTCTAATATTTACAAATAAACTCCTCATATGGGGTTGTTTTCTCATACTCACAAATAAGCCCCTTTTTCAGAGTTATTTTCTAATATTTATAAATATACCCCTCTTACTAGGTTATTTTCTCATATACTTATTTATACCCCTTCTACATAGTTGTCTATATTCACAAATATATCCCTCTAACGGGGTTGTTTCTAATATTTATAAATATACCCTTCTTACGAGTTGTTTTCTCAAATTCTTAAATATTTCTTTTTTACGGGGTTGCTTTCTCATACTCATAAATATACCCCCTCTTACGGGGTATGTTTCTGTTGTCTACAAATATACCCTTCTTACGGAGTTGTTATCTAATATTTATAAATGTATCTCTCTTACGGGGTTATTTTCTCGTACTCATAAATATACCACTCTTACAGGGTTGTTATCTAATTTTATAAATTTATCCCTCTTACGGGTTTATTTTCTCATACTCACAAATAAATCCCTCTAACGAGGTTCTTTTCTAATGTTTACAAATATTATCCTGTTACGGAATTATTATCTCATACTCATAAATATAAACCTGTTACAGGATTGTTTTGTCATATTCATAAATATACCATTCTAACGGGGTTATTTTCTTATATTCATAAATATATCTTTTTTATGGGGTTATTTTCTAATATTCACAAAAGTACCCCTCCTACGAAATTATTTTCTCATACTCATAAATGTACCCCACTTATGGGGTTGTGTTCTCCTACTCACGCATATATCCTTCTTACGAGGTTGTTTTCTCATACTCGCAAATATACCCCTCTTGCTAGGGTGTTTTCTTATATACATAAATATACCGCTTTTATGGGGTTGTTTTCTCATATTCACAAATATACTCCTCTGACAGGGTTGTTTTCTCATAATTACAAATGCACCTCTCTTATGGGGTTGTTTTCTCATACTCATGAACATACCCCTCTCACAGCATTTTTTCTCATACTCACGAATATACTCCTCTTACGGGGTTATTTTCTCATACTCACAAATATACACCAATTATGGGGTTATTTTCTAATATTTACAAGTATACCTCTCTTACGGTGCTGTTATCTCATACTCATACTCATAAATATACCCCTCTTACGAGGTTATGAATATTTATAAATATATCCCTCTTATGTGATTGTTTTCTCATACTCACAAATATCCCTCCTACGAGATTATTTTCTAATACAGATAAATATACTCCTCCTACGGGGTCATTTTCTAATACTTACAAATATACCCCAACTACAGAATTGTTTTCTCATGTTCTTAAATTCACCTCTTTTACGGGTTTTTTTATACTTGCAAATATATCCCTCTTATAGGGTTGTTATCTAATATTTATAAATATACCCCTCTTACATGGTAGTTTTCTCATACTCACAAATATACCCTTCCTATGGAGTTATTTTCTAAAATCCACAAATATACCCCTCCTATGGAGTTGTTTTCTCATACTCACAAATATACTCCTCATACAAGTTTGTTTTCTAATATTTATAAATATAACCCTCCTACATAATTGTTTTCTCATATTCTCAAATTCACCCCTTTTACAGGGTTGTTTTATCATACTCACAAATATACCCCTCTAATAGGATACGTTTCTATTATTTATAAAATACCCCCCTTACAAAATTATTATGTAATATTTATAAATACACCCCTCTTACGTGGTTATTTCCCCATACTCATTAATATACCCCTCTCTAGGGATTGCTTTCTAATATTTACAATTATACCCCTCCTATGGGGTTGTTTCTCATACTCACAAATATGCCCTTTGGTTGTTTATATATATATATATATATATATATATATATATATATATATATATATATATACTCCTTTTACAAGTTTATTTGCTTATACTTATAAATATACCCGTCTTACGGAGTATGTTTCTGTTGTTTACAAATATACCCTTCTTATGGAACTGTTATCTAATATTTATAAGTGTATCCCTCTTACGGGGTTATTTTCTCATACTCACAAACATACCCCTCTTATGGGTTTGTTATATAATGTTTACAAATCTATCCCTCTTGCTAGGTTATTTTTACAGTGTTGTTATTTAATATTTATAAATATACCCCTCTTACAGGGTTGTTATTTAATATTTATAAATATACTGCTCTTAGGGTGTTGTTATTTTATACTCATAAATATACCCCTTTTACGAGGTTGTTATCTAATATTTATAAATATACCTCTCTTACATGGTTGTTTTCTCATACTCACAAATATATACCTCCTACGAAATTATTTTCTAATATTAAAAAATATAGCCCTCCTACGGGGTTGTTTCTCATACTCACAAATATACCCCTCCTACGGGGTTGTTTTTTAATATTTATAAATATACCCCTCTTACGAAATTGTTTTCTCATATTTTTAAATCCACCCCTTTTATGAGGATTGTTGTCCCTTGGAACCAAGAAGGAGGGTTGAATTGGTGACCTCAAATTGCAGAAGTTAATAGTTTTAAGTAAAAAAGCACAAGAGATTAAAAAAGATCAAGGATAATTTAAAGAGAGTAAGGGTTAGAGAAGATGGCACAAAGGTTTATAGTGGTTCAAGAACAATCCTCCCTACATCCAATCCTCAAAATCACATTTGAGTACTCCACTATAATCTATAAGATTACAACCTTTGGATTTTATAACTTCACCCAATAACCTGGTGTTTTCAAGGCTAATACTAAACCTCTTCCCTTAGTGAACCAATCTCTCACTAAGTCCCTTAGCCCTAGAGTATTAATAGTTACCAAAAAACTAATTCCTTGTATTTTTAATACCTAGCTCGCACAACAATCCTTTAAAATTTTAGTTGAACAAAGAGTTTCAACTTATTACACTTTACAACAAAAGAAATTTAGTGTAGAAAGTTGAGAAATGAATTTACAACAGTTTTGATATACCTAAATCACACACTTGCTTATTGAGTCTTTAAGAGGGGTATTTATACTCATACCCATCTCTTGGAGACATTATAATGGGCCAAAAACTCATTAATTGCAAGATGATGACTTGGCAAAAAGTTGCCTAAAGTCCTGAAAAGCACCCTCGTGCTTTCCAAGCGCGCTCGCGCTTTCCAAAAAGAGACATTGTGACTCCAACGGCTCTAGACACATGGATCTGATAGGATTGCTGTTATCTTAACGGTTACTGACATCGCACTAATTGTGAAAATTTCCCCCATGCCACAACAACACCCTCGCGCTTGCCTTATCCGCACTTGTCATCATCATTTTCAATCTCATGCTCAAATATAAAGTGTCCTCGCGCTTCTTGAAGCTTTCACACTTTGACTGCCAGGTGTCATGATGCGATCGGCAAGATGTCAGGTTGACTTTTCAACGTCTTGTAAAATCTTGGTCATATAAAAAGCACCCTCAAGCCATGGAAGCGCCCTCATGCTTTTTGAGCCTTTTTGCAAGACTTCCTTTAAAGCTTAAGGGTGCTTAGTCTTTGGCTGGTTCTTTTGGTGCTATGTCATATAGACACTTAGACAATACAATTAGCAATGTTCAATTTGTATGTTAACATCAAAATAGAGATCAATTGTACCTTAGATCAACAATCTCTTCCTTTTTTATTTTGACAACCAAATTAATTAGAAATCCAAAATTGATCAAGTATAAGTGCAATTGAATAATTAATAGCTAACATTTAAGTATCAAAGGAACAATTTGTTTAGTAGATTTAACAATTTACTACTTCCCCTTAATATTTGCATTTCATTCTTTTAGTTTTGTAACTAAGTCATACTTATGCATACTTTTCCATTTTTATTATTTAGGAATCATTTTACTTCTCCTTCAATCATTTACTTCTCCCTTAAATTCCTAATAATCAAAATAAGCACACTTAATCTTTTTAATCAATTTTAAGTTATTTCTCTCCCTTTTCAAAACTAAAAAGTAAGACGAAGAAGTTAAATTACAAAGAAATAGAACACAAAAGAAATAAAATAAGACTTCATTAGCTTTACATATGTGATCAATAGGGATGTATGCATGCATGAGAAAATAGAAAACAAATAAGGAAAATAAGAAATTAATCTTTTTAGTCTTCACCCTTTTCTTCTTCCTCCTCTACTTGAACCATAAGCTCCTTGCCTTTCCCTAAGCCACTTGTGCTAGCCTGAGGAGAGAAAATTATAACCTTTTCTTCTTCTTCTTCCCAATCCTCCACATGAAAATGAGGGATTTGGTGGATTTTTTGGATTTTCACTAAATCCGCATGCAAGCAGTGGAGGTAATTCCAAGTCCTCTCCATTTGCTTTAAGACATTTTCTTCAAAAGAATGGAGGGTTGGCTTTTGAAATAGGAAGGAGTAGGCTGATTTGGCAATCAATGGTCTTTTTTCCTCTTCTTTCTATCATCCACATACTCCTCTATTAGAAGAAAGAATTCCCCATTAACCTCCCATTTAGGCCCAAGTCTTATGACTTTGGCATGCTCAAGAAAGGCTAAACCTAACAAGAGAAGTGAGATAGGAGGGGTAAGAAAGGTTTTATTGAGAGGAGTAAGGACTTAAAGGTGTTTGGCAATTTTAGTGATATGTGGGAGACATGAATGGCACCCTTTGTGTATTACCAAGATGAAGAAGATGGTCAAGGAAGAATTTAGAGGTTAGAATGCGCTTACCATGGATCATAGCATAGAGGAAAAGAAGGTACTTTGGTGGTACATTTTCACCTCCATTGTCCCTTGCATGGATGTTAGTAGCAATCATTCTATGCACTACTGAATGTGTTAAGGATTTAAGGTTTTCAAAGAGTGAGTCTTTATAATGGGTTTCTTTGGTGGAGATTTGCCTCCAAAATTGAGAAAAAGATAGAAGCATTTCAACTAGGTTTTTAATAATGGAAAGGTGGGTTTTTTCTTGAAAACCAAAAATAAAAGAAAATTAGGTTATTAAAAGGTTTATTTTCTCCCCAAAGAGTCTAAACTCTATCTTATAATAGTCATTCCCATCTCCCTTTTTGTTAATCACTAAGGTGGAAAGGAATTCCTTAGTGAGGTTCTAAAATCCTAATTCTATAGTTTGAGGTAGGAAGAAGTCTCTGAGGCTAAAATTTTCGAGAAGTGAATTTACCTCTTGAGATATGCCAAGCTTGATGAGGACCTCTTAATCTAAGAACCTACTTGGTTGGATATTTTTTTTCTTTATATGGTCATATACTTGATCCTTGCTTCATTATTTACACCCTTTATTCTTTCTATGATGGATTCTGAGGAAGAAGAGGCTCTCCCAATGGTCTTTCTTGGCCGTATACTAGTCTTGAAGAAGTTAGAAGAGATTTGGGAATTATTGAAGTAGAGAAGAAGGAATTTTGAAAGCTCAAATGAGTATGTGTGAAAACAATAATGCAACTCTATCAAATGTGGCTTCTACAGCCTTTTAGGGCAGTAAAAGAACAACTACTTTGACATTGAACACAATTTGAAAAATACTGTAATGGCTAATCTTTTTCTAAATTGAGGAGAAGTGTGGACACACCTAAGAAGTGCGGTCGGGCTTTTAAAAAATTAGTCATAACGACTATAATTTTAGGAAACCGTAGTCACGCTGAGAAATTATTAGCGCGCTTTTTACAATTAGCAAATAATACAAAAATGCTTTGATGAACATGCATCTCTCAAATTGATCACATGATTTAATATATGAGTATTAAAATGCACAAAGATTGAAAGTGATATAGTACCAAGTTAATTTCAATACTCAAATTTGCACAAAAATAAAATGCACAAGTACAAGCATCACCAACAAAAAGCATACAAAATTAGTACGACATTAAAATTTTGTTTACGCTAAAGTACTTCCATCTATCATTCCTAGTTCTCTTTTTATGAAATTCAATCTTTCCTCATTTAGGGGCTTGGTGAAAATATCGGCTAGTTGCTTATTTGTGTCAACATATTCTAGCACTATGCTACCATTTTGAACATGATCTCTCAGAAAATGGTATCTACTATCTATGTGCTTACTCCTAGAGTGTTGAATAGGATTTTTAAAAGGATTTATAGCACTAGTATTGTCACACTTATAGGAATGTGATCAACCTCTCTCCCATAATCTATTAATTGTTGCTTCATCCATAGGATTTGAGTACAACAACACCCTACCATAACATATTCGACTTCCACAGTGGAGAGAGTAACCAAAACTTATTCCTTGCTAAACCAAGACACTAAGCATTCACCTAAAAGATAACAAGTCCCGAAAGTGCTCTTTCTATCTAATAAACTACCGGCATAATTAGCATCCGAATAATATCGAGTACCAAAGCCTTAAGTTTAATGTCCCACACAAATATTTCAAAATTCTTTTTACAGTATTCAAATGAGACTCTTTGGTACAAGTTTGAAATCTAGCACAAAGACAAATATTATACATAATATCGGGTCTAGAGGTGGTTAAATATAAAATTGAGCCAATCATACCTCTATAGAGCTTTTCATTTACGCTCTTACCTTTCTCGTCCTTGTCCAATTTTATTGTGACACTCATACGAGTCTTGCCTACTTGGCAACCATCCATCTCAAATTTCTTTAGGAGTTATCTTATGTACTTGGATTAGTTGATGAATATCCCATCCTTACTTTGCTTGATTTGAGGATTAAGAAAAAATTTGAGCTCTCAAATCATGCTCATTTCAAATTCCATAGTCATACACTTAGCAAAATTGTTACAAAGCAACTCATTAGTAGCTCCAAACACAATGTCATCAAAATAAATTTGAACAATTAGAGTATCACGCTTATGTTTCTTTATAAATAATGTAGTGTCAACCTTGCCCTTTTGAAATCTATTTTCAATTAAAAATAAAACTAAGCCTTTCATTCTAAGAACTTTTTTCAACCCATAGAAAGCTTTAGAAAGTTTGAAAACATGATTGAGAAATTTATGATTTTCAAAACCGAGAGGTTGCTCAACATAGACTTCCTCCTTAATAAAAATATTCAAAAAAGTACTTTTCACATCTATTTGAGACAATTTAAAATTCATGTGACTTCCATATGCTAAAAGCATCCTAATAGCTTCTAATCTAGCAACCGGAGGAAAGGTCTCATCATAATCAATGCCTTCGTCTTGGTTGTAACCTTTTGCAACCAATATAGCTTTGTTTCTAGTGATAGAGTCTTGCTCATCTAACTTATTTCTAAATACCCATTTACATCTTATTATTTGATTATCCTTGGGTCTAGAAACAAGTTTCCACACTTTATTTCTCTCAAATTGATTGAGCTTATCTTGTATAGCAATCACCCAACTCTCATCATTCAAAGCCTTATCAATGGTTCTTGGCTCAATTTTAGAAACAAAGGCTAGATTATTTAGATCTACAAGTTTAGAATGAGTACTTACACCTTTTGATAAGTCTGCAATGACTTGAGTAGGAGGATGATCCTTTTTAAAGTTCCATTCTTTGGGAAGATTTTAGGAGGTTTCCATCTCTTGGGGATCTTGAGTTGCATCTTGATTTTGTTGGTCTTCTTCAATTTCCTCTATAGATTCGTCCACTCCTTTTAAGGGATCATTAACATTCACTTTGAGTTCCTCAAGTGCACCTACAATATCATTCACATAAACACCTTTCCTAAGATCAAGCTTGTTTGATTCATAAAAAATAGCAGTCAAAGAATCTTCAACAACTAAACTACGTTTGTTAAGGACTCTATAAGCTTTTTTAATGTGGAATAGCCTAGGAAGATTACTATATCGATTTTGGCATCAAATTTTTCAAGGTTGTCCTTAATATATAAAATGTAGCATATGCATCCAAAAACTCTAAAATATGAGACCTTAGGTTTTCTTCCTTTCCAAAGCTCATAAGAAATTTTGTTTAGTAAAGGTATTTTGAAAACACTATTTGCAACATAACAACTAGTGTTAACAGCTTCGAACCAAAAGTAAGAAGGGAGCTCGTACTCATTAAGCATTGTTCTAGCCATTTCCACTAGTGTTCTATTTTTTTCTTGCCACAACTCCATTTTGTTGTGGTATTGTAGGGGATAAAAAATTATGAGAAATTTCAAAGTCTTTTCCATTATCACTCATTATAGATGAAATCAAATATCCTTTTCCACTTTGAACATGTTTTGTAAAGGATTTGAAAATATTAAATGCTTTATTCTCATGAGCAAGGAAATTAATTCAAGTAAATCTAGAATAATCATCAACAATCGCAAATGCATATGACTTTCCACCTAAACTAGCTACTCTAGTAGGTCCAAACAAATCCATATGTAATGGTTGAAGTGGTCTAGAAGTACTTACAATAGTTTTAGACTTAAAGGACGATAGATGTTGTTTTCCTACATGACATGGTTCACAAGGCTTGTCTTTGATGAACTTCACTTTGGGATGTCTATTTACTAGCTCTTTTTTGGCTAACTTATGTAGAAGCTCCATACCTGCATACCCAAGTCTTCTATCCCATAGCCAATATTCATCACTAATAGACACAGGGCATTTGAAAGATTGATTAGCAACTTTATGTAGGTCAATTTTATAGGTATTTCCACTTCTTTCTCCTTTGAATATCACTTTATCATCCACTAGGGTGTTGACAGGACAACCATTGGAGTTAAAAGTGAGTTTGTTCCCTTTGTAACACAATTGACTTACACACAATAAAATATGTTTCAAACCATCAACTAGGAAAACATAATTCATGAAAGTTCTACCATCCTTATCTATGGAGTTAACGCTAATTACCTTACCCTTGGCATCATTATCTTACATTTACATACACTATCAACATGCCAAAGATTTATGCTTATGGACTTAAGACACCTACAAGAAGAAGTTAGCTCACTTAATTTTAGGTAGCCAAACAAGGTTGGGTCCTTTGGTGTTAGCATTCAAAAATTCATTCATGAAAAGATGCATTTTTTTTATTTTTCATTTCACATTGATATGTTGAATTCTAATGCAATAGTGGTAAGTGACCTTGGAATTTTTAATAAGGTTTCAGTTGGTCTTCTTAGCCACTTTCGCATAAGGTTTGGACCTCATATGATTGTCATCGCACATGCATGAACAATATTTGTTAACATTTGTATTCTTATACATGAATACATGCTTTAAGCCTCTTGGCTTAGCCTGTGGAACATGTGTACCTTTCCCTTTCTTTTGAATGGAAGGTCCAGTGTGTGTATTGTTCTTTGAAACTCCAATTGAGTTTATGTCAAATGCTTGTTATTGAGTGGCCTTGGCAAAGATTATGTTGTGAGATAAGGATGATGAAGCTCCATTGAACCAAAGTCCATGTCTCACAAGAGGAGGTCTTTGAGACACAACTAGTGTGTCAAGAGACTCTTTCCCTTTGTGAAATTTTGAAATTGAGTTCCTAAGCTCTTCAAATTTATTTCTCAAAGAATTATTCTCCTTAAAAGGTTTTTTTTTTAAAACATCATCCAATGATTTCCTTAAATCATCATTGGAAGATTTTAAGAAGGCAATTTCCTTCTTTGAAATCTTAAGATCTTCCTCCAAATTAGAACAATTGTTTTTCTAAAAGTTTAGTTTTGAAAGCATATTTTATAAGAGCTCATCCTCATCATCCAATAAGTCATTACCAAAAGAATGAGAAGATGAACAAGAAGAAGAAGAATTGTATGAATGAGAAGTGGAACATATCTCATGGGAGTCTTCCATGTTTGCCATGAAATAAAGATTTGCCTCATCTTCTCTTTCACTTTCATTGTTGGAGGATGAAGACATCATTCCAAGTAGCTTTTAAGCCCTTCTTCTTCTCTTTGTCTCCCTTCTTCCTCTTCAAGTATCTGGCACAATCCAGCTTGATATGTCCTTGATTTCCACATTCGTAGCAAGTGACTTCCTCCTTCTTGTCCTTACTTGTTCTTGATTTAGAGAAGGGTTTCTTGCTTGTAGAAGGCTTACTACTTCTTCTCCTTTTGGTTTCAAGTATTCTCTTTACGTGTTTACTGATGAGAGCCACATCATCACTCTCACTTAAAGCTTCCCCTTGTTCCTCATCATCACTTAGGACATCAATTACTTTTTGAGCTCTTGTGCTAGCCTTAAGTGCTAGAGCTTTCTTCTTCCCACTATCTCTATCAACTTCATCCCTCACAAGAGATATCTCATGGGTTAGAAGCTTGCCTATGAGAACATATGTAGGGATCTTCCCTAGCTCTTCAATGCTTCTTCAATACTAGCCACACTCTAGCACCATATTTATCCGAAGTAAGGCTCCTAAGGATTTTGTTATTGATGTCTACTAGCTCATAGTGGTAAGTGACCTTGGAATTTTTAATAAGGTTTCAATTGGTCTTCTTAGCCACTTTCACATAAGGTTTGGACCTCATATGATTGTCATCACACATGCATGAACAATATTTGTTAACATTTGTATTCTTATACATGAATACATGCTTTGATCCTCTTGGCTTAGCCTATGGAACATGTGTACCTTTCCCTTTCTTTTGAATGGGAGGTCTAGTGTGTGTATTGTTCTTTGAAACTCCATTTGAGTTTATGTCAAATGCTTGTGGTTGAGTGGCCTTGGCAAAGATTGTGTTGCGAGATAAGGATGATGAAGCTCCATTGAACCAAAGTCCATGTCTCACAAGAGGAGGTCTTTGAGACACAACTAGTGTGTCAAAAGACTCTTTCCCTTTGTGAAGTTTTGAAATTGAGTTCCTAAGCTCTTCAAATTTATTTTTCAAAGAATTATTCTCCTTAAAAGGTTTTTTTTTTAAAACATCATCCAATGATTTCCTTAAATCATCATTGGAAGATTTTAAGAAGGCAATTTCCTTCTTCGAAATCTTAAGATCTTCCTCCAAATTAGAACAATTGTTTTTCTAAAAGTTTAGTTTTGAAAGCATATTTTATAAGAGCTCATCCTCATCATCCAATAAGTCATTACTAAAAGAATGAGAAGATGAACAAGAAGAGGAAGAATTGTATGAATGAGAAGTGGAACATATCTCATGGGAGTCTTCCATGTTTGCCATGAAATAAAGATTTGCCTCATCTTCTCTTTCACTTTCATTGTTGGAGGATGAAGACATCATTCCAAGTAGCTTTTAAGCCCTTCTTCTTCTCTTTGTCTCCCTTCTTCTTCTTCAAGTATTTTGCACAATCCAGCTTGATATGTCCTTGATTTCCACATTCGTAGCAAGTGACTTCCTCCTTCTTGTCCTTACTTGTTCTTGATTTAGAGAAGGGTTTCTTGCTTGTAGAAGGCTTACTACTTCTTCTCCTTTTGGTTTCAAGTATTCTCTTTACGTGTTTACTGATGAGAGCCACATCATCACTCTCACTTAAAGCTTCCCCTTGTTCCTCATCATCACTTAGGACATCAATTACTTTTTGAGCTCTTGTGCTAGCCTTAAGTGCTAGAGCTTTCTTCTTCCCACTATCTCTATCAACTTCATCCCTCACAAGAGATATCTTATAGGTTAGAAGCTTGCCTATGAGAACATATGTAGGGATCTTCCCTAGCTCTTCAATACTTCTTCAATACTAGCCACACTCTAGCACCATATTTATCCGAAGTAAGGCTCCTAAGGATTTTGTTATTGATGTCTACTAGCTCATAGTGGTAAGTGACCTTGGAATGATGGTGATGATTATGGTAAGTGACTCTAGCACCATATTAATGAGCTTTTCAACCATTCTCATGTTGTTGATGATGGTGAGAAGTCTATTTGTCAAGCTTCATCTTGACCATCTCATACTTAATGAAGTACATTTGGATCTTCCTTGATTTTAGTTGCTTTGTGCCTTCATGATAGTTCTCCAAGATAGTCCAAATTTGATGAGCCGTAGTGTAATGTTGCACTCTCCCACATTCTTCTTTAGAGAGGCAACTCACAAGTATAGCCATTGCTTGCTTATTCTTGTGGTTGTGCTTCTTATGGGCATCCACCTGTTCTTCTCTAGGAAGGATTCATTCTTCACCATTTTTTATTTCGGTGGGAGCTTTCCATTCCTTCACCACATAGACCCACACTTCAATGCCATAGGAATCCAAGTAGATTCCCATGGAGAATTTCCAAAACGCATAGTCAGATCCGTCAAAGAATAGCTTGAGGCGTTGGGCTCCTTCATTAGTTGCCATGATCTTTACACTCATAATTAAGCTTGATAAGAGTGAGCAAGCTCTGATACCACTTGTTGTCCCTTGGAGCCAAAAAGAGGGTTGAATTGGTGATCTCAAATGATAGAATTTAATAGTTTTAGATAAAAAACACAAGAGATTAAGAAAGATTAAGAGTAATTTAAAAAGAGTAAGGGTTAGAGAAGATGGTACAAAGGTTTATAGTGGTTCGAGAGAATAATCCTCTCTACATCCACTCCTCAAGATCACACTTGAGTATTCCATAATAATCTATAAGATTACAACCTCTGGGTTTTACAAGTTCACCTAACAACTTGGTGCTTCCAAGGCTAACACTAAACCTCGTCCCTTAGTGAACCAATCTCTCACTAAGTCCCTTAAACTTGAGTGTTACTGGTTACTCAAAAACCAATCCCTTGAGTTTTTAATACCTAAGCTCACACAACAACCCTTTAGACTTTAGTTAAAGAAAGAGTTTCAAATTAATACACTTTACAAGAAAAGAAATTGATTGTAGAAAGTTGAGAAATGACTTTGCAAGAGTTTTAGTATACCTAAATCACACACTTGCTTCTTGAGTCTTTAAGAGAGGTATTTATACTCATACCAACCTTTTAGAGACGTTACAATGGGTCCAAAACTCATTAATTGCAAGATTGATGAATTGGCAAAAAAAAATTGCCTCAAGTCTTGAAAAGCCACCCCGCTTTCCAAGTGCGCTCGTGCTTTCTGAAAAGAGACGTTGGGGCTTCAACGACTCTAGACACGTAGCTCTGACGGGATGGTTGTTATCTCAACAGTTATTGACATCGCATTAAATGCAAAAATCGCCTCCACACTACAACAGTGCCTTCGCTTTTGCCTTGTCTGCACCCAAAAGTGCCTTTGAGCTTCTCATCGTGCTATCATCTGCCATATTCAGTCTTAAGCTCAAACATGAAGTGCCCTAGCGCTTCTTGAAGCTTTGACACTTTAACTGCTAGGTGTCATGATGCAATTGGAAAGATGTCAGGTGGAGTTTTCAATGTCTTATAAAATTTTAGTCACATAAAAAGCGCTCTCGCGCCATAGAAGCGCCCTCGCGCTTTTTGAGTCTTTTTGCATTACTTCCTTTAAAGCTTAAGAGTGCTTAGTCTTTTATTGGTTCTTGTCATATAGATACTCAACAATGTTCAATTTAGGTGTTAAGATCAAAGTAGAGATTAATTGCACGTTAGGTAAACATGGTTGTTTTATCATACTCACAAATATACTCCTCTTACGAGGTTGTTATCTAATATTTATAAATATACCCTCTTACATTATTGTTTTCTCATACTAACAAATATACCCTGCCTATGAGGTTGTTTTCTAATATTTAAAAATATAGCCTTCCTACAGGTTTGTTTTCTCAAACTCATAAATATAGCCCTCCTACAGGTTTGTTTTCTATATTTACAAATATAACCCTCTTATGGATTTATTTTCTCATATTCTTAAATCCAACCCTTTTTACGGGATTGCTTTCTCAAAGTCATAAAAATACCCCTTGAACGGGGTTCTTTTCTAATATTTATAAACATATCCCTCTTATCGGATTGTTAAATCATACTCATAAATATACCATTCTTACGGGGTTGATTTATAATATTTATAAATGCACGGCTCTTATAGGATTATTTTCTCATACTCACAAATATATCACTCATTGCAAGTTTGAGGGTTGTATTTATACTCATTGCCCAAGATCTATCTAGAACCATATCAATGGAAACCTTAGACCCCTCAAGTATATTAAACTATCAAATCTAAGGTACTAAAGGTAGAAGATGCCACAATTTAGTATGGATTTTAAATTGATAAGTCGGATTTGAATGCCACAAACAATAAATTGCTTGATAAATTCGAATTAGCTCTAAACAAAAACTAAAGATAGAGTATAAACTCACTAAATATATTAATCATCAATCAATCAATCAATCAATCAAAGTTATAAGTATTCAATAACCAACGAATCAAATTTTAAACACACACAAGAACACAAAAATAAGAAAACTAAACTAGACTTAATGAATAAGATTAAGCCTATACATAATAAAAGACACAAGAACAAAGGTAATAAAAGACTAACTAAGCTTAATAAGTGAAGAAAACAAAAGGCAGAAATTTCTTTTATATATTTGATTTTTCTTGTGGCTCTTTTTCCTTTTTGTTTTTTTGAATGCACTTGACTAATGAATTTAGAACAAGTAAAGATGTGATTAGAACAATTAATCATAAATAATCATGAAATAAATTTAATTAAGATCACGAGAATGAAACTGATTTTTTATTTACTTGAACAAATTTTGGATAAAGAAGAATGATAAAAGATAATAACAAAAGAACGGAAATTAAAGATACGTAACTTGATTTAGAAGCCAAAGCTCTAATACCAAATGATATGAACCTCCACGAATAAGCTTGAGAACCCTTTTTGAATTGCGGTCCCCCAACACATTAATATGAAAACTCTAAGAACCAATTCGGTTCAACCCCTAAGAAATGTTAGAAAATAGATTTCTTAGAAAGATGATCAAGAATTAGAACCTAAGGGAAACTAAGTCCCTTAAACCCCAATTCCAAGTACGCCATAAGGATAGATCAACTCCTTGATAAGTAAGATTTCCATTTAAACAAGAAGACAAAGAGAAAGCAAACAAGTTTAAGGTAAAAGTACTAATTATTATTCAACTACAACTTAATTTTTAAATCAAAATTCGTACTAGCCTTATATAGGTCTTAGAAAACCTTAAATCTTAACTAATAAGGATTTACATCTCATTTAAGATAAAGATAACCTTACTAACTAAAAGAGATAACTTAAACAAAGTCCTAGTTAAGTTAAAATACATGTGTGGCTGCCCAAAATAAGTCATAAAATCCTAATTAAATAACTTATATAGATGGGCCTCATAACATAAGCCAAGTTAGACCCAAAGTCTTCATATGCTCCAATTCAGCTTCTTTGGTCTTTTTAAGCCCAACTAAATTCATTCAAGCCCAATAAACTGAATTAGTCCAATTCTTCAAGCCTTAATGTGTCCTTAGCGCAAATGTCTTGGATAAGCTCATTGACTTGTAATTTGAATTGAACTAGGACTCCTAGTTGAATTAGGATTCCTTTCGTTGCTTGAACTCCTAATATCATCAAGACTCCTTGCAAGATTAAGATTCCTAGTTGAATCAGGACTCCTTATTGGATTAGAATTCCTTGAGCTAGTAGGATTTGCAACATCAAGACTCCTTGTTGGAGTAGGATTCATGGTGCTAATTTGGTTCGTATCAACCCCTCTTACAAGGTTGTTTTCTCATACTCACAAATATACTGCTCTTACAGGGTTGTTTTCCTATACTTACAAATATACCTCTATAACGAGATTTTTTTCAATGTTTACAAATATACCCCTCTTATGGGGTTGTTATCTCATACTCATAAATATATCCCTCTTGCGGGGTTGTTTACTAATACTCACAAATATATCTCTCTTACAGGGTTATTTTCTCATACTCACAAATATACACCTTGTATACAGTTATTTTGTCATATTCGCAAATATATCCTTCTCACAGGGTTATTTTGTTATATTCATGTATTTATCCCTTTTATGGGGTTTTCTTCCAATACTTACAAATTTATCCCTTTAAGGGATTATTTTCTAATATTTACAAATATACACATCTTACGACATTGTTTTCTCAACTAAAAAATATATCCCTCTTATGGGGTTGTTCTCTCATACTCACAAATATATCCCTCTTATGGGGTTATTTTCTCATACTCATAAATATATCCCTCTTATGGGGTTATTTTCTCATACTCACAAATATACCCCTCTGACGGGATTATTTTCTAATATTTACAGATATACCTCTCTTATGGAATTAATTTTTATATTCTTAAATCCATCCCTTTTACGAGGTTGTTTTCTTATACTCACATACATACCCTTCTTACGGGGTTATTATCTAATGTTTATAAATATACCCGTTTTACGTTGTTGTTTTCTCATACTCATAAATATACCCTTCCTACGGGATTATTTTTGAATATTTACAAATATAATGCTCCTACCGGGTTATTTTCTCATACTCACAAATATATCCCTCCTACTAATTTGTTTTCTAACATTTAAAAATATAATCCTCCTATAGAATTGTTTTCTCATATTCTTAAATCCACCCATTTCTCGGGGTTGTTTTCAAATACTCACAAATTATCCCTCGAATGGGGTTCTTTTCTAATATTTATAAATATAACTATTTTATAGGGTTGCTAACTCATAATCATAAAAATACCACTCTTCCGGGTTATTTCTTAATATCTATAAATATATCCCTCTTACAGGATTGTTTTCTCATACCCACAAATATACTCCTCATACTAGGTTATTTTCTCATATACTTAAATACACCCCTTTTACGACGTTATTTTGTCATACTCACAAATATATTCCTTTTACGGGTTGTTTTCCCATACTCACAAATATACTCTTAAAATGATTTTTTTTCTAAAATTTATAAAAATACCCCTCTTACGGGATTATTATTCATACTCATAAATATACCCCTTTACGGGTTCTTTGCTCATACTCAGAAATATAGCTTACTTACAAGGTTGTTTTCTCAGACTTATAAATAAACCTCTCTTAAAGAGTTGTTTTCTAATATTCACAAGTATACCCCTCTTACAAGGTTGTTTTCTCATTTTCTTAAATATACCACTTTACGGGGTTGTTTTCTCATACTCACAAATATCCCTCTAACAGGGTTATTTTTTAATATTTATAAATATACCCCTTAGGGAATTGTTATCAATACTCATAAATATAGCCCACTTATGGGGTTGTTTTCTAATATTTACAAATATACCCCTCTTACGGGGTTGGTTTCTTATACTCACAAATAAACCCCTTTTATGGAGTTATTTTCTAATATTCCAAATATAACCCTCTTATAAGGTTGTTTTCTCATTCTCTTAAATATGCCCCTTTTACGAAGTAGTTTTCTCATAGTCATAAATATACCAAATTTATTGGGTTGTTTACTAATATTTACAAACATACAATTCTTATAGGGTTGTTTTTTTATATTTTTAAATCCACCCCTTTTACAGTGTTGTTATCTCATCTTTTACGGTGTTGTTATCTCATACTTGTTATCTCATATTAATAAATATACCCCTCTTACGAGGTTGTTATCTAATATTCATAAATATACTCCTATTACATGGTCGTTTTCTTAAAATCACAAATATATCTGTCCTGCAGGATTGTTTTCGAATATTAACAAATATACCCTTTCTATATGGTTGTTTTCTCATACTCACAATTATACCATTCCTACGGAGTTATTCTCCAATATTTACAAATATAATTCTCCTACATAATTATTTTCTCATATTCTTAAATTCACCCTTTTTACGGGGCTGTTTTCTTGTACTTACAAACATACATCTCTTATAGGTTTGTTATCTAATATTTATAAATATACCCCTCTTACGTGGTTGTTTTCGCATATTCACAAATATTCCCCTCTTACGGGGTTATTTTCTAATATTTATAAATATACCCCTCCTATGATGTTATTTTCCATACTCATAAATATACCCCTCCTACAGGTTTGTTCTCTAATATTTACAAATATAACCCTTATACGAAATTTTTTTTCTCATATTCTTAAATCCACCCTTTTTACGGGGTTGTTTTCTTATACTCACAAATATACCTCTCGAACGGGGTTCTTCTCTAATATTTATAAATGTACCCATCTTACGAAGTTGTTAACTTATACACCCATAAATATACACCTTTTATGGGGGTTGTTTTCTCATACTCACGAATATATCCTTCTAACAGTGTTCTTTTCTAATATTTACAAAAATACAACTCTTACGAGATTGTTACATTATACTCCTTTTACGGGGTTATTTTCTCATACTCACAAATACAGCCCTTTTACGGGGTTGTTTTCTCATACTCACAAATATAGCCCTTTTACGGGGTTGTTTTCTCATGTCACAAGTATACCCCCTTTACGGAGTTATTTTCTTATACTCACAAATATACCTCCCTTACGAGGTTATTTTCTCATACTCACGAATATATTCTTCTTACGGGGTTATTTTCTCATACTCACAAATATATCACTCTTTCTTGGATGTTTTCTCATACTTAAAAATATACCCCTCTAACGGGGTTGTTTTCTCATACACATAAATATAACTCTCTAACGGGATTGTTTTCTCATATTCTTAATTATATCACTTTTATGAAACTGTTCTCTCATACTCATAAATATGCCTCTCTAGCTAGGTCATTTTCTAATATTTATAAATATATCCCTCTTACGGGGTTGTTATCTTATACTCATAAATATACCCCTCTTACACTATTATTTTTCTCATATTTAAAAATACACCCTCTTACGGGGTTATTTTCTCATATCCCTCTAATGGAATTATTTTTTAATATTTATAAATATACCCCTCTTACGTAGTTCAAAATTTCTTACTTTTTGTGGAGGATTAGATCTAGTGACTAGGGTTCTATGGTTGACCGATATTGCACACCATCATTTAGCTATTGCAATTACTTTCTTACTAGCTGGTCATATGTATAAGACTGACTAGGGTTATTTTTTAATTTTTACAAATACACCCCTCTTATGGGGTTGTTTTCTCATACTCACAAATAAACCCCTCTTATGGAGTTATTCTCTAATATTTATAAATATTCCTCTCTTACTAGGTTATTTTCTTTTAAACTTACCCCTTCTACTGGGTTATTTTCTCAAACTCATAAACATATCCCTCTAGCAGGATTATTTTCTAATATTTACAAACATACCCCTCTTACGGGGTTGTTATCTCATACTTACAAATATACCCCTCTAACGGGGTTCTTTTCTAATGTTTAAAACTATACCCTTCTTATGTGGTTGTCATCTCATACTCATAAATATACCCCTCTTGTAGGGTTGTTTACTAATACTCTCAATAATACCCCTCTTACATGGTTGTTTTCTCATACTCACAAATATTGCCCTCCTACGGGGTTGTTTTCTAATATTTATAAATAAACCCCTCCTATGGGGTTGTTTTCTCATACTGACAAATATCTCCGTCCTACAAGTTTGGTTTCTAATATTTACAAATATAACCCTCCTATGAAATTATTTTCTTATATTCTTAAATCTACCCTTTTTATGGGTTTATTTTTTGAGACTCACCAATATACCGCTCGAACGGGGTTCTTCTCTAATATTTACAAATATACCCCTCTTACAGGGTTGTTAACTCATACACATAAATGTACCACTCTTACGAGGTTATTTTATAATATTTATAAATATACCCCTCTTCAGGGTTGTTATCTCATAATCACAAATATACCCCTCATACTAGATTGTTTTCTCATATAGTTAAATACACCCCTTTTATGATATTATTTTGTCATACTAACAAATATACCCTTTTTACGTCGTTGTTTTCTCATACTTATAAATATACCCCTCTTACAGGGTTATTTTTTAATTTTTACAAATACACCCCTCTTACGAGGTTGTTTTCTCATACTCACAAATAAACCCCTCTTACGAAGTTGTTATCTGATATTTACAAATATACCTCTTACTAGGTTATTTTCTTTTATACTTAAATATACCCCTTCTATGGGATTATTTTCTCATATTCACAAATATTCCTCTCGTACGGGGTTATTTCTAATATTTACAAGCAT
Organism: Ricinus communis; assembly: GCF_019578655.1. NCBI lineage: Eukaryota > Viridiplantae > Streptophyta > Magnoliopsida > Malpighiales > Euphorbiaceae > Ricinus > Ricinus communis. Next base: position 2,255,584 of record NC_063259.1, read on the forward strand.
ACCCTTCTTGCGGGGTTGTTTTCTCAAAATACTTAAATATTTCCCTTTTACGGGGTTATTTTCTCAAACTCACAAATATACTCCTCTTCGGTATTGTATTCTCATATTCTTAAATATACCACTTTTACGAATTTATTTTCTCATGCTCACAAATACACATCTCTAGTTGGATTATTTTCTAATATTTTCAAATATACTCTTACAGGATTGTTATTTCACACTCATAAATATACCCGTCTTACAATGTTGTTTTCTAATATTTAAAAATATAGCCCTCTTATGGGATTATTTTCTCATACTCACACATAAATCCCTCTTACAGAGTTATTTTCTAATATTTATAAATATACCCCTCTAATGGGATTATTTTCTAATATTTATAAATATACCAATCTTACAGTGTTGTTATCTTATACTCCTAAATATAATCCTCTTACAGGATTAGTTTCTCGTACTTAGAAATAAACCCCTCTTACGGGGTTGGGTTGGTTTCTTATACTCACAAATAAACCCCTCTTACGGAGTTATTTTCTAATATTTATAAATATATCCCTCTTGCGGGGTTGTTTTCTCAGTCTCTTAAATATGCCCCTTTTACGGAGTAGTTTGCTCATATTAAAAGATACGCCACTCTTCCAGGGTTATTTTCTAATATTTATAAATATACGCTTCTTATAGGGTGTTTTTTCATATTCTTAAATATATCCCTTTTACGATATTATTTTCTTATACTCATAAATACATATCTCTAACTCAGTCATTTTCTAATATTTATAAAAATACTCCTCTGACGGGTTATTACATCACACTTATAAATATACCTATCTTACAATGTTGTTTTCTAATATTTAAAAATATACCCCTTTTATGGGCTTATTTTTTCATACTCACAAATAAATCCCTCATGGAGTTATTTTTTAATATTTACAAATATACAATATACAACTCTAACAGATTATTTTCTAATATTTACAAATATACCCGTCTTACGATGTTGTTATCTCATGCTCCTATATACCCCTCTTTCGATGTTCTTTTCTAATATTTACAAATATACCCTTCTTACGGGATTTGTTTCTCATACTCACAAATAAATCCTTCTTACGGAGTTATTTTCTAATATTTATAAATATACCCCTCTTATGGAGTTGTTTTCTCATTCTCTTGAATATACCCCTTTTATGAGGTAGTTTTCTCATAGTAAAAAATACACCACCCTTACGGAGTTTTCATTATATTCTTAAATATACCCCTTTTACAAGGTTATTTTTTCATACTCACAAATATACCACTCTTACGGGCTTATTTTCTAATTTTGACAAATAATACCCTCTTATGGAATTGTTCTTTTATATTCTTAAATATACTCCTTTTACATGATTGTTTTCTCATGCTCATAAATATACCCCTCTAATGTGGTTCTTTTCTAATATTTATAAATATATCCCTTTTAAGGGGTTGTTATATCATATTCACTAATATAACCCTCTCACGTGGTTGTTTTCTAATATTTATAAATGCACCAATCTTACGGAGTTGTTTTGTGATATTCTTAAATATATCCTTTTTACGGGATTTCTTTCTCATACTCATAAATATACACCTCTTTCGGGGTTGTTTTCTTATACTCACAAATATACCCCTCTAACGGGATTCTTTCCTAATGTTTAGAACTATATCCCTCTTATGTGGTTGTCATCTCATACTCATAAATATACCCCTCTTGCAGGGTTGTTTACTAATACTTCTAAATACCCCTCTTATGTGGTTGTTTTCTGAAACTCATAAATATTTTCCTCAGACGGGGTTGTTTTCTAATATTTATAAATAGACCCCTCCTATGATGTTGTTTTCTCATACTCACAAATATATCCCTCCTATGGATTTGTTTTCTAATAATTACAAATATAACCCTCCTACGGAATTATTTTTTGATATTCATAAATCCACCCTTTTTATAGGGTTAATTTTTTACTCACAAATATACCGCTCGAATGAGGTTCTTCTCTAATATTTATAAATATACCCCTCTTACGGGGTTGTTAACTTATTTTCATAAATATGCCACTTTTACGGGATTATTTTCTAATATTTATAAATATATCCATCTTCAGGGTTGTCTTCTCATAATCACAAATATACCCCTCATACTAGGTTGTTTTCTTATATAGTTAAATATACCACTTTTATGATGTTATTTTGTCATACTAACAAATATACCTCTTTCACGGTATTGTTTTCTCATACTCACAAATATATCCTTCTAATGGTCTTCTTTAGTAATATTTACAAAAATACAACTCTTGCGGGATTGATATATCATACTCATAATTATACCCCTTCTACGGAGTTATTTTTTCATACTCTTAAATATAGCTCTCTTACAGGGTTATTTTCTCATACTCACAAATATAACCCTCTTTCTGTGGTCTTTTCTCATATACTTACATATATCCCTTTTACGAGGTTGTTTTCTCATACTCACAAATATATCCCTCTAATGGTATTGTTTTCTAATATTTATAAATATATCCCTCTTACGGGATTGTCATCTCATAGTTATAAATATAACCCTCTTACAGCGGTTGTTTTCTAATATTTATAAATATATCCCTTTTATTGGGTTATTTTCTTACATACTTAAATATACCCCTTCTACAGGGTTATTTTCTCATATTCACAAATATACCCCTCTTACGCGGTTGTTTTCTTGTATTTACATATATACATTTCTTACATAGCTGTTTTTCAAATTTTTAATTATTCCCTTATTAGAGGTTGTTTTCTCATATTCTTAAATATACCACTTGTATGGGATTATTTTATCATACTCAGAAATATACCTCTCTAACCAGGTCATTTTCTAATATTTACAAATATACTCCTCTTACGGGGTTGTTATCTCATACTTGTAAACATATCCCTCTTACAGTGTTGTTTTCTAATATTTAAAAATATACCCCTCTTACAGGATTATTTTCTCATATTCATAAATATATCCCACTAATGGGATTGTTTTCTAATAATTATAAATATACCCCTTTAACGGGATTGTTATCTCATATTCATAAATATACCCCTCTTACGGGGTTGTTTCTAATATTTACAAATATACCCCTCTTACAAGGTAGGTTTCTCATATTCACAAATAAACCCCTGTTACAGATTGATTTTTTAATATTTATAAATATACCCCTCTTACGGAGTTATTTTTTTATTTTCTTAAATATGCTCTTTTTTTACCGGGTAGTTTTCTCCTAGTCACAAAATATATCCCTCTTACGGGGTTGTTTTCTAATATTTACAAATATACAATTCTTATGGGGTTATTTTTTTATATTCTTCAATATACCCTTTTTACGATGTTGTTTTCTCATATTCAGAAATATAATCCTCTTACGGGCTTATTTTCTAATATTTACAAATATACCCCTCTTACGGGGTTGTTTTCTATATTTTTAAATATACTCCTTTTACAAGATTATTTTTTAATATTCTTAAATATACCCCTGTTACGGGATTATTTTCTCATACTCATAAATATACCCTTGTAACAAGATCATTTTCTCATACTAAAAAATATACCACTCAAACGGGATTCTTTTTTAATGTTACTAATATACCTCTGTTACCGAGTTGTTATCTCGTACTCATAAATATATCCCCATTGCGGGGTTGTTTGCTAATACGCATAAATATACCTCTCTTACAGGGTTATTTTCACATACTCAATAATACACACCACTTACGGGGTTGTTTTGTCATATTCACAAATATACCCTTCTTACAGGGTTGTATTCTTATATTCATAAATATATTCATTTTACATGGTTGTTTTCTAATACTTACAAATATACTCCTTTAAGGGGTTATTTTCTAATATTCACAAATACACCCCTTCTACAAGGTTGTTTTGTCATACTCATAAAAATATACCCCTCTCACGTGGTTGTTTTCTCATACTCATAAATATACCCCTCCTACGGGGTTGTTTTCTAATATTTACAAATATACCCCTCCTACGGGGTTGTTTTCTAATACTCACAAATATACCCCTCCTACGGGGTTGTTTTCTACTACTCACAAATATACCCCTCCTATGGGTTTGTTTTCTAATATTTACAAATATAACCCTCCTATGGAATTATTTTCTCATAGTCTTAAACCCACCCTTTTTACGGGCTTATTTTCTCATACTCATAAATATACCCCTCGAATGAGGTCCGTCTCTAATATTTATAAATATATCCCTCTTACGGGGTTATTAACTCATATTCATAAATATACCACTATTACAGGGTTATTTTTTAATATTTATAAATATATCCCTCGTGCATTGTTATTTTCTCACACTCATAAATATACCCCTCATAATGGGTTATTTTCACATATACTTAAATACACCCTTTTATGACGTTATTTTGTCATACTCACAAATATACTACATTTACGGTGTTATTTTCTCATCCTCACAAATGTACCCTTCTAATAATGTTGTTTTCTAATATTTATAAAAATATTCCTTTCATGGGATTATTATATCATATTGATAATGATACCCCTCTTACATGGTTGTTGTCTCATACTCATTAATATACCCCTCTTGCAAGATTGTATTAATTCACCAATATACTTGTCTTACGGGGTTATCTTCTCATATTCATAAATATACACCTCTTACGGGATTGTTTTGTGATATTCACAAATATACCATTCTCACGGGGTTATTTTCTTATATTCATAAATATATGCCTTTTACGGGATTGTTTTCAAATACTTACAAATATACTCCTTTAAGGAGTTATTTTCAAATATTTACAATTATACCACTCTTACGGGGTTGTTTTTTCATACTTATAAATGCGTCCCTCTTACGGGGTTGCTTTCTCATACTCCCAAATATACCCCTCTTATGGGGTTGTTTTCTTATACTCACAAATATACCCCTCTTGCTAGAGTGTTTTCTCATATACATAATTATACCCTTTTTACGAGGTTGTTTTTTCATACTCATAAATGTACCCCTCTAACGGGGTTGTTCTCTAATAATTATAAATATACCCCTCTTAAGGGATTTTTTTCTCATACTCGCAAGTAAACCCCTTTTATGGAGTTGGTTTATAATATTTACAAATATACCCCTCTTATTGATTATTTTTCAAGTACTTAAATATACCCCTCTGACGGGGTTATTTTCTAATATTTATAAATATACCCTTCTTACAGGGTTGTTTTCTTAAATTCTTAAATATACTTAAATATTACACTTCTTGTGGGGTTGTTTTATCATATTCACAAATATATCCTTCTCACGAGGTTATTTTCTTATATTCATTAATATATTTCTTTTACGGGATTGTTTTATATTACTTAAAACTATACCCCTTTAAGGGGTTATTTTTTAATATTCACAAATATACCCCTTTTACGGGGTTGGTTTCTCATACTCATAAGTATACCCCTCTTACTGGGTTGTTTTCTCATATACATAAATATGCCCTTTTTACGGGGTTATTTTATCATACTCACAAATATACCCTTTTAACATTGGTACGTTTCTATTATTTACAAATATACCACTCTTACGAGGTTGTTATCTAATATTTACAAATACACTCCTCTTACAAGATTATTTTTCTATACTCACAAATTTACGTCTTTTACGAGGTTGTTTTCTAGTATTTACAAATATATCGCTTTTATGGCTTTCTTTTCTCGTATCTTAAAGCCGCCCATTAAACAAATTATTTTCTCATACACGCAAATATACCCATCTTATGTTGTTATTTTTTTTATCATACTCACAAATATACTCCTCCTACTTGGTTGTTTTCTCGTACTTATGAATATAGCCCTCTAACAGGGTATGCTGCTGTTGTTTACAAATACACCCTTCATATGGAGTTGTTATCTAATATTTATAAATGTATCCTTCTTACGGGTTATTTTCACATACTCACAAATATACCTCTCTTACAGTGTTGTTATCTAATATTTACAAATCTACACATCTTATGGAGTTTTTTTCTCATATTTTTATTTTCTAATATTTACAAATATACCCCTCTTACGGCGTAGTTTTCTCACACTTATAAATATACTCCGCTTACGTGCTTGTTTTTTTCATACTCACAAACATATGCTTACAACGGGATTATTTTCTATTATTTACAAATACACCCCTCCTATAGGGTCGTTTTCTTATACTCACAAATATACCCCTCTTACGGGGTTGTTCTCTAATATTTACAATTATACCTCTCCTAAGGAATTCTTTTTCCTTATTCTTAAAACCACCCATTTTTCGGGATTATTTTTTTATACTCACAAATATATCCCTCTTACGAGGTTGTTACCTAATATTTATAAACATACCTCTTATTTGGTTGTTTTCTCATACTTAGAAATATACTCCTCCTACAGGATTGTTTTCTAATATTTATAAATAGACTTCTTCTACAAGTTTGTTTTCCTATACTTACAAATATACTCCTCCTACAGGTTTCTAATCTAACATTTACAAATATAACCTTTCTAGAGAAATGTTTTTTCATATTCTTAAATGCACCCCTTTTATAGGGTTGTTTTCTTATACTTATAAATATACCCCTCGAATGGGGTTCTTTTCTAATGTTTACAAATATACCCATTTTACGGGGTTGTTAGCTCATACTCATAAATATACCACTTTTACAAAGTTATTTTTTAATATTTATAAATATCCTCTCTTACAAGGTTGTTTTCTCACACTCACAAATATACCCCCTCTTACTGGGTTGTATTCTCACTCTCATAAATATGCCCCTCTTATTGGGTTATCTTCTTATATATTTAAATACATCTCTTTTATGATGTTCTTTTATCATCATACTCCGAAATATACCCCTTTTACAGGATTTTTTTTCTCAAACTCACAAATATACCTTTCTAATGGTGTTCTTTTCTAATATTTACTAATATACCCGTCTTATAGGGTTGTTTTCTCACTCATAAATATACCCCTCATACTAGATTGTTTGCTCATATACTTAAATATAACCCGTTTACAATGTTATTTTCTCACTAAAAAATATACCCTTTTCATGGGATTTTTTCTCATGCTCACAAATATACCCTTCTAGTGGTGTTGTTTTCTAATATTTATGAATATACCCCTCTTACAACGTTATTTTCTAATATTTAAAAATATACTCCTCTTATGGGATTATACGGCTCATACTCACAAATAAACCCCTCTTACGAGGTTGTTTTCTCATACTCACTAGGGCTGAGCATGGATCTCAGTGATTTCTGCCCGAACCAAATAACCATACGGAATAATACTAGAACCAAAATAACTAAAAAAATTTATAACCGAATTGAACTGATCCGAATTTTTTTACTATTATGGTATGGTACTGGTTCTTTAGTAAAAACCGTACTATAACCGTACCATAATCGATCCGTCTTGTATTGATCCGGGCCAAATCGTAGAACCGAATTTTTACATATATTTATTAATAATTATTTATATTATATAAATAATACTAATTAAAAATAACTATAATATTATAAAATACTTTATACTCTATAAAAAAATTATTTTATATTTATCATTTTATATAATTCAAGCAATTATTATCGAAATAAGAAAAAAATACTACATATTAAAAGTAACTATAATATTATAATGTACTTTATACTCTATAAAAAAAAGTTATATATTAATATATCATATAGTATACTGATACTAATATACATTACTCTAATACTAAATTTATAATTTACTATCTACTAGCTTAACCCTAATACCTTTTCTTACCACATACTACAAGCCTACACCTAACAATTTGAACACACCGTCTTCCTCTTTAGAACATACCGCCGCACCTCCCATTTTGCAATTCAGAAAGATAAAATCCCTAAGGCAAATTTCTGGACAAAAAATCAAAAGAAAGAAGGAAGAAATTAGCTCGCGTAGACGTCTTTCTATTTAAAACACACTGTCGCACCTCTCAATTTTCAATTCAGAAAGACAAGATCCCAACGGTAAATTTCTAGATAGAAAATCAAAAGGAAGAAGGAAGATATTGGCTCGCCTAGACGTCTTCCTCTTTAGCGCCACACATAATTGGCTCGCAGAAAGGTAGAAGCAAGAATTGGCTCACGTAGACGTCTTGCTCTTTAGCGCTCTCTCTTTCCATATCTGTGCTGCCATTGCTCAGTCTCGGGTATTTTTCTTTTCTTTTTTACTTTTTTACTTTTATTTTTGCTGGGTAGATTGTTGGTTGCAACTGCGAAAAATATTTTGTTTTAATGATTGCCATCTGCAAAATATTTTTATGCTAGCAGTAACATATATTTTAATGGTTTATATTTGAACATTGAATGAATTATTATATTTACAAGTGACTGAATTGCAAAACATGTTGTTCAAGAATGTGATTGCAATTCTAATTCAGATTTTCATGCTACTTTCTTTAGGTTGATAATCATATTTTCTCTAACTATATTTGATTAAAGATGAGATTAAAGTTGTATTTTTAAAATTTTTTAGAACCGAAAATAGCACCAAACCGAACTATATTTAACCGTAAAAATTGGTACAACATGGTACGGATCCTTTTATGTTTGGTATGGTACTAGTACTTTCAACTTTAAAAGAATCGAGGTTTGGTATGGTACTAGTTATTTATAGATAACTGAATTGGACCGATCCGTGCTCAGCCCTAATACTCACTAATATAACCCTCTCACATGGTTTTTTTTTATATTCACAAATATACCACTTTACGTGGTTGTTTTCTCATACTTAGAAATGTATCCCTCTTACGAGGTTATTTTCTCATACTCACAAATATACTCCTCTTATATGGTTGTTTTCTCATACTGATTAATACACCCATCTAAGGGGGTTCTTTTCTAATGTTTGCAAATATCAACTTCTAACTCGATTGTTATCTCACACTCATCAATATACCCCACTTGTGATGTTGTTTGCTAATACTCATAAATATAACTTTCTTATAGAGTTCTTTTCTCATACTCACAAATGTACACCTCTTACGGTGTTGTTTTTTCATATTCACAAATATATCTTCCTCATAGGGTTATTTCTTTATATTCATAAATATATCACTTTAACAGAGTTATTTTCTAATACTTACAAATATTATCCCTTTTAGTGGTCATATTCTAATATTCACAGATATATACCCCCCTTATGAGATTGTATTTTCATACTCATAAATACACCTCTCTTACAGGGTTATTTTCTCATACTCATAAATATACCACTTTTACGGGATTATTTTCTCATACTCACAAATATACTCCTCTAATGGGGTTGTTTTCTAATAATTACAAATATACCCCTCTTATGGGTTTATTTTTTCATACTCACAAATATATCCATCTTTCGAGGTTATATTTTCATACTCATAAATATACCCCTCTTATAGGGTTATTCTCTCATACTCACAAATATACCACTCCTAAGGGATTATTTTCTAAATTTATAAAAATATTATTCTTACTGTGTTGTTATTTCATACTCATAAATATACTGCTCTTATTAGGTTGTTATCTAATATTTATTAATATACCCCTATTATGTGGTTGTTTTCTCATACTCACAAATATATCACTCAGACGATATTGTTTTCTAATATTGATAAATATACCCCTCCTACGAGATTATTTTCTCATACTCATAAATATACCTCTCATATGGGGTTAATTTCTAAATTTTATAATTATGCTCCTCCTAAGGAATTGTTTTCTCATACTCTTAGATCCACCCCTTTTAACTAGTTGTATTCTTATACTCACAAATATACCCTCTTACAAGGTTGTTATTTAATATTTATAAATATATGTCTCTTACCTAGTTGTTTTCTTGTACTCACAAATATATCACTCCTATAGGGATGTTTTCTAATATTCATAAATATACCCCTCCTACGGGGTTGTTTTCTCGTAGTAACAAATACCCTTCTACGGTTTATTTTCTAATATTTTCAAATATAACCCTCCTACGGAATTATTTCCTCATATTCTTAAATCCACCCCCTTTACAGGCTTGTTTCCTTATACTCACAAATATACCCCTCGAACGGGGTTCTTCTCTAATAATTATAAATATACCTCTCTTACAGGATTGTTAACTAATACTAAAAAACATAGCACTCTTACGGTCTTATTTTCTAATATTTATAAATATATCCCTCTTACAGGGTTGTTTTCTCATACTCACAAATATATCCCTCATACTGGTTTATTTTCTCGTATACTTAAATACACCCCTACTATGATATTATTTTGTCATACTCCCAAATATACCCCTTTTACAAGATTATTTTTTCATACTCACAAATATACCCTTTTAATGATGTTGCTTTCTAATATTTACAAAATATCTCTGCAACGGGATTTCTATATCATACTCATACTCCTTTTACGAGATTATTTTGTCATACTCACAAATATAGCCTTCTTACGGGGTTGTTTTCTCATACTCACAAATATACCCCTCTTACGGGGTTATTTTCTCAAACTCATAAATATACCCCTCTTTCTTGGGTGTTTTCCCATATACTTAAATATATCTCTTTTAGAGGATTGTATTCTCAAACTCATAAATATACCCCTCTAACAGGATTTTTTTCTAATAATTACGAATACACCCCCTCTTACGGGGCTGTTTTCTCATTCCCACAAATAAACTCCTCTTACGGAGTTATTTTCTAATATTTATAAATATACCAATCTTACTGGGTTATTTTCTCATATGTTTAAATAATACCCCCTCTATGGGATTGTTATCTCATACTCATATATATATCCCCTCTTATGGGGTTATTTTCTAATATTTACAAACATACCTCTCTTATAGGGTTGGTTTCTCACACTCGTAAACAAACCCTTCTTACAGAGTTATTTTCTAATATTTTATAAATATACCCCTCTTACGGGTTGTTTTCTAATTTTTTAAAAATTCCCCTATTACGGGGCAGTTTTCTCATAGTCACAAACGTACCCCTTTTACTAGGTTGTTTTTAAATATTTACAAATATATCCTTCTTATAAGGTTGTCTTTTCATATTCTTAAATATATCCTTTTAACGAGGTTGCTTTCTCATATTCACAAATATACCCATCTTACGGGCTTGGTTTCTAATATTTACAAATGTATCCCTCTTACGAAGTTTTTTTTAAAATTCTTAAATATACTCATTTTACGAGATTGTTTTCTCATATTCATAAATATACCCCTCTAGTATAGTTCTTTTTTAATATTTACAAATGTATCCCTCTTATGGGGTTGTTTTATGAAATTCTTAAATATACCCCATTTATGGAATTATTTCATCATATTCACAAATATACCCATCTTATAAGCTTGTTTTCTAATATTTATAAACATACCCCTCTTATGGGATTTTTTTAATATTCTTAAATATACTCTTTCTACGTGGTTGTTTTGTCATACTCATAAATATAACCTTCTTACGGGGTTGTTTTCTCATACTCGCAAATATACTCTTCTAACGGGGTGCTTTTCTAATGTTTACAAATATACTCCTCTTATATGGGTGTCGTCTTATACTCCAAAATATACCGCTCTTGCGGGGTTTTTTGCTAATACTCACAAATATACCTCTCTTACGCGATTTTTTTCTCATATTCACAAAGATACACCTTTTATGAGGTTATTTTGTCATATTCACAAATATTCATTTCTCACGGGGTTATTTCTTATATTCATAAATATATTCCTTTTATGGGGTTGTTTTCTAATGCATACAAAAATATCCCTTTGAGGGCGTTATTTTCTAATATTCACAAAGATACCCCTCTTATGGGATTGTTTTCATGTACTCATAAATGTATCCCTGTTATGGGGTTGTATTCTCATACGCATAAATATGCCTCTCTTACTAGGGTTGTTATCTCATACTCACAAATATACCCATGTTGCTGAGGTATTTTCTCATATACATAAATATATCCCTTTTACCCGGTTGTCTTCTTATACTCACAAATATACCCCCCCGACAGGGCTGCTTTTGAATAATTACAAATATATCCGTCTTATAGGTTTGTCCCATCATATTCATAAATAAACCCCATCTTATGGAGTTATTTTCTAATATTTACAAAATACTCCTCTTACTGGATTATTTTCTTAAATACTTAAATATACCCTTTCTACAGGGTTATTTTCTTGTATTTACAAATATACCCCTCTTACGGGGTTGTTTTCTAATATTTATAAATATACCCGTCTTTCATGGTTGTATTATGAAATTCCTAAATATACTTAAATATACCACCTCTTACGGGGTTGTTTTGTCATATTCACAAATATACCCTTCTCATAAGGTTACTTTCTTATATTTATTAATATATCACTTTTACGAGGTTATTTTCTATTAATTATAAATATACCCCTTTAAGGGGTTATTTTCTAATATTTATAAATATACCCCTTTAAGGGGTTATTTTCTCATACTCATAAATATGCCCCTGTTACTTGGTCATTTTCTCATATACATAGACATACTCATTTTACGGGGTTATTTTATCATACTAAAAAATATACATCTCTAATGAGGTACGTTTCTATTATTTTATAAATATACTCCTCTTATGGGGTTATTTTTTCATACCTACAAATATACCCGTCTAACGGGGTACGTTTCTATTATCTACAAATATACCGCTCTTATTATAAGGATTTGAAACTAGGTCACATGAGATATTGTCCGCTTTGGTCCCACTAGTCTCACAGTTTTGTTCCCTTAATGGATTTGAGAACCTCTCAGGAGTTCACCCATCCTGAAATTTCTCCGAACCAAGCATGTTTAACTTTGGAGTTCCTATAACTCTGTAGCCTAACAACCAAAAGGTGTCTCATGTGATTAGTTCTAATTCCTTACATATATTCTATCAACCATTCCCAGCCCCATTTCGATATGCAATTTGATTCATACACAACCCCATTTTTTCATATACTTAAATGTACCCCTTTTACGGGGTTATTTTCTCATACTTACAAATAAACCCCTTTAACGAGGTTCTTTTCTAATATTTATAAATATACCCCTTACAGTCTTGCCTTTTTAAATTTTTAAATATCCCCCTTTTACGAGGTTGTTTTCTCATACTCACAAATATTCCTTTACAGGGTTGTTTTCACGCACTCACAAGATTGTTTTTTTATATTCTTAAAGATACCCCTGTTTACTGGATTGCTTCCTCATACTTTCAAATATACCCCCCCTAATGGGGTTTTTTTTTCTATTATTTATAAATATACATCCCTTTATGAGGTTGTTATGTCATACTCTTTTGTTGGGTTGTTTTCTAATACTCATAAATATACCTATGTTACATGGTTGTTTTCTTATACTCATAAATATACACCTCTTACAAGGTTATTTTGTCATATCCATAAATATACCCCTCTCAAGGGGTTATTTTCTCATATTCTTAAATATATTCTTTTTACATGGTTGTTATCTCATACTCACAAATATACCCCTTTTAAGGGGTATATTGTAACAATCACAAATATACCCCTCTTATGGTGCTATTTCTCAAAACTCATAAATATAATCCATTTACAGGGTTGTTTTCTAATACTCACAATATACCCCTCTTATGGGGTTGTTTTCTCATACTCATAGATATATCACAATTACTAGGTTGTTTTCTCATATACCTAAATATATTGCTCTTACGGGGTTGTTCACTAATGTTTATAAATATACCCCTCTTATGGGGTTGTTTTCTCATACTCTCAAATATATCCTCTTACAGTGTTGCCTTTATATAATTTTAAATAAACCCCCTCTTACGGGGTTGTTTATTAATATTGATAAATATACCTCTCTTAAGGGGTTGTCTTCTCATACTCACAAATATACTCCTCTAACTGGGTTCTTTTCTTATATACTTAAATATATCCTTTTTACGGGGTTGTTTTCTCATACTCATAAATAAACCCCTCTGACGAGGATATTTTCTAATATTTATAATATACCCTTTATGGTGTTGCCTTTTGATATTCTTAAATATACCCCTTTTACGAGGTTGTTTTGTCATACTCATAAATATACCCCTCTAACAGGTTCTTTTCTCATATTTATAAATATACCCCTCTTACGACGTTGTTATCTCATACTCATAAATATACCTCTTTTACGAGGTTGTTTTCTAATACTAAAAAATATACCCATCTTACGAAATTGTTTCTCATACTCACAAATAGACCCTTTTTACGGGTTGTTATCTAATATTTAAAAATATACCCCTCTTATGGGTTGTTTTCTCATATTTTTAAATATACCTCTTTTACAGGGTTATTTTCTCACACTTATAAATATACCCTTCTTACGGGACCCTTTTTTTAAAATTTATAAATACACCCCTCTTACGGGTTTCATTTTAAAAATCTATAAATATACTCCTCTTACAGGATTGTTATGTCATACAAATAAATAAGCCCTCTAACAGGGTTTTTTCTAATATTTACAAAAATACCCCTCTTACGGGTTTGTTGTCTGATACTCATCTATATACCCCTCTTATGGGGTTATTATCTAATATTTACAAATATACTCCTCTTACGAGGTATTTTTGTAATATCTATAAATTTACCCCTCTTACGAGGTTGTTTTCTCATACTCACAAATATACTCCTCTAAGTAGGTTCTTTTCTCATATACTTAAATATACCCTTTTTATAGGGTTGTTTTCTCATACTCATAAATATACCCGTGTAACCGAGATATTTTTTAATGTTTATAAATACACCCCTTTTACAGTGTTGTCTTTTCATATTCTTAAATATACTCCTTCTACATAATTATTTTGTCATACTCACAAATATACTATCTTTACGGGGTTGTTTTTTCACTCTCACAAATATACCCCTATTACGGGATTTTTTCTCATATTCTTAAATATACCCCTTTGACGGGATTATTTTCTCATACTCATAAGATATACCTGCCCTAACAGCGTCTTTTCTTCAATATTTATAAATATACCATCTCTTATGGGATTGTTATGTCATACTTATAAATATACCCCTCTTGCGGGGTTGCCTTCTCATACACACAAATATACCCATGTTGTATGGTTGTTTTCTCATACTCACAAATATATCATTCTTAGAGGAACCATTTTGTCATATTCACAAATGTAGCCCTCTCACGTGGTTATTTTTTCATAGTCATAAAATTATCCTTTTTATAGGATCGTTTTCTCATACTGACAAATATATCCTTCTTAAGGGGTTATTATTCTAACCATCACAAATATACCCCTCTTACCGCTATTTTCTCAAACTCATAAATATACTCTATTTACAGGATTGTTTTCTAATACTCATAATATAACCCTATTACAGGGCTTAATTCTTAAATGTACCCCTTTTATGGGAGTTGTGTTCTCATACTCACACATATACCGCTCTTAAGGGGGTCTTTTCTAAAATTTACAAATATATCCATATTGCGGTTATCTATTCTAAAATTTATAAATATATCCCTCTTATGGGGTTGTTATCTGACACTAAAAAATATAACCCTCTTACGAGGGTTGTTTTCTAATGTTTACAAAAATACTCCTCTTACGTGATTGATATCTCATACTTTTCTGGGGTCATTATCTAATATTTATAAATATACCCCTCTTACAAGGTGTTTTTTTGAATATTTTTAAATATATCCCTCTTACAGGGTTGTTTTCTCACACTCACAAATATATCCCTCTTACTAGATTGTTTTCTCACACACATAAATTACCCCTTTTACGGAGTCAGTTTCTTAAACTCATACATATAAACCTCTCACGAGGTTCTCTTCTGATATTTATAAATATACCCCTCTTATGGTGTTGTTTACTAACATTTACAAATATACCCTCTAATGGGGTTCTTTTTTAATATTTATAAATATACCGCTCTTGAAGTGTTGTTTTTCATATTCTTAAATATACCCCTCTTACGGGGTTCATTTCTAATATTAAAAAATATACCCCTCTTTTAGAGTTATTTTCTAATATTTATAAATATACCCCTCTTACGGGGCTCTTTTCTCATCTTCATAAATATACCCTCTTCCGGAGTTATTTTATAATATTTACAAATATATCCCTCTTACGAGATCATTTTTTCATATTCTTAAATATACCCCTTTTATGAGATTATTTTCTCATATTGACAAATATAACCCCGTTACGGGGTTGTTTTCTAATATTACAAATGTACCACTCTTATGGGGTTGTTATCTTATACTGCTAAATATAATCCTATTACGGGGTTGTTTTATCATACTCTTATATGTACTCTTTTACGGTGTTGTATTCTCATACTCATAAATATATCCCTCTTATGGGGTTGTTTCCTAATATTTATAAATATACCCCTCTTACGGAATTATTATCCTATACTCCTAAATATACCCCTCTTATGGTCATATTCTTAAATGTACCCCTTTTACGTGGTTGTATTCTGATACTCACGAATATACCCCTCTTTTTTTCATACTCACAAATATCTCTCTAACGGGTTTCTTTTCCAATATTTATAAATATACCCCTCTTATGGGATTGTTTTCTCATATTTATAAATATACCTCTCTTAAGAGGTTCTTTTCCCATATTAACAAATATACCTCTCTTTCAGGGTTATTTTTTAATATTTATAAATATACCTCTTTTACGAGATTATTTTTCATATTCTTAAATATACTCCTTTATGGGGTTATTTTATCATCCTCACAAATATAGCCCTCTTTTGGGGTTGCTTTTTACTATTTACAAATATAACCTTCTTACATAGTTGTTATCTCATACTCAAAAATATAGTCGTCTTACGGCGTTGTTATCTAATATTTACGAATATAGCCATTTGTTGGAGTTGTTTTCTCATACTAACAAATATAACCATGTTACGAGGTTGCTTTCTGATATTTACAAATATACCCCTCTTACGGGATTATTTTTTTATATTATTAAATATATCCCTTTTTTGAGGTTGTTTCTCATAGACATAAAATATACCCCTGATGGTTGCTACTCGTGTTAGCTACAATCTAAGGCAGTGTACCTATCGATGCAGTCTAGCACTAATGGCGAGTATCAAGGTCGTATTCCTCGGGAAAGCGAAAGCCCAGAGTTACTTCTTTGTTCTTTGTTATATTAACCTAAAATGGATGATGAATAAATTCTAAACTAACTATTAACTACGAGCTAAGTTCTAAGGGAGATGCAGGAGTAATTGATAAGTGAAATAATCAAGACAAGAAGACAAACCCAAAGGGAATCTAAACTAGTTGGCATCCGAACAAAAGATAAAGGATTAGTGAGTCTAATTATGCTACCCGTGGATTTACTTAATCAATTCGGTTTCTCTCTCGAGATAACCGAATTCCTAAACCTAATAACCTAAAGTTGGAATCTCTTCCTAACGATTGATTCTTAAATTAGCATTAAGCTTTAATCCGCCTCTATTAAGCTTTGTTAATTCTTAATCCGGCTAGTTAATTATCCTTATCTCTAAGCGATTATTAACCGGTTCTTGTTATTCAAAGTTCCAATTGCCAAACGGATTTCTCAATCTCATAAAGCAATCTAAACATCACAATTCACAACGTCTCATGAATAATGCATAATCTTATTCATACCGAAACAAGAAGAATACAAAACCAACTCAAACAATCCAACAATATAATATCAAGCCAACATAGTAAAGAAATCCCAATGGATTAAATCAGTCTAGCTAAACATGTTCATGTTTAAAACAATCTAGGAAATCAATTACAATGAAAGAATAATGAAAATAAAACATGTACACCCTTTTCTCTCGAATTGGATGAACGGTACCCAAATCCGGATCTACACTTTGATTAATCTCCCAAACTGCCTCTTGAATTGCTCCACTACTGTTTTGCACTCGGAATCTTACGATTCCGGGATCCTTACGATTCCGGGATTCTTACTCACTGCAACTCTCTCTCGCACTCAGTATTGTGCAGAAACCGAACCAGCCACTAGGGCTCAATGTCACTCTTTCTCTTTCCCCCCTTTTCTTAAGAAAAACTCATTTTTTCTTATATATTTAACTCAGCACGGCCGTGTCCAAGGCCAGGCTGTCAAGACGTCAAGTCCAGCCGCGGCCAACCGTGGATCTCACCAAGTAGGGTTTCACCACTGCAGCCCCGTGTTGTCCACCACGGGCCGTGTTTCTCCCCGTGTTGGCCACCACGGGTCGTGCTGAAGGCCATGGTGGCTACGAAAACCGTGCCCAAAGTGCTAATTTCAAGAATCAAAGCCAATGGTTGAGCACGGCCAGAGTCCAGGCCGTGCTCAATGTATGCATTGCGGGCTCTTATCCGATCTTGATGAATTCTCGTCCGTTTCCGCACGTATTGATCTATAATTGCTTAAACAACGATGATGGTCCTATAAATGTTCCTGAAATGCAAAAGAACACAAAACACGGGTGATCTGGGAATAAAAGCACAATAATTGCTAAGAACATACGCAATAATATGGAAGCAAATATGTGTAAAACTATGCTTATCAAATTACCCCACACTTAAGCTATTGTTTATCCTCAAGCAATTAACAACTCACCTCATAAAACTACAGTTAGCAATTCCTTTCAGTTTATGCCCCTAGTCCACAACAGAGATTATTCAACACATCTCAAAGGATACTCAATCATAAATCAAATTACAAATCATTAACAAAGAATGGAAATAATATTAATGCATGAGTAACTTAAAATGATAACTCAACACAAACATCATGAACCAATGCCTCACAGGGATCACTCAAGTCGCTCAAAGTGTATATTAGGTGAATAACAAATCCCTTAAAGCAAATGCACAAGACCCGCTCACCATAAGCTTGCTCATAAATCATATCTTCGCTACTGTGAATAAGTAAATACCAAAATCAAAGGGTCTTTACCAAGGTTGAAATGGGGCTAAGGTAAAGGTACGGAGATTTGGATAGAAGTGTGAAAGTGCTGGAATTCGTGCGATAAACAATAGTATATGCTCAAAGGATTAAATGCCTAAGATCATAAAAAGAATCATTCACTAAAATCCCTACTTCATAGAATAACGCTCGCAAATGCTCTAAATCCAATAAAAAGATAAATAATTAAAGAGATTTGTTTATTATATATTCTTTTTTTTTCTTCTTCTTCTTTTTTTTCTCTCTTTTTTTTTTTTTTTTATAATAATGAACTAGCAGCTTATTAGCGACCACTGCATACAACTCGAATAAACATAAAGAATAACAAATACAAATTGGATCAAAGGGAGCATTTAAAATATCAAAAAGATTTAGTGAATTTACCAACATAGCAACTAGCATTTTAATCCCACATATAGTCGAACATATCACAGAAAGAAATTCCAGCATAAGGGTAAAGGAAAGATAAATGTAAAGAATGGTATAATTGAAGTGTATAGGTGTAGATTATGAAGAAAAGGTTAGGCTCAAAAATTGGCTAACTAATGGAAACATAAGGTGGTAGGCTTTTGGTCAAATGTGGGAATCCTAAATCGCCCAAATCATCTCATGGTATTCACAATATTCATGTAACTTCAACATGCATTACAAAGCAAGTTCTAGGAGCAAAGTTAAGTACAATGCACACTCAAACAAGAAATATAAAGAGCATAAGCATAATGAATGCTCAACTGGCTCAAAATCTCACTTTCAGGTGTGGTATTAGGTGCGATTGGTTCGAAACATCATTAATTGAATCATTATTTAAGAAACACATGCATATGATATTATCAACGTTCTAAGTTAAAATTCGACAATTCGAAAACAATTAAATAACACCGGTTTAACCCGTGAGGGTTGATGTGTAAAACACCATAAATTGTTTTCCAAGGACAATGAACAACAAAGAAAAGTAACTACAATTCTATAAATCAAGTCATCAATCAGCTCAAAATTAGCATACTCAAGTGCATAAAAACACAATGTCCTAACATCTCCTAAAAATACACAACACCTAGCCATAGCAATTAAAAATCCATATGAGAGATTAGGGTTTACCCATAAGCACCCCACACTTAAAGAACACAACGTCCTCGAGTGTAAAATGTTATGGATACCCCGCATGGAATGCTCAACTAAGAGAACAAAAGCAATACAATCCAAGTGCATGACATGTATGAAAAATAAAGTAAATAAATACAGGAAAAATAAAAAGATCTAGGGGATCGCCTGATCATCCATCGAGGCCGATGTTGTGGAAATTCAAGTGCCTCCTGGTAGAATCAGAAATAATAAAATAAAGAAATAAAATTAAAACTGAAAATATGAAAACTAAAACTAATAAAATATTTCAAAACAAAAGGTTAAAAAAAAAAAAATAGAAATTAAAGATAAAAATTGGGGTGCCTCCCAAAAGCGCTTCTTTTTGATGTGATGAGTCTTCTTAGCTGGACTCATGGTGAAAAGCAAACGGTAGGGATTGGCGACCATCCATCATTCTTCCAAGTAAATGGCTTCAAATATCCGCTTAGAGGGATAATTGTCAACTTCCTCTTCCGACTATCAAGCAAGTCGCCAAGATGATGGGCAAGACTAGCTCCTCGTATAATTGCATGTAGTCATGATGCTTCAGGGCTCTTCCAATTTGAAAGTCGAAGTTTCACCAATTGGAAGGATTGACGATTGGGCAATTTCTTCAGAACGTCAATGGTTTCCTCTAGTCCTTGTATTGGTTCACTTGCTAGAAGAAACTCGAGCTCCTCCAAGACTTCTTCATTGGATAACTCATGCTCATCTTCCATCATCGAACGGACTTGTGGAAAATCCACCAAAAATTCCTCTAATCGCAACTCAAAGATCATCAATCATACATTCCGGTTGGTAGTCTTTCGGAGGGATTATGTTTGCCTCTTCCTTTCCGGTTCCATCTCCATGTTCAAGAAATCGTCCCGCACATAAGCATCATCGTCAAACATAATAGATAAACCGGAAAAATTCTCACCTGAACGCAAAGTGACGGCGCTCAAATGTTCCTCGGATTCGATGGCGTTTGATAGAGTTCTCAATTGCTCTTGACTAGTAACTTGAAGATTAAGCCTACTTGATGCTCTATGTTATTAATCAAGGCTTGTTGATCTTCAAGTATCCTCTCATTTGTTGGAATCTATCATCAAGACTTGTAATGAACCTCATCATCGGCTCCTCCGACACTAACTCTTCATCTTGAGTTGAAGGTGCAAGAGTAGGCTACTTGATGTGGTTGCCGAGATTCGGTGGTTCGGGCCATCTAAGCTCCATCCATAGGGTGAATGAGTACTCCACTCTTGATTATAGGTGCTTCCATACGAGTCACTTGGCCAATTGCCCGTATAATTCACCTGTTCACATTTATAAGAATAAGGAGTAAAATCAGTGCACAATGGACAATCATTACTCAAATGTAAACCACAACAAAATTCATAAAAGACTTGAGATGAAAGGATAGGAGAAGAGAGTTAATCGGTAGCCCTGCAAAATGATTCCACTCGAGCATCTAAAGATGCACGGGCATCCCAATTTTTAGCACTTTCTTGGTTCCTATTCTCATTTTCCAATGCGTCATACAAAGATTTTGAGTTTAGCATTGAACCTCCTTATCATTCACTATATGAATCATAAACTTAAGCTAAATAAATATGTACAAATAAAATAAAATAAATAAACAAATAAAAATAAAAATCATAAAATAATAAGAAAGAAAAAAAAATGGCTAAATTAACAAATAGCAAATTTCACTCTAGTTTTCAAACAATTCCCCGGCAACGGCGCCAAAAACTTGATGGTTGCTACTCGTGTTAGCTACAATCTAAGGCAGTGTACCTATCGATGCAGTCTAGCACTAATGGC
Source organism: Ricinus communis (assembly GCF_019578655.1). Classification (NCBI taxonomy): domain Eukaryota; kingdom Viridiplantae; phylum Streptophyta; class Magnoliopsida; order Malpighiales; family Euphorbiaceae; genus Ricinus; species Ricinus communis. The sequence goes on from NC_063259.1 coordinate 2,277,484, forward strand.
GAGTATCAAGGTCGTATTCCTCGGGAAAGCGAAAGCCCAGAGTTACTTCTTTGTTCTTTGTTATATTAACCTAAAATGGATGATGAATAAATTCTAAACTAACTATTAACTACGAGCTAAGTTCTAAGGGAGATGCAGGAGTAATTGATAAGTGAAATAATCAAGACAAGAAGACAAACCCAAAGGGAATCTAAACTGGTTGGCATCCGAACAAAAGATAAAGGATCAGTGAGTCTAATTATGCTACCCGTGGATGAATTCTTAACCGAATTCAGTTTGTTGGAGTTGTTTTCTCACACTAACAAATATAACCATGTTACGAGGTTGCTTTCTGATATTTACAAATATACCCCTCTTACGGGATTATTTTTTTATATTCTTAAATATATCCCTTTTTTGAGGTTGTTTCTCATAGACATAAAATATACCCCTCTAATGGGATTCTTTTTAACTATTTATAAATATACCCCTCTTACGGGATTGTTATCTCACAATCATAACTGTACACTTCGTATGGCATTGTTTTATCATATACACAAATATCCCCTTTCACGGGTTATTTTCTCATATTCATAAATATATCCACTTTACGAGGTTATTTTTTTATATTCATAAATATATCCACTTTATGGGTCATAAATATACTCCTCTTACGGGGTTGTTATCTAATATTTACAAATATAGCGCTCTTACAAGGTTATTTTCTTATATTCACAAATATACCACTCCTACGGAGTTGTTTTCTCATATTTTTAAATCTATCCTTTTTACAGGGTTATTTTCTCATACTCACAAATATACCTCACTACGGGTTATTTTCTTATATTTATAAATATACCCTTCATACGAGGTTATTTTCTCATACTCACAAATATACCTCTCTTTCTTTATTGTTTTCTCATGTTCTCATACTAAAAAATATACCCTTTTAACGAGGTTCTTTTCTAATATTTATAAATATACTCCTATTATATGATTTTTTTTAATATTAGAAAATTTACCCTTCTTATGGGGTTTTTTTTTCCATATTCACAAATATACCCCTCTTTCGGACTAATTTTCTAATATTTATAAATATACCTCTTGTAGGATATTATGTTTTCATATTCTTAAATATCGCAATTTTATGGAGTTGTTTTCTCATATTGACAAATATGACCCTCTTATGGGGCTCTTTTCTCATATTCATAAATATACCCTCTTTCGAAGATGTTCTCTAATATATACAAATGTACCACTCTTACAGAATTTATATTCTTACATATACCCCTTTAATGGGGTTGTTTTCTCATACTGACAAATATAACCCTTTTACGGGGTTATTTTCTAATATTTACAAATATACATCTTTTATGGGATTATTATCTCATACTCCTAAATATACCCCTCTTACAGGATTGTTTCCTCATTTTCTTAAATGTACCCCCCTCTTTATGGGGTTATTTTCTAATATTTCTAAATATACCTCTCTTATAGGGTTCTTTTTCCAAACTCATAGATGTACCTCGCTTACGGGTTTATTTTCTCATTTTTAGAAGTATACCCCTCTCATAAGGTTGTCTTATCATATTCTTAAATACACCTCTTTTTATAGGGTTGTTTTCTCAACAAATATACCTCTTTAATGAGGTTGTTTTCTAATATTTATAAATATACTCCTCTTTTGATGTTTCCTAATATTTATAAATATACTCCTATGATCTGGTTGTTATATCATACTCATTACTAAACCCCTCTTATGGGTTGGTTTATCATATTCTTAAATGTACCCATTTAACGAGGATGTTTTCTCATACTCATAAATATACTCCTTTTACGGGGATTGTTTTTAATATTTATAAATATACCCCTCTTACGAGGTTCTTTTCTCATATTCACGCATATACTCCTCTAACGGGGTTGTTTTCTAATATTTACAAATATACTCCTCTTACAAGCTTATTATCTCAGACTCCTAAATAAACTCCTCTTACGGAGTTGTTTTCTCATATTCTGAAATGTATCCCTTTTACGAAGTTGTTTTTCACACTCACAAATATGCCCCTCTTACGGGGTTATTTTTTAATATTTACAAATATGTCCGTCTTATGGTTTTCTTTTCTGATGCTCACAAATGTACCCCTCTTTCATGGTTACTTTCTAATATTTATAAATATACCCCTCTTTACAAGATTGTTTTCTTATATTCTAGAATACACCTCTTTTATGGGACTTTTTTCTCACACTCGTAAATATGCCCCTCTAATGGGGTTGTTTTCTTATACTTACAGATGCACCCCTCTGACGGCATTGTTATTTCATACTTAGAAATATAAACCTCTTACGTGTTGTTTCCTAATATTTACAAATATACCCTCTTATAAGATTTTTTTCTCATACTCACAAATATAAACCTCATATGAGGTTATTTTCTAATATTTATAAATATATCCTCTTATGGTGTTTTTCTTATATTCTTAAATATACCCCTTTTACAAGGTTGTTTTCTCATATTCTTAAATATGCCCCTTTTACGTGATTATTTTTTCATACTTAGAAATATACCCCCCTAACAGGATTTTTTTCAATATTTATAAGTATACTCCCTTATGGGGTTGTTATCGCATACTCATAAATATACTTCTCTTACGAAGTTATTTTTTTATATTCGTAAATGTACCCCTATTTACGGGTCATTTTCTCATACTCATAAAAATACCCCTCCTACAGGGTTGATTTCTAATATTTATAAATATACCCCTCTTGTGGGGGTTGTTTTCTAATGTTTACAAATATACCCTTCTTCCTGGGTTCTTTTCTCATATTCACAAATACACTCCTCTTTCAGGGTTATTTTCTAATATTTATACATACACTCCTCTTACGGGATTATTTTTTCATATTCTGAAATATACACCTTTTATAGGATTTTTTTCTCTTACTGATAGATATAGCCCTCTTACAAAGTTATTTTCTAATATTCATAAATATACCCCTCTTACGGGGTTGTTTTCTCTTATTCTTAAATGTATCCCTTTTACAGGGTTCTTTTCTCAAACACAAAAATATACCTCTCTTATGCGGTTATTTGCTAATAATTATAAATATACCCCTCTTACGGGGTTGTTTTCTCACACTCATAAATGTATCCCTCTTACGGGGTTATTTTCTAATATTGATGAAATATACCCATTTTACGGGATTGTTTATCCATAATCTTAAATATACCCTTTTTATGGGATTTTTTTCTCATACTAACAAATATAGCCCTATTACGGGACTCTTTTCTCATATGCACAAATATAACTCTCTTTCGGAGTTATTTTCTATATTTATAAATATACCCTTTTTACGGGATTGTTTTATCATATGCACAAATATAACTCTCTTTCGGAGTTATTTTCTATATTTATAAATATACCCTTTTTACAGGATTGTTTTATCATATTCTTAAATATACCACTTTTAGGGGGTTATTTCCTCATTTTGACAAATAAAACCTTCTTACGGGTTTGTTTTCTATTATCTATAAATATGCCCCTCTTACTAGGTTATTATCTCATACTCCTAATATATCCCTCTTACAGAGTTGTTTTCTCATATTCTCAAATGTACCCTTTTTACAGGGTTGTATTCTCGTACTCACATATATACCCCTTGTATGGAGTTATTTTCTAATATTTACAAAGATACCCCTCTTACAATGTTGTTTTCTCATATTCTTAAATATACCACTTTTACAAAATTGTTTTCTCACACTCACAAATATATTCTCCTAATGGGATTGTTCTCTAGTATTTACAAATATACCTTTCTTACAAGGTTGTTATCTCATACTCACAAATTTACTCCTCTGACGTGGTTGCTTTCTAATATTTATAAGTATAACCCTGTAACGAGGTTCTTTTCTAATATTTATAAATATACCCCCTCTTACAGGGTTGCTTTTTAATATTTTTAAATATATGTCTCTTACAAGGTTCTTTTCTCATATTAACAAATATACCTCTCTTTCGGCGTTATTTTTTAATATTTACAATTGTACCCTTCTTACGGGATTATTTTTTTATATTCTTAAATATGGCCACTTTATAAGGTTGTTTTCTCATACTCACAAATATAACCCTCTTACAGGTTTGCTTTCAAATATATAAGAATATACTCCACTTACCGGGTTGTTATGTCATACTCATGAATATTTCCCCTCTTATGGAGTTATTTTCTTATATTCTTAAATATACCCCTTTAACGGGGTTATTTTTTCATAATCACAAATATACTCCTCTTATGGAGTTGTTTTCTAATGTTTACAAATATACCCATCTTACAGGATTGTGTCATAATATTTACGAATATCCCCTTACGGGGTAATTTTTTCATACTCACAAATATACCTCTCTAACAGGGTTATTTTCTATTATTTATAAATATACCCCTCTTGCGATGTCGTCCTTCATATTCTTAAATATACCCCTTTTACGTGGTTGTTCTCCCATACTCATAAATATAGTCCTCTTACGGGGTTATTTTCTCATACTCACAAATATACCCCTCTTACGGGATTATTTTCTCATATTCTTAAATTTATCTCTTTTACGGGATTGTTTTCTCATACTCACAAATATACCTCACTTACTGTGTTGTTTCTCATATACTTAAATATATCCTTCTCACGGTATTATTTTCTCATATTTATAATTATATCCTTTTTACGGTGCTATTCTCTTAAACTCATAAATATACCCCTTTTACAGGGTTGTTTTTTCATATTCTTAAATGTACCCCTTTTACGGAGTTATTTTCCCATACTCACAAATATATCCCTCTTTTGGGATTGTTCTATAATATTAATAAATATACCCCTCCAATGGAATTGTTATTTCATGCTCCTAAATGTAACCCTCTTACGGTATTATTTTCTAATATTTACAAACATATCCCTTTTTACGGGATTTTTTTTCTAATATTTATAAATTTACCTCTTTTACGGTGTTATTTTCTAATATTTATAAATATACCCCTCTTACGAAGCTCTTTTCTCATATTCATAAATATACCCTTCTTTCATAGTTATTTTCTAATATTTATAAATATACCCCTCTCATGGGATTATTTTCTCATATTCTTAAATATACCCCTTTTATAGGGTTTGATGCAGTTCCACCATTGACATTGACGGAGGCTCAAGAGGAAGACATGTTGAGCGTTCATTCAAATGGACCTATCACGAGGGCTCGTGCCAAAGCTATTGCTCAAGCCACTTCGAGCATTGTCACCAAGGCCTTTGCAAGGAATGGAGCGTCCTCAATTTCCACACCTACCTTCAAGATTTTATCATTGTCTACTTGGCATGAAGAGACTTCCTAAACTTAAACTTTCATCCTTGGGTTTGTATTGCTATTTGTTTTTATTTTTTATTTGTATTTATTTAGCTTGTTTTCCTTTACTAGAAATCTAGGTTTAGGGTTCCCATATATATGGGATATTGGTTTTGTTTTATTCGCAGGTCGAATTTTATACAAGGAATTGTGAGAGCTTTGGACTCCCCCCTTGTCTTCGACGTCGCCTTTCTTATTTGTGCTGACCCTATTCTTAAACACTATCACCCTTTAATCTACATTCTTGTTTGGAATTAAGTCCATCTTCATTAATTGTTTCGTCCCATTTTCATTTCAATGCGACTGTCCTTTAATTTCTCTAATTGAGAAAGTGGGATTGTGTTTTATTTCCATCATTGTTCGCCCCCAATTTCATTGTAACATGGTTGGCCTTCATCATCCAATTTATGTTAGTGGGATTGTGCCCACTTAACATCATCAAATTAGTGGAATTGTGTTCACCTCCTACTACGTCACTTTGGCCTTCATCATCCGAATTGTGATAGTGGGATTGTCCCCACTTTCAATCTTCAAATTAAGTGGAATCGTGTCCACTTCCTACTACATCACTTTGGCCCTCATCATCCAAATTGTGATAGTGGGATTGTCCCTATTTTCAATCTTCATTAAGTGGAACCGTGATCAATCCCATACCTACGTCATCTTGGCCTTCACTTGTCCACATTTGTATCCCGTATTCATAGCACAATTTAGAATTGTGCTGCCTCCTTTCCAAGGCCGTGGACGTGTCCTCCACCTCCTTCTATCAAGGCTGTCTTAGACGTCAACAAGAGAGGTCTTGCCATACATCCTACCTAGATCCGACTCAAGCAAGCCTTCTAAGGGGCTAACACATCAATTTAGTATCAGCTTCTAGGGATACGACGTGTTGTTCATCATTCTCTTATTTCAATTTCTCCCATTATATTTCTAACCCTCACATGTGTTTCCATTTCTTTATTTTTGTCATAGCTGTTCAGCCTTTCCAACCACAACCAAAAAAAAAGCAAAAGAAAAAGAGTCCTTAGGTTCGGATATATTTCACACCGAGAATGTTATGCTTTGTTATCACCCTATTTCCTTGTATGCAATAGTACTATCTTGCTTTATCATATTATCTAGCATATTGACCTTTTGATTATTTTGCTGCATAATATATCTTGCATGAATATAAGTTCGCGGTTGTTGTAACAAGCCTACAATCATCTTCTAAAATTAGAGCAAGGTTGCATTCCACGAATACACTAAAATTTGTGCTGTTACCTTGTTCTCTTGTTTATTACCATCACTAGTGCAGTTAAAAATTTAAGCAAGGTTGCATTCCATGAATACACTAAAATTTGTGCTGTTACCTTGTTTTCTTACTTGTCACCATCACTAGTGCAGTTGAAATTCAACAACAAAAAAAGAACCGATCATAAAAATTGAAGACGTTAGCATACATCCATTTCATACAACACAATCAATCAACGACTTTATTTTGCATAGATTATTTACTTTGATTTAATCATCATGGGACAATATTGCAGGCATGATTTGGCTTGAATAGGTTATTGCATACAAGTTCACTTCTTGCCTTCACCTCCCTCACAGATTATTTAATGTAGCTATCGGGAGATTTTGTTACTTTGAGTGTGTTGGACTGCATCTTGTGCTTCTTGTAGTTGTTGATGTTTTTGTTGTTATTAACCTCTTGCTATGTCTGTGCATGAGGAGGAACTTGAAGTGCAAGTGGCTGAATTGTTAGCGACGAAGGAATGCCTTGACAAGTCCAAGGCTGAGCGCATTGTTCTGGTTGAACGGTTGGCCACTATGGAGCGCCAACTAGCTCACTTAACACGCCTTATGGAGGCTCAACATAGGCCTATTGGGGCGCCCCCTTCCTTAGTCCCGGACACTCTGTTAGCTGCTAGTGTCGGACAACAAGTTCTTTAACACTCCTAGCATAATAGGAGCAAGGGACTAGCGTCATCATCACACCAACAACATGTTCACCACAAGCAGTCCAACAGGCTGCAGTCTGTCATTCAGAGGCCTGCTATCGATGACATTGATGATCGGTGGCAACCAAGATCCAACTCTAGAGACATCAATGATAATGGTCATTACTCGGACCATGCAGACACCCCAAGAGGCAACCACCAATCACTTGAGCGACACAGGTATGATCACTCTAACCATGATACTCATTACTATGGGCGTCACTCCATCCGCACCAACAATGCACAGCCTACCACACAGCCGGATAGAGGCCATATGCAGCCTGCACCTCAAGCTCCTTTTAAACCCTATTCTCCATTTACTTTCAGTGAATATGATGAGGAGGATATGCACTTAGCTGGCCAGGTAAACCCAGGTAATTACCACCCTCCAGCTTGCTGAACCTATCAAGAACCAAGTTCATCCGGAGGGGTGGATTCCTCTTTACATCCCTACACTTTTGTTTCATGATAATGTTAATGCTAATGCCTACGATGAGTATGAGAATATGCAGCCTAGGCATAGGAGAGGCCATAATGGAGATCGTGGGAATGCATATAACAATCACGGTGACCGCGGCTTTGAGGAGATATGCCAAGTTCAACCCAATCATAACTCTAGATGCGATATCAAGGTAAAGATTAAAACTTTATTGGTGAATATGATGCGACTATCTTTTTGGATTAGCTGCAGGCAACAGAACATGCACTTCAGCATTGCCACTATTCTGAAGAGGAAAAGGTGGAGATTGCCACTTTGCACTTCCGAGGAGCCGCAAGATCGTGGTGGTATAGAGATGTGGCCAATAGAGCTCGCATGGGATGTGAGCCTATTCGACAATGGCACCAACTTGTCTTCATCATGACTCAAAAGTATGTGCCTCCGGAATATAAGAATGAGATGAGATTGAAGATAGCCTTAGCTCGACAAGGAACTGAAACACCTCTTGAGTTCTTTGCACAATTAGAGGACTTGTATTTCAAGGCTGGCATGAGTGTCACTCTGGCCACCATTCGGACCATATTTCTCCATGGTCTTCATGTTAATTTGAAGGAAGAAGTCGATGTGTTGCCTATCAAGGACTTAACTGTGCTTGCACACGACGCTCAAAAGGTCCACTTTAAACTCGTGTGCAAGAAGGTCTATCCTTGGCTCTCGGCTTCTTCAACAAAAAGGTATGATTCTAACCCTAGTCTTAAGTTTTCTACTAATTCTAATGCTAATGTGCAGCCTAGGTCTCAAGCTCCTATCTCTGGCCGGCCTATACGCCCCACTGAGACTCCTAAACCGGTTGCAGCCCCATCTCAACCTCCATATGGCCCCCATCAAGAGAAGACGAGCGGTAGAGTATGCTATAAATGTGGCGGGCGCGGTCATATTTTGCACGATTTTCCAAATCCTAGGAAGGTATTATTCTCTCAAGCTACGGGGTATGAATCATTTGATGTTGAAGAGGACAATGACGAGGATTCGAGACCTGTTTATGATCACCTTGCTGATGAGGAGCCTTATGCTTGTGGTCCTCTCTTTTTGATTTTGACAATCAAATTGATTGGAATTTCAAAATTGATTAAGTATAAAAGCAATTGAATAGCCAACAACTAATATTCAAGAGCCAAAGGAACAATTTACTGAAATTTATTTAATAATTTGTTACTCCCCCTCAATAGTTGCATTTCTGCCCTTTTTGAATTGTAATCAAACAAATTTGATTACTTAGGTTAGTTATTAATCAACTCTCCCCTTATGATCAATAATCATTTTGAGTGTTCTATCCATAGGTTTCTCTCCCTCTTTGGTCATTAGTTATTAATCAACTCTCCCCCTTTGATCATTAATCATTTTGAGTGTTCTATCCAAAGGTTTCTCTCTCCCTTTGGTCATGAATCAATTTTGCTTATTCTCCCCCTAGATTCTCTATTTTGATTCTAACAACCAAGTTAATTATCACTAACATCATGACTGAGTGTCTATATGACAAAGCATCAAAGGAACCGAGCCTATCCTAAACATTCTTTAGCCTTGAAGCATGTCTTGTAAAAAGACCTAAAAAGCGCAAGGGCGCTTCCAAGATGTGGGGGTACTTTTCATAAGGCTAAAAGTTTACAAAGCATTGAAAAGTCCACTTGACAGAAGGCCAATCATTTCATGACATTTGGCAGTCAAAGTGTCAAGGCTCTAGAAAAAATGAGGGCACCTCTCTTTAGGCCTTGAAAAGTTTTTTGGCAGAAGATAGTGAAATGAGAAGCGAGAGGGCACTTCTAGGGGCAGTCAAGGCAAGCACGAGGGCGCTATTATGGCGTGGGGGAGTTTTCCTATTTAATGCAATGTCAGTAACCATTGAGGCATCAATACCCTATCAGTACCACGTGGTTGGAGCCATTGGAGCCCCAACGTCTCTTTTCAGAAAGCGAGAGCGCGCTTGGAATGCGCGGGGACGCTTCTCATGACTTTAGGAAACTTTTGCCAAGTCATCAAATCTTGGATTTAAGGAGTTTTGGCTTCATTATAATGTCTCAAAGGGGTTAGTATGTGTATAAATACCCCTCTTAAAGACTCTACAACTAAGTGTGTGAATTAGATATACTAAAAATCTTGCAAATTTATTTCTAAACTTTCTATACTCATTTTCTTTCTTTGTAGAGTATATTAAGTTGAAAACTTTATTCAACTAAAACTTAAAAGGGTTGCTGTGTGAGCCTAGGTAATAAAAACACAAGGAATTGGTTGTTGAGTAACCATTAATACTCAAGGGTTTAGGGACTTAGTGAGAGTTTGATACACTAAGGGAAGAAGTTTAGTGTGATCCTTGAAAAAGTTATTGGATGAACTTGTAAAATCCAAGGTTGTAATCTAAGTGAATATAGTGAAATATCAAGTGTGACCTTGAGAAGTGGACGTAGGGAGGTTTATTCCTAAACCACTGTAAATCCTTGGTGTTATCTTCTCTAACACTTAATCTCCCTACTTTTACCTTAACCTCTTGTGCTCTACCTAAATTTTTTTATTTCCGCAATTTAAGGTCACCAATTCAACCACCCTTCTTGGTTCCAAGGGAGAACATATAAATATATCCCTCTTACAGGGTTATTATCTCATACTCATAAATATATCCCTCTTATATGGTTATTTTCTAATATTTACAAATATACCCCTCTTACGAGGTTATCTTCTCATATTTACAAATATATCCTTCTTATGGGATTCTTTTCTCATTTTTACAAATGTACCCTTCTTACAGGATTACTTTCTAATATTTATAAATATACCCCTCTTTACAAAATTGTTTTCTCATATTCTAGAATACACCCTTTTTTATGGGTTTTATTTCTCATACTCACAAATATACCCCTATAACGGGGTTGTTTTCTAATATTTATATGTATACCCACCTTACGATGTTGTTATCTCATATTCAGAAAGATATACCTCTTACAGGGTTATTTCCTAATATTTAAAAATATACCCTCTTACATGGTTGTTTTCTCATACTCACAAATATTACTCTCATTCAGGGTTATTTTATAATATTTATAGATATATCCCTCTTATGGTGTTGATTTTTCCTATTCTTCAATATACCCCTTTTACGGGGTTGTTTTCTCATATTCTTAAATATACCGCTTTTATATGATTATTTTCTCATACTCATAAATATACCCCCAGCGGAATTTTTTTCAATATTTATAAGTTTACCCTCTTACGAGGTTGTTATTTGATACTCATAAATATACCCCCTTATGTGGTTGTTTTCTTATATTTTTAAATGTACCCTATTTTACGGGATTATTTTCTCATATTCATAAATATACCCCTTCTATAGGGTTATTTTTTAATATTTACAAATCTACCACTTACGGGGTTTTCTTCTCATACTCACGAATGTATCCCTCTTATGCGGTTCTTTTCAAATATTTACAAATACACCTATCTTACTGAGTTGTTTTCTAATATTTATAAATATACCCTTCTTATGGGGCTCTTTTCTCATATTCACAACTATACCCCTCTTCTGATGTTATTTTTTAATATTTACAAATAAGCTTCTCTTACAGAATTATTTTTTCATATTTTGAAATATACCACTTTTATGTGGTTGTTTTCTCATACTGACAAATATAGCCCTCTTACGGGGTTATTTTCTAATATTTATAAATATACCCTCTCTTACGGTGTTGTTATCTCATTCTTATAAATATACCCCTCTTACGGGATTATTTTCTCATATGCTTAAATATATCCCTTTTACGGGGTTCTTTTATCATAGACACAAATATATACCTTTAATGGGGTCATTTAATATACCTTTTTTATGGGAATCTTTTATCGCGCTCACAAATGTATCCTCTTACGCGATTATGTTCTAATATTGACAAAATATACCCAGTTTATGGAGTTATTTTCTTATATTGATAAATATAGCCCTTTCACGGGGCTCTTTTATGATATTCACAAATATACCCCTCTTTCAAAGTCATTTTTTAATATTGACAAATATACCCCTTTTACAAAATTATTTTATCATATTCTTAAATATACCCTTTCTAGGGTGTTGTTTTCTCATACTGATAAATATAGCCCACTTACGTGGTTGTTTTCTAATATTTATAAATATACCCCTCTTACAGGGTTATTATCTCGTTCTCCTAATATACCCCTTTTATGCGGTTGTTTTCTCATATTATTAAATGTACCCCTTTTACAAGGTTGTATTCTCATACTCACAAATATACAACTCGTATGGGGTTATTTTCTAATATTTACAAAGATACCCCTCTTACAGTGTTGTTTCCCCACATTCTTACATATACTACTTTTACGAGATTGTATTTTTTTATAATCACAAATATACCCCCTAATAGGGTTGTTCTCTAGTATTTACAAATATATCTCTCTTACGGAGTTATTCTTTCATACTCAGAAATATACCCTTCTAACGGGGTTACTTTCTAATATTTATAAAATACTCCTCTAATGGGGTTCTTTTCTAATATTTATAAATATACCCTTCTTACGGGATTGTTATCTCATATTCATACATATACCCCTCTCATAAGGTTATCTTCTAATAATAATAATAAAAGTATATCCCCCTAACGGAGTTATTTTTCCATATTCATAAATATATCCCCTTTACTAGATTATTTTCTCATATAGAAAGATATACCCCTTTTACGAGGATGTTGTCTCATACTCACAAATATACCGCTTCTACGAGATTGTTTTCTCATACTCACAAATATGGCCCCCTAATGGTGTTGTTTTCTCCTACTCATTACTATGCCCCTCTCTTGGGGTTGTTTTATAATATTTACAGATATACCCCTCTTACGGGGTTGACTTCTCATTTTCTCACCCCTTTTACGGGTGGTTCTATGATACTCACGAATATTATCGCTCTGACAGGGTTACTTTCTAATATTTAGAAATATACCACTCTAACTGGTCTCTTTTCTAATATTTATAAATATACTTTTCTTACATGGTTGTTTTCTCATGTTTACAAATATACCCCTCTTAAAGGATTCTTTTCTCATATTCACAAATATATCACTCTTTCGGGGTTATTTTCTAATATTTATAAATAATACCCCTCTTATGGGATTCTTTTCTCATGCTAAAAAATATACCCCTCTTACGGGGTTCTTTTCTCATTCTCACAAATATACCCCTCTTACGGGGTTACTTTCTAATATTTACAAATATATTCCTCTTTACAGGGTTGTTTTCTCATATTCTAGAATATACTCCTTTTTATAGGATTTCTTTCTCATACTAATAAATATGCCCCTCTAATGGGGTTCTTTCTTATAATTACAAATACAACCCTCTTACGGGGTTGTTATCTCATACTCAGAAATATACACCTCTTACGAGGTTGTTTCCTAATATTTTTAAATATACCCCTTTTACGAGGTTATTTTCTAATATTTACAAATATACCATCTTACAGGGTTGTTTTCTCATACTCGCAAATATAACCCTCATACGAGGTTGTTTTTTAATATTTATAAATGTATCCCTCTTACGTTGTCTGTTTTATATTCTTAAATAGACCCATTTTATAGGGTTGTTTTCTCATACTCACAAATATACTCGCCTTAGGCGGTTGTTATCTCATACTCACAAATATACCCGTCTTACAGGGTTGTTTTATCATATTCTTAAATATACCTTTTTTACGTTATTGTTTTCTCATACACACAAATATACCCCGTAAAGGGGTTTTTTTTAATATTTATAAATATACCGCCCTGATAGGGTTGTTATCTCATATTCATAAATATACCCCTCTTTTATGGGGTTGTTTTCTCATATTGACAAATATAGCCCTCTTACGGGGTTGGTTTCTAATATTCTAGAATATACTCCTCTTACAGGGTTATTATCTCATACTCCTAAATATACTGCTCTAACAGGGTTGTTTCTTCATTTTTTTAAATATACAATTTTTACAGGGTCGTATTCTCATACTAACAAATATACCACTCTTATGGGGTTATTTTTTAACATTTTGAAATATATCCCTCTTATAAGGTCCTTTTCTCATACTCACAGATGTACCTCTCTTACAGGATTGTTTTCTTTTTCTAGAAATATACCCCTCTTATAGGGTTGTTTTATCATATTCTTAATTATATCTCTTTTTATGGGGTTGTTTTCTCATACTTACAAATGTACCTCTCTAACGGGGTTGTTTGCTAATATTTATAAATATACCCCTCTTTTAGGGTTGTTTTCTAATATTTATAAATATACTTCTCGTATCGGGTTGTTATGTCATACTCATAAATATACCCCTCTTATAGGGTTGTTTTATCATATTCTTAAATATACCTCTTTAACGGGGTTGTTTTCTCATACTCACAAAGATACTGCATTTACGGGGTTGTTTTCTAATATTTACAAATACACCCCTCTTACAGAGTTATTATCTCATACTCCTAAATATACTCCTCTTACGGGATTGTTTTCTCATATTCTTAAATGTACTCCATTTATGGAGTTGTATTCTCATACACACAAATATACCCCTCTTACAAGGTTATTTTCTAATATTTATAAATATACCTTACTTATGGATTTCTTTTCTCATGCTCACAAATGTACCCCTCTTACAAGTTTACTTTCTAATATTTATGAATATACTCCTCTTTGCAAGGTTGTTTTCTCATATTCTAGAATACACCCCTTTTTATGAGATTTTTTCTCATACTCATAAATAGGCCCCTTTAATGGGGCTGTTTCCTAATTTTTCTTAAATATACTCCTCTTATGAGGTTATTTCCTAATATTTACAAATATACCATCTTATAGGGTTGTTTTTTCATACTCGCAAATATAACCCTCATACGGGGTTGTTGTCTAATATTTATGTTTTTTTAATATTCTCAAATATTCACCTTTTACAGGGTTGTTTTCTTATACTCACAAATATACTCCTCTTACGTGTGTTATTTCATACTCACAAATGTACCCATCTTATAATGTTATTTTCTTATATTCTTTAATATACCCCCTTTACGCGATTGTTTTCTCATACTCACAAATATAGCCCCCTAAAGGGGTCTTTTCTCAATATTTATAAATATATCCCCTTTACGTGGTTGTTATCTCATACTCATAAATATACCCCTCTTACGAGGTTGTTTTCTTCTATTCCTAAATGTACCCCTATTTACGAGGTTATTTTCTCATACACACTAATATACCCCTTCTATAAAGTTGTTTTCCAATATTTATAAATATACCTCCCTTATAGAGTTTTCTCTAATGTTTACAAATATACCCTTCTTACGGGGTATTTTTCTCATATTCACAAATACACTTCTCTTTCAAGGTTATACCCGTTACGATGCGAGTATTGTATATAAATGAACATTTTGTCGAGTAAGACATTGTGATTTTCTAAAATTTACAAATGCACTCCTCTTACGGGATTGTTATTTCATATTCTTAAATATATCCTTTTCATGGGGTTCTTTTCTCATGCTAACAAATATAGCCCTCTTACGGGGTTGTTTTCTAATATTTATAAAAACAGTCCTCTTACGGGGTTATTATCTTGTACTCCTAAATATACTCCTCTTATAGGGTTGTTTCTTCATCTTTTCAAATATACCCCTTTTACGTGATTATTTTCTCATACTGATAAATATACCCTCCTAAAAGGGTTTTTTTTCCAATATTTATAAATAAACCCCCCTAATGGGTTTTCTTTTTCTAATCTTTATAAATAAATCCTCCTCATTAGGTTATCTCATACCCATAAATATATCCCTCTTACGAGGTTTTTTTTTCTATTCCTAAATGTATCCCAATTTACGGGATTATTTTCTCATACATACTATTATTCCCCTTTTATAAGGTTGTTTTCTAATATTTATAAATATACCTATCTTACGGTGTTGTTTTCTTATGTTTATAAATATACCCCTCTTACAGAGTTCTTTTCTCATATTCACAAATACACCCCTCTTTCGAAGTCATTTGCTAAAATCTAGAAATACACTTTTCTTATAGGATTATTTTTTCATATTCTTAAATATACTCTTTTATGGGATTGTTTCTCATACTAACAAATATAGCCATCTTAAGAGGTTATTTTTTAATATTTATAAATATACCCCTCTTACGGGATTATTTTCTTATTTTCTTAAATGTACCCTTTTACGAATTTTTTTCTCATACTCACAAATGTATCCCTCTTATGGGGTTATTTTCTACTATTGACAAAATATACCATTCTAATGGATTGTTTTTCTATATTCTTAAATATTCTTTTTGTGGGATAGTTTTCTCATATTTACAATTGTAGCCCTCTTATGGGTCACTCTTCTCATGTTCACAAATATACCTTTCTTTTGGAGTTATTTTTTAATATTTACAAATATACCTCTCTTACAGGATTGTTTTATCATATTCTTAAATATACCCTTTTTAGTGGATTGTGTTCTCATCTAAAAAATATAGCCCTCTTACGGGGTGATATTCTATTATTTACAAATCTATCCATCTTACAGGGTTATCGCATACTCCGAAATATACCCCTCTTACGGGGTTGTTTTCTCATATTCTCAAATGCACCCCTTTTACAAGGTTGTATTCTCATACTCACAAATATATCCCTCGTATGAGGTCGTTTTCTAATATTTACAAAGCCCTCTTACAGTGTTGTTTTCTCATATTCTTAAATATACCATTTTTATGAGATTGTTTTGTCATACTCACAAATATACCCCTTAATGGGGTTGCTCTTTAGTATTTACAAATATACCTCTCTTATGGGGTTGTTCTCTCACACTCACAAATTTACCCCTCTAATGTGGTTGCTTTCTAATATTTATAAATATACCCCTACAAGGGGGTTCTTTTCTAATATTTATAAATATGCCCCTTTTATGGGGCTATTTTCTAATATTTACAAATATACCCCTCTTACGCGGTTGTTTCTTTCTATTCTTAAATATACTCCTTTCACGGGATTGTTTTCTCATACACATAAATACATCCCCATTACGGGATTATTTCCTAATACTGACAAATCTAATCCTATTACGGGGTTGTTTTCTCATACTGACAAATATAGCTCTTATGGGGTTGTTTTCAAATATATAAAAATAGTCTTACCGGATTGTTATGTTATACTCATAAATATACCCTTCTTACATAGTTATTTTCTTATATTCTTAAATATACCCCTTTAAAGGAGTTTTTTTCTCATAATTATAAATATACCTCTCTTACGAGGTTGTTTTCTAATGTTTAGAAATATATCCCTCTTATGGGATTGTTTCCTAATATTTACAAATCTATCCTTTTATAGGGTTGTTTTCTTATACTCACAAATATACATCTCTTATGGGGTTATTTTCTAATATTTATAAATATACCCCTCTTTCGGTGTTGTCCTTTCATATCCTTAAATATACCCCTTTTACGCGATTGCACTCCCATACTTACAAAATACTTCTCGTACGGGGTTGTTTTCTCATACTGACAAATATTCCCCTCTTACGGAGTTGTTTTCTCATACTCACAAATATAGCCTATTATCGGGTTGTTTTCTAATATTCTTAAATGTGCCCTTTTTACTAGATTATTTTCTCATACTCACAAATATACCCCCCCTTACGGGATTTTATCCAATATTTATAAATATATCCCTCTTATGGAGTTCTTTTCTCATATTAAAAAATATACCCCTCTTTTGGGGTTATTATCTAATATTTACAAATATACCTATTTTACGAAATTATTTTTTCATATTCTTACATATACCCCTTTTCTAGGGTTGTTCTCTCATATTAATAAATATAGCCCTTTTATCAGATTGTTTTCTAATATTTACAAATATATCCCTCTTATGAGGTTATTTTCTCATACTCACAGTTGTATCCCTTTTACGAGGTTATTTTTTAATATTTAGAAATATACTCTTCTTAGAAGGCTGTTTGCTTATATTCTTAAATATACCCCTTATATAGGGTTGTTTTCTCATACTCACAAATATATCTCTCTAACGGGGTTGTTTCCTAATATTTACAAGTATATCCCTCTTACAGAGTTGTTATCTGATACTCATAAATACACCCCCTTACACAGTTTTGTTCTAATATTTATAAATATACCTGATGTGAATCTAAGTTCAAAGCTTAAAGAGATCCAAGATCCATTAATAGTACAAGAAGGCCCAATCACAAGGTCTGAATCCAAAAAGCTTCAAGAAGCCATATTGGGTTTAATTAGGGACATTTGGAAAGCCCAAGAATTTCAACCCAATAAGGCATCCATGGAGGCCCAAGGAATAATATTTAACTTATTTTTGTGTTATAACAATTAGGGTTACATGTAGCCACCATGTACAAGTTAATGGGGTAATTAATACCAAGTAATGGCTACTAATGTGGGTAGGGGTTACTAAGGCCATTTAAGAGTAAAAGTAATCCTATGTGTGTGAGTCTATTTTAGTAGTATGTGCATGGACTTGTACTCTATAAAAATAAGTCCTTTTCTTTCTTTGGAGGAGATTGAATTTGATATATGAATTATAACTTTGTTTAAGTTTTATTGTGAGGAATTTTGTCTTTAATTGCTTGCATGAACTTTGTGACTTATCAAGCTTTATTCTAGCTTGTGGTGTCAAAATCTAAATTTTTGTTTTCTTGTTATTTATCAAACTATCTTGTTTGTGGCATAAGAGGATATTCAAAGTCTGTCTTGGTATCTTTGTCCTTGTCGGTAAAGGGGTTAAGTAGCATCTATCTTCTTACTTCAATCTTTGAACGATCCGAATTTGTGGGTTAAATTGGTAATTTCTAGTTTTCTTCTAATTCAACTTATCATAGTATTTTCGCTATTGGGGAGTTAATTGATGAAACTTACAATTCCTATTATAAGAGTCCATAGAAATGTCTACCCAAGGTTCATTTGGTATGGGAAGAGGTGTATACAAACCATGAGGCATCGCTTTGGATTTGGCTTGTTTGCAACTAATGCATTTTTCACAAATTCTCTCAACATCCCTTTTCATGTGTGGCCAAAAGAAATGGTCACCTAACACATCCAAAGTTTTCTTAATCCCAAAATGTCCCATTAAACCTCCACTATGTGCCTCTCTCACAAGTAACTCTCTTAAAGAACTTTGTGGCACACACAATTTGTTTTCTCGAAAAAGAAAACCATCAAACTTATAGAACTTATCAAAACCCCCTTTCTCACATACCCCATAAATATTAGCAAAATCAGGATCATTAGAATAAAGATCTTTGATGTATTCAAATCCTAATAATTTTGCATCAAGTTTAGAGATCAAGGCATACCTTCTTGACAATGCATCGGCCCCCATATTTTCTTTCCCTTGCTTGTACTTAATGATGTACGGAAAGGATTCAATGAATTCCACCCATTTTGCATGTCTCTTGTTGAGCTTTCCTTGTCCTTTGAGATACTTTAAGGACTCATGGTCAGGGTGAATTATGAATTCTTTGTAACCAAGGTAATTCTGCCATGTCTTTAGAACCCTCACCAATGCATAGAACTCCTTGTTATATGTAGGGTAGTTTAGACTTGCTCCACTTAGCTTTTAGCTAAAGAATGCTATGGGCTTGCCTTCTTGCATCAAAACTCCTCCAATACCTATGCCACTTGCATCACACTCAATCTCAAAAGGTGTAATAAAATTTGGCAAAGATAACAAGGGTGCATAACTTAATTTGTCTTTTAGTAAGTTAAAAGCCTCATCTTGTTCAATTCCCCACTTAAAACTAACATTTTTTTAAGAACATAACCCTTTGAGATTGAGTGTACGACACATGGACTCATGCTTTCACGAACATAACCCTTCTCCATAAGCTCACTCACTTGCTTTTCGATTTCCTTGGTCTCTTCCAGATTACATCTATATGCTGGTCTATTTGGAATGCTTGCTCTGGGTATGAAATCAATTTGGTGCTCAATGCCTCTTTTAGGTGGCAAACCATTTGGAATTTCTTCCGAAAATAAATCTTCATAAACCTGCAAAAGATCAACAACAACACTAGGCAAACAATTGGTTATTTTGTTAGAAATATGCAAAATCTCCTTGTACATAAGTACAAGCATGTGTTGCCTTAAAAGCATAGCTTCCTTCACATCACTCATTTTTACATAAACACTCATTTTTCTTTCATTTGAACCTTCCTTGTTTTCTCTCACCATTTGTTTCCCATTTTGGTCAAGAGAATTGGAATTTTTAGGTTCACTCATCTCACCTTTTTCTTTACTTTCAAAGGTTTCCCTTCCCAAAGAATTTTCCAATGAAGAACCCATTTCTTCATATTGTTGCTTGATGCGCATTTGGTCTTCAAAAATCTGTTTTGGAGTTAATGGTCCAAGGTTAAACCTTCTTCCATCCATAGTCAAAGTATACATATTTTTGAATCCATCATGACTAGCCCTTCTATCATATTGCCAAGATCTCCCCAACAACATATGTCCGACCAACATTGGTAACACATCAAACAACACCTCATCTTTATATCTACCAATTTGAAAAGAAACTAAAACTTACTTATTTACCTTTACAACTCCACTTTCATTAAGCCATTGCAACTTGTATGGTCTTGGGTGCTTGGTAGTAGGCAATTTTAATTTCTCCACTAGCAAAGTGCTTGCTACATTGGTACAACTTTTACTATCCACAATCATGTTGCACAACTTATTAGAGATCAAACAATGAGTATGAAACAAATTTTTCCTTTGCTCTCTATGGACATCATGTTTATTTTGCAAACTCAATGTTCTTTCAACAACAAGATTATCTCCCTTAGCACATTCAACATCACTACAATCTTCTAAAGAGGGCATATCATCATCACTATCCCCTCACTCTCTGACTCAATATCACCATCCCTTAAAATCATAGCTTTCTTATTTGGACATTCCCTAGCAATGTGCCCATGACCCAAACACTTAAAACATTTGATTCCCCTAGTTTGGGTTGGTTGATTCTCACCCTTTCCCTTATTACCCAAGTCAATTTTAAGTTTAGTTTCTTCCACTTTTGAGTTAGTAAAAGGTTTATCATCCTTTTTTCCCCAAGAAGTTTTCCAAGAAGAAGAAGAACCCATATTTGGTTTAGAATCATACCTCTTTCTTTTCAATTGCCTTTCCACTTTCATGACCAAATTCACCATATCTTCAATCTCCACATAATGTTGCAAATCAACAATATCAGCAATGTTTTTGTTTAGCCCTCTCAAGAACCTTGTCATGGTAGCTTCACAATCTTCTACCATATTTGCTTTAATCATAGCCTTCTCCATTTCTTTGTGATACTCCTCCACACTCATGGATCCTTGATTTAAAGTTTGTAACCTTTGATGAAGCTCTCTATAGTAGTGGCTTGGAACAAACCTCTTTCTCATGATTTGCTTCATTTCCCTCTAAGACTCCAAGGGTCTTTCTCCATATCTATGTCTTTCCTTACAAAATTGGTCCCACCAAACAATTGCATAATCATTAAACTCAACAGCGGCAAGTTTTACCTTTTTCTCCTCTGAATAATTATGACATTCAAAGATGAGTTCCACTTTCCACTCCCATTCAAGGTACACATCTGGATCATTTCTTCCTTGGAATGAAGGAATCTTCATTTTGATGCTTCCAAGGTTACGATCAACATCATCATTTGGATGTCCTCTCCTAGCTTGTCTCCTAGGATTGATTTATTATCCCACCAAGGTGACTTGATCATCATCCAAAACATCCTCTCCTTCAAGTCCTCCTGGTCAATTGGTGGACATCTCCTTCGTCTAGGCTCTCCTTGTAATTGGTTAAGGATGCCATCATGCCTCTCCAATTTTTCATTGACTCCCGCCATCATATTAAACATTCTTTCGAATTGTTATTGCATAGCTTCAATCACATGATCATTTATAGAAGGAGAACTTGTGTCTTTTGACATGATTGTAAAACCTAAACTTTAACAAAAAAAAAAAATAGAAAGAAACAATCTCACAACACTCCCTCATGTGTTTCACTCAAAATTGATGTATACCACTCGTGTTTACACTCAATTTTGGCTTTTTTTTTCTAATGATCTCAAACTCTTGCCTTTTACCTCTCAAATTTGCCTTTTGATTTCTTAGATGAACTAAGTTTCTCAATCAAACACAATTTCAAGAATGTAGTAATCAATGATAAAAAAAAAGGTAGACTAACAAATAAGGTAGGCTTAAATAAATGAACAATTTGTAGCAAATAGACTAATAGAAATGAAAAACAAAGATAGATCATCAAAGAACATAAAGAGATAGAATTATAAAGATAGATCTCAATGGAATATGAAGAGTCAATTTCTTTTTTCTTTTTTTTTTATGTAATCTAAGATCTAACACAAGAATATCAAAGATAACAAAATTTTTTTTATGGACGAATTTCTTTTTTTTTTTTATATATGCAAACAAAATCTTGAGATAAGAAGAAAAAAAATATCAACAAGAATAATAGATGGCAAAAGGTGCAAAATATAAGATGAACACAAGATATTGAGAATTAAAAGATAGTTTTGGATATGCAAACCTCAATCTTGAACCAATGCTCTGATACCACTTATGATAGGAATTATAGGTTTCATCAATTAACTCCCCAATAGCAAAAATACTATGATAAGTTGAATTAGAAGAAAACTAGAAATTACCAATTTAATCCACAAATTCGGATCGTTCAAAGATTGAAGTAAGAAGATAGAGGCTACTTAACCCCTTTACCAACAAGGATAAAGATACCGAGACAGACTTTGAATTTCCTCTTATGCCATAAACAAGATAGTTTGATAAATAACAAGAAAACCAAGATTTAAATTTTGACACCACAAGCTAGAATAAAGCTTGATAAGTCACAAAGTTCTTGCAAGAAATTAAAGACAAAATTCGTCACAATAAAACTTAAATAAAGTTATAATTCATATATCAAATTCAATCTCCCCCCAAGAAAGAAAAAGGACTTGTTTATATAGAGTACAAGTCCATGCACACACTACTAAAATAGACTCACACACATAGGATTACTTTTACTCTTAAATGGCCTTAGTAACCATAACCCACATTAGTAGCCATTACTTGGTATTAATTACCCTATTAACTTGTATATGGTGGCTCTTAATAACCACTACCCATATAAAGTACAAGTCCATGCACACACTACTAGAATAGACTCACACACATAGGATTACTTTTACTCTTAAATGGCCTTAGTAACCATTACCCACATTAGTAGCCATTACTTGGTATTAATTACCCCATTAACTTGTATATGGTGGCTACATGTAACCTTAATTGTTATTAGCATAAAAACAAGTTAAATATTATTCCTTGGGCCTCCACGGATGTCTTATTGGTTTGAAATTCTTGGGCTTTCCAAATGTCCCTAATTAAACCCAATATGGCTTCTTGAAGCTTCTTGGGTTTGGACCTTGTGATTGTGCCTTCTTGTACTATTAATGGATCTTGGATCGCTTTACGCTTTGAACTTGATACCCCTCTTACGGGTGTGTTTTCTCATACACATAAATTTACCCATGTTACGGGGTTATTTTCTAATATTTACAAATATACTCCTTTTATGGTATTATTTTATTATACTCACAAATGTACCCCACTTACAGGGTTACTTTCAAATATTTATAAATATACCCCTCTTTACAGGATTGTTTTTTCATATTCTAGAATATACCCCTTTTTATGGGGTTTTTTCTCATATTCACAAATATACGCTTCTAACGAGGTTGTTTTCTATTTTTTATAAATATACCCTTCTTAGGGCGTTGTTATCTCATACTCAGAAATATACATCTCTTATAGGGTCATTTCCTAATATTTTACAAATATACCCTCTCATATGGTTGTTTTCTCATACTCACAAATATAACCCTCATACGGGGTTGTTTTCTAATATTTATAAATATATCTCTCTTACCGTGTTAATTTTTCATATTCTTAAATATACCCTGATTACGAGATTATTTTCTTATATTCATAAATATACTTCTCTTACGAGGTCATTTTGTCATACTCACAAATATACCGATCTTACGGAGTTATTTTCTCCTATTCTTAAATACACTTCTTTTACGGAGTTATTTTCTCCTATTCTTAAATACACTCCTTTTCTCAAGCACACAAATATACCCCTCTTATAGGTTTGTTTTATAATATTTATATATGTACCTCTCTTATGGTGTTCTTTTCTCACACTCACAGATGTGGTTATTTTTTTATATTCATAAAAATACCCCTCTTATGAGGTTGTCTCACAGATGTGGTTATTTTTTTATATTCATAAAAATACCCCTCTTATGAGGTTGTTATCTCATTCTTATAAATACACCCCTCTTACGGGGTTATTTTTTAATATTAATAAAATATTCCAATTATACAGAAGTTCTTTTCATATTCTTAAATATATCCATTTTATGGGGTTATTTTCTTATACTAACAAATAGCCTTTTTACAAGGCTCTTCTCCGACATTCATAAATATACCCCTCTTTCGAAGTCATTTTCTAATATTCACAAATATACCCCTCTTACAAGATTATTTTTTCATATTTTTAGATATATTCTTTTTAGAGGGTTGTTTTCTCATACTGACAAATATAGCCCTCTTACGGGGTTGTTTCTAATATGTATAAATATATCCCTCTTATTATCTCATGCTCCAAAAAATATACCTGTCTTACGGGTTATTTTCTCATATTCTCAAATGTACCTCTTTTATGGGGTTGTATTCTCATACTTACAAATCTACCCCTCTTACAGGGTTGTTTTCTAATATTTATAAATATATCCCTCTTATGCGGTTCTTTTCTCATACTCACAGATGTACCCCTCTTCCGGAATTATTTTATAATATTTACTATTACACCCCTCTTACAGGATTGTTTTCTCATACTTACAAATTTACACCTCTAACGGGGTTATTTTCTAATATTTATAAATATAGTCATTTTAGGGAGTTGTTTTCTCATACTAACAGATATACTCCTTTTACAGGGATGTTTTCTCATACTCAAAATTTACCCCTTTCGGTGTTGTTCTTTCATATTCTTAAATATACCCCTTTTACTATATTGTTTCCTCATATTCACAAATATTCCTCTTTGACGAGGTTTTTTGCAAATATTAATAAATATACCTTTCCTACGGGGTTCTTTTCTTATATTTACAAGTATATCCCTCTTTCAGGGTTATTTTATAATGTTTATAAATATGCTAGTCTTACAAGATTGTTTTCTCATATTCTTAAATATACCCTTTTCTACGAGGCAGTTATCTAATATTTATAAATATACCCTTCTTATGGCGGTTGTTTTTGTATATTCTTTAATCCACCCTTTTTGCGGGATTGTTCTCTCATCCTCACAAATATACCCCTCTGACGGGGTTGCTTTCTAATATTTATAAATATACTCCTCTATTGGGGTTCTTTTGTGATATTCATAAATATACTTCTTCTATAGGATTTTTTTCTAATATTTACAAATATACACTTCTTATGAGTTTCTTTTCTCATATTAACAAATTTACACGTCTTTCGAAGTTATTTTCTAATATCTTAAAATACACCACTCTTACAGGATTACTTTTCAAACTCGTAAATATAGCCATTTTATTGGGTTGCTTTCTCATATTGAAAAATATAGGGCTCTTATGGGAGTGTTTTCAAATATTAAAAATATACTCCTCTTATCAGATTGTTGTGTCATACTCATAAATATACCCCTCTTATGAGGTTGTTTTCTCAAATTCTTAAATATACCTTTTTAATTGGGTTGTTTTCTCATACTCATAAATACACCGCTTTTACATGATTGTTCTCTAATATTTATAAATATACTCCTCCTACGTAGTTCTTTTCTCATACGCACACATATACCCTTTTAACAGGGTTGTCTTCTAATATTTATAAATTTGCCCTTATTACATGGTTAATATCTCATACTCCTAAATATACGCCTCTTAGAGGGTTATTTTCTCATATTTTCAAATGTACCCCTTTTACGAGATTCTGTTCTCATACTCATAGATCTACCCCTCTTACGGGTTGTTATATAATATTTACAAATATATCCCTCTTATTAGATTCATTTCTCAAACTCACAGATGTATCCCTCTTACGGGGTTATTTTCTAATATTTACTAATATACCACTCTTACAAGGTTGTTTTCTCATATTATTAAATACACATCTTTTTTTTGGGTTGTTTTCACATATTTACAAATTTACCCCTCTAACGGGGGTTATTTTTTAATATTTATAAATATATCCCTCTAACAGGGTTCTTTTCTAATATTTACAAATTTATCACTCTTATGGGATTGTTATCTCATACTCAGAAATTTATCCCTCTTACGGGGTTATCTTCTAATAATAATAAAAATACGCCTCTTACGAAGTTGTTTTCTCATACTCACAAATATACCCCTCTTACGGGGTTGTTTTGTCATATTTATAAATATCCCCTCTCACGGGGTTCTTTTTTCATATTCATAAATATATCCCCTCTACTAGATTGTTTTCTCATACTAATAGATATACTCCTTTTATGCAGATATTTTCTCACACTTACAAATATACCTCTTTTAATGTTGTTCTTTCATATTCTTAACTATACCCCTTTTATGAGGTTATTTTCTCATATTCTCAAATATGCCCTTTGACGGAGTTTTTTTCTAATATTTACAAATATACCCCTCTTATGGGGTTCTTTTCTCATATTCACAAGTATATCCCTCTTTCCGAGTTATTTTCTAATATTCACAAATATACCACTCTTACGAGATTGATTTTTCATATTCTTAAAATATATTCTTTTATGGGGTTATCTAATATTTATAAATACACCCTTCTTACGGGGGTTGTTTTCTCATATTCTGAAATCCACCCCTTTTATGGGGTTGTTCTTTTATACACACAAATATACCCTTTTGATGGGGTTCCAATCTAATATTTATAAAAATACACCTCTAACGGGGTTCTCTTTATAATATTGATAAATATACCTCTTTTACTGGGGTTTTTTCTAATATTTATAAATATAATATTTATAAATATATGCCTCTTATAAGTTTTTTTCTCATATTAATAAATATACCCCTCTTTCGGAATTATTTTCTAATATTTCGAAAGAATATTTTTTTAGATTCCTAAATATAGTCATTTTATGGGGTTGTTTTCAAATATTCAAAAATACACTCATCTTACTGGGTGTTATGTCATACTCATAAATATACCCGTCTTATGGGGTTGTTTTCTCATATTCTTAAATATATCCTTTTAACGGAGTTGTTTTCTCATACTCGCAAATATACCCCTCTTACGGGGTTGTTTTCTAATATTTATAAATATACCCCTCTTACGCGATTCTTTTCTCATACTCACACATATACCCCACTAATGGGGTTTTTTTTTAATATTTACAAATATACCCATCTTACATTGTTATTATCTCATACTACTAAATATACTCCTCTTATGGGGTTGTTTTCTCATATTCTCAAATGTACCCTTTTATAGGGTTGTATTCTTATACTCACAAATATACTCCTTTTATGGGGTTAGTTTTTAATATGAACAAATATACCCCTCTTATGGGATTCTTCTCTCATGCTCATAAATGTACTCCTCCTTATAGGATTATTTTATCATATATTCTAGAATACACCCTTTTTTAAGGGGTTTTTTCTCATACTCATAAATATCCCCCTATAATGTGGTTGTTTTCTTATATTTATAAATATACCCCTCTTACAGGGTTATTATCTCATATATAGAAATATACAACTCTTACGGCGTTATTTTTTTATATTTGCAAATATACCTCTCTTATGAGGTTATTTTCTAATATTTACAAATATACCCTCTTACAGGGTTGTTTTCTTATACTCACAAAAATCATCCTCATACGGGGTTATTTTCTAATATTTATAAATATATCCCTCTGGTGGTGTTATTTTATATTCTTTAATATGCCCCTTTTACAAGATTGTTTCTTATATTCAGAAAAGTACTTCTCTTATGTGGTTGTTTTCTCATACTCATAAATATACCCGTCTTTACGGGATTGTTTTCTCATATTCTTGAATATACCACTTTTCCGTGATTGTTTTCTCATACTCCCAAATATACCCTTGTAATGGGGTTTTTCTTCAGTATTTATAAATATACCCCTCTTACGGGATTGTCTTCTTATATTCCTTGATGTATCCCTTTTTACGGGGTTGTTTTCTCATACTCACAAATATACCCCTCCTATAGCATTGCTTTCTAATATTTACAAATATACCCTTCTTACAAGGTTCTTCTCTCATACACATGAATGTATCCCTCTTACGGGGTTCTTTTTTCTCATATTCACAAATATACCCCTCTTTCAGAGTTATTTTCTAATATTTACAAATACACTCCTCTTAAGGGATTGTTTTCATATTCCTAAATATACCCCTTTTATGAGGTTGTTTTCTTATACTGACAAATATAGCCCTCTTACGAGGTTGTTTTCTCATATTCTTAAATGTACCCTTTTTACAGGGTTCTTTTTTGAAACACACAAATATACTCCTCTTATGCAGTTATTTTCTAACATTTACAAATACACCGCTCTTACGGGGTTTCTTTCTCGCACTCACAAATGTATGCCTTTTATGGGGTTGTTTTCTAATATTGACAAAATATACTCATTCTATGGGATTGCTTATCCATATTCTTAAATATACCCGTTTTATGGAGTAGTTTTCTCATATTGAGAAATATAGCCCTCTTACAAGGCTCTTCTCTCATATTCACAAATATACCACTCTTTCGGAGTTATTATCTAATATTTACAAATACACCCCTCTTACAAGATTATTTTTTAATATTCTTAAATATACATCTTTCAGGGGTTATTTTCTCATACTGACAAATGTACTCCTCTTACAAGTTGTTTTTTAATATTTATAAATATACCCTCTTATGGGGTTCTTTTCTCATATTTACAAATATACCCCTCTTACGGGGTTATTTATCATATTCTTAAATATACTCCTTTTACGGGGTCATTTTCTCATATTCACAGACATATAACTCTAACGGGGTAGTTCTTTAATATTTACAATTATACTCCTCTTACGGGGTTGTTATTTTATACTCATAAATATACCCCTCTTATGTGGTTGTTTTCTAATATTTATAAATATACTCCTCCTACAGGGTTGTTTTCTTATACTCATAAATATACCCCTCTTACTAAGTTATTTTCTCAAATACTTAAATGTATCCCCCTTTATAGGATTGTTTTCTCATACTCATAAATATTACCCCCTCCAAAAAGGATTTTTTTTCCAATATTTATAAATATGCCCCCCTTACAGGGTTGTTATTTCATACTCATAAATATACCCCTCTTGTGGGGTTATTTTCTAATACTTACAAATATACCCATGTTACATGGTCGATTTCTCATATTCATAAATATATCCCTCTTATGGGATTGTTTTATCATATTCACAAAATACCCCTTCATAGGGTTATTTTCTCATCTTTATAACTATACCCCTTTTACAGGATTGTTTACTCAGACTTACAAATATACACCCCCCCTAAGGAGTTATTTTCTAATATTCCTAAATATACCTCAGTTTTGGTGTTGTTTTTTCAAACTCATAGATACCTCCACTTACCGGATTATTTTCTCATAATCAATCTTACGGGGTTATTCTCTTATATTTTTAAATATAGCCCTTTTGCGGGAGTCGTATTCTCATATTCACAAACATACCGCTCTTAAGGGGTTGTTTTCTAATATTTACAAATATACCGCTCTTACATAATTTCTTTCTCATACTTATAAATATACCTCTCTTACGAGGTTGTTTTTTAATATTTATAGATATACCCCCTTTTACGGGATTGTTTTCTCATATTCTTAAATATACCACCATTACAGGGTTATTTTCTCATACTCAGAAATATATCTCTTTAGTAGGGTTGTGTTTTGATATTTATAAATATACCCCTCTTACGAGATTGTTATCTCATGCTCATAATTATACCCTTCTTATGGGGTTATTATATAATATTTACAAATATACTCCTCTTATGGAGTTTTTTTTCCGATACTCACAAATATACCCCTCTTACGGGGTTATTTTCTGATATTTACAAATATACCTCTCTTAGGGGGTTGTTATCTCATCCTCAGAAATGTATCCCCTCACGGGATTGTTTCCTAACTTTTGTGAATATACCTCTCCTATGGGATCGTTTCCTAATATTTAGAAATATACCCCTGTTATAGGGTTGTTTTCTAATATTTATAAATACACCTACTTACGGGGTTGTTCTCTCATACTCATAAATATACCCCTCTTATGAGATTATTTTCTCATATTCTTAAATGTACCCCTTTTACAGGGTTGTTTTCTCAAACTCATTAATATACTCCTCACATGGGGTTGTTTTTTAATATCTGCAAAGATACTCATCTTACGGGGTTGTCTTCATATACCCATAAATGTACTCCTCCTTCGGGGCTATCTTCTAAAATTTATAAATATATCCTTTTTACAGGGTTGTTTCTCCATATTCTAAAATATACCCTTTTGATGGTGTTGTTTTCTCAGACTAAAAAATATGTCCATCTAATGGGGTTATTTTATAATATTTATAAATATACATTCCTTGCGGGGTTGTTATCTCATACTCAGAAACATATCCCACTTATGGGGTTATTTTCTAATATTTACAAATATATACCCCCTCTTACGGGATTATTTCTTAATATTTACATATATACGCCTCTTACGGG
Organism: Ricinus communis; assembly: GCF_019578655.1. NCBI lineage: Eukaryota > Viridiplantae > Streptophyta > Magnoliopsida > Malpighiales > Euphorbiaceae > Ricinus > Ricinus communis. Next base: position 2,308,149 of record NC_063259.1, read on the forward strand.
GTTGTTTCCTAATATTTACAAATACACCTTCTTACAGGGTTATTTTCTCATATTCACATATATATCTCTCCTACGGGGTTGTTTTCTAATATTTAAGAAAATCCCTCTGTCGGGGTTGTTTCTCGTATTCTTAAATGTACCCCTTTTATGAGATTGTGATCTCATACTCACAAAATATACCGCTCTTATGAGGGTTGTTTTCTAACAATTACATACATAACGCTCTTACGGGGTACTTTTATCATACTCACAAATATGCGCCTCTAACGAGGTTGGTTTCTAACTCTTACAGGGTTGTTTTCTCATATTCTTAAATATACCAATTTTACATGGTTGTTTTCTCATACTCACAAATATATCCCTCTAACGGAGTTGTTTTCTAATATTTAAAAATATACCCTCTTACGGGGTTATTTTTTCATACTCATAAATATATCCCTCTTTGTTTGTTGTTTTCTCATATACTTAAATACACCCCTCTGATGGTATTATTTCTCATATTTATAAATATATTCCTTTTAGGGTGTTGTTTTTTCAAACTCATAAATATACCCCTTTTATAGGGTTGTGTTCGCATATTCTTGAATGTACATCTTTTACGGGATTGTTTTCTCATACTCGCAAATATACTGCTCTTTTGAGGGTTTCTTCCTAATAATTATAAATATAACGCTCTTAGAGGGTACTTTTCTCATACTTAGTAATATGCACCTCTAACGGGGTTGGTGTCTAATATTTACAAATATACCCCTCTTACAGGGTTGTTTACTCATATTCTTAAATATACTAGTTTTACATGGTTGTTTTCTCATACTCACAAATATACATCTCTAACGGGGTTGTTTTCTAATATTTATAGATATACACCTCTTAGGGGGTTGTTTTCCCATACTTACAAATATACTCCTCTTACGAGGTTGTTTTTCAACATTTACAAATTTACCCTTCTTACAGGGTTGTTTTCTCAGACACACAAATATACCCCTCTTACTGGGTGGTTTTCTCATATTCTTAAATCCACGCATTTTACGGGATTATTTTCTCATACTCACAAATATACCCTCTCTTATAGAATATTTTCTAATATTTATAAATATACCCCTCTTATAGGGTTATTTTCTCATACTCACAAATATACCCCTTTCATTGTGTTGTTTTCTCATATACTTGTATATAGCTCTCTAGCGGTATTATTTTCTCATATTTATAAATATATCCCTTTTACATTATTGTTTTCTTAAACTCATTAATATACTCGTCTTATAGGGTTGTTTTCGCATACTCTTAAATGTACCCTTTTTATGGGATTGTTTTCTCATACTCACAAAAATACCGCTCTTATGAGGGTTGTTTTCTAATAATTACAAATATTAACTCTCTTCCGGGGTACATTTCTCATACTCATAAATATGTGCCTCTAATGAGGTCAGTTTCTAATATTTATAAATATATCCCTCTTACAGGTTTGTTTTCTCATATTCTTAAATATACCAATTTTACATGGTTGTTATCTCATACTCATAAAACATACCCCTCTAATGGGGTTTTTTTCTAATATTTACAAATATACTCATCTTACAGGGTTGTTTTCAAATACTCACAAATATACCCTTCTTACGAGGTTGTTTTTCAACATTTATAAATATACCCTACTTACAGGGTTGTTTTCTCATACTCTTAAATCCACCCCTTTTATGGGGTTGTTTTCTCATGCTCACAAATACAACCCTCTTACAGGGTTGCATTCTAATATTTATAAATATAACCCTCCTACGAGGTTGTTTCCTAATATTTATAAATATATCCATTTACGGGGTTATTTTCTCATATTCACATATATACCCCTCCTACGGGGTTGTTTTCTAATATTTAAAAAAACCCTTTGTCAAGGTTGTTTCTCATACTAACAATTATACCGTCTTACGGGGTTGTGTTTTAATATTTATCAACATACCGCTCGTACGGATTTCGTTTCTCAAACTTACAAATATATCCTTTTTATGGGGTTGTTTCCTAATATTTGCAAATATACCCTCTTACGGGGTTGTTTACTCATATTCTTTAATGTGCCCCTCTTATGGGGTTGTTTTCTAAGATTTACAAATGTACCCTTCTTACGGGGCTGTTTCCTAATATTTACAAATATACACCTATTACTGGGTTATTTTCTAATATTTATAAATATACCCTCTTGCAAGGTTCATTCCAACGACGGTTTCATTAGATATCTTACAACTACAATCCCTCTTTTTTCCGATGCAGTTCCTCCACCACCGCGAACCCTAATTAGATTCAGACATGATACACTTTTTAGTTATTGGGAGAACCCAAGTACTCTCTTTCGGATCCAGGAAAGAGCTCTCAGAGATCTTTTTTCCTTTTGGAAGATACAGGAGCGAAAGAATCAACCTATTGATACTCAACAAATATAATACTCCTGTGGGGTTGTTTTCTAATATTTACAACTATACCCATCTAACTGGGTTGTTTCTCATACCGAAAAATATAGCCCTCTTACGGGGTTGGTTTCTCATACTTATAAATATTCCACTATTACTGAGTTGTTTTCTCATATATTTAAATATAGTCCTTTTACGAGGTTGTTTTCTCAAACTCACAAATATAACACATCTCACGAGGTTGTTCTCTAATATTTATAAGTATACAACTCTCACAGGGTTATTTTCTTATATTCATAGATATACAACTCTCACAGGGTTATCTAATATTTACAATTATACACCTTTTACGGGGTTGTTTTCTAAAATTTATTATTATATCCCTTCTACGGGGTTGTTATCTCATGCATATAAACATTCCCTTCCTACGATGTTGTCTTCTCATACTCAAAAATATACCCCTCTTACTATATTATTTTCTTAGTTAATTAACTATACCCTTTTATGGGAAGTTTTTCTCGTACTCCCAAATAGACTCATCCTACAACGTTGTTCTCTAATATTTATAGATATTACCCCTCTCATGGTATTATTCTCTCATATTTATAAATATTTTTTTTTGTAGAGTTTTTTTTTATTACTTATAAATATACCCCTCTTACTATATTGTTTTCTCAAACTAATAAATATACTCCATTTATGGTATTATTTTCTCATACTCACAAATATACTCTTACGGAGTTCTTTTCTCATATTCTTAAAAGTACCCCTTCTAAAGGATAGTTTTCTCATACTCATAAATATACCGCTCTTATAGGATTGTTTTCTAATATTTTCGAATATATCGCTCTTACAGAGTTGTTATCTTAATACTCAGAAATATACCCCTCTTATGGGGTTGTTTTCTAATATTAATAAATATACCCCTCTTACGGGGCTGTTTCCTAATATTTATAAATATACCCCTCTAACAGGATTGTTATCCAATATTATTTTCTCATACACAGAAACATATGCCTCTAACGAGGTTGTTCCCTAATATTTATAAATATACCTCTGTTACGGGGTTGTTATCTCATACTCAGAAATTTACCCGTCTTATGGGGTTGTCTCCTAATATCTCTTACAGGGCTATTTACTAATATTTAAAAATATACCACTGTAATAGAGTTGTTATCTCATACTCATAAATATATCCCTCTTACGGGATTGTTAACGAATAATTACATATATACCCTATTACGAGGTTATTTTCTCAAACTCATAAATATACCCCTCCTATGGGATGGTTTTCTAATATTTATAAATATACCCCTCTTATGGGGTTGTTTCTTATACTGAAAAATATAGCCCTCATACAGGGTTCTTTTTCTAATATTTACAATTATACCTCTGTTCCAGGATTATTCTTTTATACTCATAGATATACGGCTCTTATGGGGTTGTTTTCTCATATTCTTAAATGTATCCCTTTTATGGTGTTGCTTTTCCATACTTATAATATACCCCTCTAACACGGTTGTTTTCTGATATTTATAAATATACCCCTCTTATGGGGTTGGTCTCTCATACTCATAAATATACTCTTGTCATGGGGTTGTTTTCTAATTTTTAAAATATACCCCTCTTATGGTGGTTGTTTTCTCATATCCAAATATGCGCACCTCCTAAGGGGGATATTTTCTAATATTTATAAATATACCCCTCTTATAGGTTATATTCTCATTTTCTTAAATGTACCCTTTTTACGGGGTTGTTTCTGATTATCATTAATATACCCTACATATGGGGTTGTTTTCTAATATTTAGAAATATACCCTTCTTACGGCATTGTTTTCTAATACCCACAAATGCACCACTCTCAAGGGGGACATTTTCTAATATTTATACATATACCCCTTTTACAGGATTGTTTTCTCATACTAACAAATCTACCCTTCTAAGGGAGTTGTTTTATAATATTTATAAGTATACCTTGCTTGTGGGACGGTTATCTCATACTTAGAAATATACCCCTCTTACAGGGTTGTTTCCTAATATTTACAAATATACCTCTCTTACGGGATTATTTCCTAATATTTACAAATGTACCCTTCTTACTCGGTTGTTTTCTAATATTTATAAGTACACCCTTTTATGGGGTTGTCTTCTCATATTTATATATAAATCCCTCGTGCGGGGTTATTTTCTAATATTTACAAATATATCCCTTTATCGGGGTTGTTCCTCATATTGGCAAATATAGCCCTCTTATAGGGTTGTTTTCTAATATTTATAAATATACCCCTCTTACGGGGTTGGTTTCTCATACTCAAAAATATTCCACTCTTACTAAGTTATCTTATAAAATATCTAAATATACCCCTTTTACGGGGTTGTTTTCTAAAACTCACAAACATAACACATCTCACGAGGTTGTTCTTTAATATTTATAAATAAACCCCTCCCACATGGTTATTTTCTCATATTCATAGATATACCCTTTTATGGGGTTGTTTTATCATACTAACAAAAATACTCCTTTTATGCGATTGATTTTGTCATATTCTTAAATACACCACATCTATAGGGTTGTTATTTCATACTCACAAATATACTGCTCTTACAGGGTTGTTTTCTAATATTTATAAACATATCGCTTTTATAAGGTTCTTTTCTCATACTCACAAATATGTTCCTCTAATGGGGTTGCTTTCTGAAACTAACAAATAGAACACATCTTATGAGGTTGTTCTCTAATACTTGTAAATATACCACTCCGACAGGGTTATTTTCTCATATTCATAGATATATCCTTTTACGGAATTATTTTCTCATACTTACAATTATACCCCTTTTGAGGGTTATCTTTTAAAATTTATAAAGATAATCCCTCTTACGATGTTGTTTTTTCAAACTAATAAATATACTCCATTTACGAGATTTTTCTCTCATACTAAAAAATATATCCTTCTTACATGATTGATTTTGTTAGATTCTTAAATACACACTCTCTTATGGGATTTTTCTTAATATTTACAAATATACCCCTATTTCTGGGTTGTTTTCTAATATTTACAAATACACCCTCTTACGGGGTTGTCTTCTCATATTCACATATAAACCCCTCATATAGGGTTGTTTTCTAATATTTATAAATATAGCCCTCTATCGGGGTTGTTTCTTATATCGACAAATATAGCCCTCTTATAGGGTTGTTTTCTAAAATTTATAAATATACCCCTCTTACGGGGTTGGTTTCTCATACTTACAAATATTCCACTCTTACTGAATTATTTTCTCATATATTTAAATATACCCCTTATATGGGGCTGTTTTCTAAAACTCACAAACATAACAGATCTCACGAGGTTGTTCTCTAATATTTATAAATATACCCTTCCCACGAGGTTATTTTCTCATATTTATAGATATACCCTTTTAGTGGGTTGTTTTCTTATACTTACAAATATACCCCTCTTAAGGGATTATTTTCTAATATTCACAAATATACCTCTCTTACGGTGTTGTTTTCTCAAACTAATAAACTCCATTTACGAGATTATTTTCTTATACAAACAAATATACCCCTCTTATGCGATTGATTTGTCATATTCTTAAATACACCCCATCTACGGGGTTGTTATCTCATACTCATAAATATACCGCTCTTACGGGGTTGTTACTGATATTTATAAACACATAGCTCTTACGGGATTCTTTTCTCATACTCCCAAATATGTCCCTCTAACGAGGTTGTTTCCTAATACTTGCAAATATATCCCTCTTACGGGGTTATTTTTTCATATCGTTAAATGTACCTCTTTTTACGGGGTTATTATCTCAAACTCATTAATATACCACTCATCGGGTTGTTTTCTAACATTTACAAAGATACCTTTACGTGGTTGTTATCTCATACTCATAAATATACCCCTCTTACGAGGTTATTTTCTCAAATTTTTAATATACCCTTTTTATGGGGTAGTTTTCTCAGACTCATTAATATACTCCTCTCATGGGGTTGTTTTCTAATATCTACAAAGATACCCCTCTTACGAGGTAGTCTTCTCATACGCGCAAATGTACCCCTCTTACGGGGCTATCTTCTAAAATTTATAAATATTATCCCTTTTACAGGGTTATTTTCCCATGTTCTTAAATATTACCCTTTTCATGGCGTTGTTTTCTTATACTAAAAAATATATCCCTCTAACGGGGTTGTTTTGTAATATTTATAAATATACCTTCCTTGCGGGGTTGTTATCTCATACTCTGAAATATTTCCACTTACGGGGTTTTTTTCTAATATTTATAAATATACCCCTCTTACGGGATTGTTTCCTAATACTTACATATATACCCCTATTACGGGGTTGTTTCCTAATATTTACAAATGCACCCGCTTACGGGGTTATTTTCTCATATTCACATGTATACCTCTCTTACAGGGTTGTTTTCTAATATTTAAGAAAATCCCTCTGTCAAGGTTGTTTCTCATACTAACAAATATAGCCCTCTTACGGGGTTGTTTTCTAATATTTATAAATATACTCCTTATGCATGGTTGGTTTCTCATACTCACAAATATTCCACTCTTACTGAGCTGTTTTCTCATATATTTAAATATACCCCTTTTACGGGGTTGTTTTCTCATAATCACAAATATAAGCCATCTTATGAGGTTGTTTTGTAATATTTATAAATATAGCATCTCACAGGGTTATTTTCTCATATTCATAAATATACCTCTCCTACGGGGTGTTTTCTCAGACTTACAAATATACCCCTTCTGAGGGATTATTTTCTAATATTAACGAATATACCACTCTTACGATATTATTTTCTCAAACTAATAAATATACTCTATTTACGGCATTGTTCTCTCATACTCATAAATAATGCGAATTAAGAGTTAAAGCCAAGTCATGATTCAACTTCAAGTCAAGGGTCAAATTCTACTCCAAGTCCAATTACAAGTTCAAAGAATCTATTATTCATCAAAGGAGGTCCAATTATAAGAGCTAGGGCTAAGAGAATGAATTAGGCCTTAAATAAGCTTATTCAATAACCTAATTCAAAATGTTGGCCTTGAGAAAAGTTAGTTTGGGCCAAAATAGTCACAAGAAAAAGGGGGGAGACGAATTTCCTTCAAGAAAAAACAAGGAAAAAGAAGCTTAAAGAGGAAACCAAGTTAGGCGCCTCTTATGTGTGTGATTAACCTAATAGGTGCCACTTCTCTAAAGAGGAAGCGAAATGGGCAGCCGCATATCTCCTTATTTAGAAAAATATCTTTAGTTGATTAATCAAGTCTTCTTTAGTAAAGATTGCATATTCAACCAGTGTGCTTATTTTGTCATATAGGAACTTTTATTTAGCATCTAATTTAGTTAATTCCTAATTATTATGTTTCCTTTATGCTATATAGGAATTATGTTTATTATTTTCTCTATATAAACTAAGTGTAGCCACATCATTCAAGGTTAATGAATATTTTTGAGTTAAACAAATTTGTAAAAATTATTCTTACGTGGTTCTTTGGAAGAACTTTGAACTTATCAAGAACTTTTTCTTATGGCGTTTGACATAGACTTATCACTCACCTTCTACCTTTCTTGAGTATGGCGTCAACAATCTTTCTTATACCAAGGTTCAAGATACAAGTTATCTTTGGCTCAAGGTTATCAAAGTTCAGATTTAGCTTTCTTGGGAATCTTATTCCAATTTCGCGTGTTAGGTCTTGTCACAAGTTGCTAAGGTCCACGTGATTCCCTCTCTTCTTAAAAGGATTTGTCCTTGAATCTTCACCTATATGAAAAGGAGATAAATCATCAACATTAAAAGAAGCACTTACATTATACTCACCCGATAAGTCAAGCTTGTAGGTGTCATCATTAATCCTTTCAATCACTTGAAAAGGATCATCTCCCATTGAAAACAACTTGGAATGTCGTTGGACAGGAAATATTTTCTTTCTCATATGCACCCAAACCCAATCTCTAGGCTCAAAGACCATATTTTTGCACCCCTTATTGGCTTGATTAAAATACTATTCGGTTCTGTTCTCAATGTTGAGCTGCACCTTAGCATGCAGATCACGCACAAAATTTGGCATTTTCTTTCCATCAAAATCAACATGCTTATCAAGTGGTAAAGGAGATAAATCTAAAGGAGTAAGTGGATTAAAACCATACATAATTTCAAAGGGTGAAAATTTAGTGGCCGAATGGACACTTTTATTTTATGCAAACTCAACATGTGGCAAACAATCTTTCCATATTTTAAGATTATTTTAAGTAATGGCATGCAACAAAGTAGATAAAGTCCTATTTAGTACTTCTGTTTGACTATCAGTTTGTGGGTGACAAGTTGTAGAAAACAAAAGTTTAGTACCTAATTTACACCACAAGGTTTTTCAAAAGTAACTTAAGAACTTTACATCCCTATCACTCACAATAGTTCTATGCATTGCCATGTATGCGCACAATTTCCTTAAAGAACAAATAAGCTATATATGATGCATCATCAGTTTTATAACATGGAATGAAATGCGCCATCTTAGAAAATCTATCAACAACCATATATATAGAATCCTTACCCTTTTTTATCCTAGGCAAACCTAATACAAAGCCCATGGTATATCAACCCAAGGTTCACTAGGGATAAGCAAAGGAGTATACAAACCATGAGGCTTAACTTTAGACTTAGCCTGTTTACATGTAACACCTCTTTCATAAATACACGTAACATCATGTTTCATATTAGGCCAAAATAAGTGTTCAATTAAAACATCATAAGTCTTAGCGATCCCAAAATGCCCCATCAACCCGCCCCGTGGGTTGCTTTCATAAGCAACTCACGTAAAGAAGAATTAGGAACACATAGTTTGCTTTCTTTAAACAAAAATCCATTATGCCTGTAGAACTTTCGAAAAGTTACTTTCTCACAAACATTAAAGACAATACCAAAATTAGCATCATCAACATGCAAATCTTTAATGTATTCAAATCCCAGCAATTTTGCATCTAGGGTAGAAAGTAGTGTATACCTGCATGATAAAGCACCTGCAACCATATTTTCCTACCATTGCTTGTACTTGATCACATAAGGAAACATTTCAATGAATTCAACCCACTTTGTGTTGCCCCTTAAGATGCTTCAAAGATTCATGATCCGTATGAATTACAAACTCTATGGGCCATAAATAATGTTGCCAAGTCTCTAAGGTGGGCACCAAAGCATAAAGCTCCTTGTCATATGTGGGGTAATTCAAGGCTACCCTATTAAGCTTTTCGTTAAAGAAAGCGATTGACCTCTTTTCCTACATAAGAACAACTCCAATACCTATTCCTGAAGCATTATATTCAATCTCAAAAGTTTTTATAAAGTTAGGTAAAGCAAGAAGAGGGACAAAATACAACTTATCCTTATTCAAATGAAAAGCCTTTTCTTGCTCATCACAACACTTAAACCCAATACTTTGTTTGACAACTTTAGTGAGAGGGGCGACTAGTGTACTAAAGTCCTTAATAAATCTCCTAATAGAAATTAGCCAAACCATGGAAACTCCTCATATCCCTAACTCTCTTAGGCGTCAGCCGTTCCTGGATGGCTTTCACCTTTTCCTCATCAACTTCAATAGCTTTAGCACTAACAATATAACCAAGAAACACAAGTTTATCCGTACAAAAGATACACTTTTTGAGATTGGCATAGAGCTTTTCAGCTTTCAAAACAAGTCGCAAATGTTCAACATGTTCATGCAAAGTGCAACTATAAACCAAAACATCATCAAAATAAATGATAATAAATTTTCTAATAAAAGTGCACAAAATATGGTTCATAAGTCTCATGAATGTACTAGGTGCATTAGTTAATCCAAAAGGCATAACTAACCACTCATATAACCCATATTTTATTTGGAATGTCGTTTTCCATTCGTCCCCTTCCCTCATGCAGATTTGATGATATCCATTCTTTAAGTCTATCTTAGAAAACATATAAGATCCATGCAATTCATCTAACACGTCATCTAGTCTATGAATGGGATGTCTATACTTTACAGTGATACTGTTAATAGCATGGTAATGAACACACATTCGCCAAGATCCATCCTTCTCAAGTACTAGCAAAACAGGAACCGCACATGAACTCAGGCTCTCCTTCATGTGCCCCATGGTCATCAACTCCTCAACTTGCCTTTAAAGTTCCTTTTTCTCATCGGGATTGCTCCTATAGGCTGGTCTATTTAGAATTGAAGCTCCGGGTACAAAGTCACAAGTTGGGTCAAAGTTACAAGCTTTCTTGGGAATCTTATTCCAATTCCATGTGTTGGGTCTTACCACAAGTTGCCAATATTCACATCATTTGGTATCAGAGCTAAGTCTCTAAATCTGTTATACCTATCCTTTACTGTATTGTGTTATTGTTTTAATTTTTATTTCTACTAAATTTCTAGCCTTGTTCTTTCCTATAGCCGAAATTTTCTTCTTTATTTCTTAAAATTGATATGTGCTCTTTAAATTTCTATCCTGAATTTTTTTTTTCTTGCATTCTTAAGTTATTTCTTTACATCTAGTGTGTGTGATTATATATAGAAAGAGAAAACATTCTTGTTTCAAAATTAAAAGAGTGGTAAAAGGCTTATTTGAATGCAAACGCCAGAGTTTGACATATTTGAGTGCCAACACGAGAGCTTGTGTGCATTGTGAAATGTTTCATTAAGAGGAGTTTGCTCGGCAACATTATGAAAAGTCTCTATGAAATTTTTATACTCTTAAACCTAAGCCAAAGAGGTTAGCAAGACAACCACGTCAAGTTAAGGATGGTGAAATTTAAACAAAGATAAAATTGATAAGAAGCAGTTTTGAATCATGCAAGCATGATTTTGAAGAATTGAAGAGGTTAAGTAAGCTTTCTTAAGCATCTGGAAGATAAAGCCGAATCCAGACCATCTTTGGAGGCTAATATTGATGATGTTAAAGAGATAATATACTATCCTGAAGATAATATAAATGCTTATGGGTGGATGATTGAAGATGGTAAGAAGGAAAACAATTTGATATCTTTGAGCGAATATGAAATTGAAGAGGTCGGAGCTGAATATGAGGCAATGGTTGAGTTGGTGAAAAGTGAAGAAGTCTTTATACAAAAATTCCTCTAACCACTTTTATGAAAGAATTGCAGGTTAATAATGACTTTATAATGATCATATGTTTGGTTCTTTCACAATATTCTAGCAAGATTCGAGGATTAATCTTTTTAAAGAAAGAGGGAATAATGCGAATCAAGAGTCAAAGCCAAGTCATGATCCAACTTTAGGTCAAAGGTCGAATTCTACTCCAAGTCCAATTACAAGTTCAAATGATCCATTATTCATCAAATGAGGTCCAATTATAAGAGCTAGGACTAAGAGAATAAAGGAGGCCTTAAATGGGCTTATTCTATAACCTAATTCAACATGTTAGGCCTTAATAAAAGCTAGTTTGGACCAAAATATTCACAAGAAAAAGGGGGGACGAATTTCCTTCAAGTGGAAACAAGGGAAAAGAAGCTTAAAAAGGAAACCAAGCTAGGCACCTCTTATGTGTGTGCTAAACCTATTAGGTGCCACTTTTCTAAAGAGAAAGCTAAATGGGCAGCCGTTTTTATTATTTAGAAAAATATCTTTAGTTGATTAGTCGAGTCTTCTTTAATAAAGATTGCCTATTCAACAAGTGTGCTTATTTTGTCATATAGAAAATTTTTATTTAGCATCTAATTTAGTTAATTCCTAATTAGTTTATTTCCTTTATGCTATTTAGGAATTATGTTTATTGTTTTCTCTATATAAAGTATAGCCACATTATTCAAGGTTAATGAATATTTTGAGTTAAACATATTTGTGAGAATTTTTCTTGCTTGGTTCTTTAGAAGAACTTTTTACTTATCAAGAACTTGTTCTTGTGGTGTTGAACATCGAATCACCGCTCACCTTCTACCTTTCTTGAGTGTGGTCAACAATCTTTCTTATACCAAGGTTCAAGATACAAGTTATCTTTGGGTCAAGGTCATCAAAGTTCAGATTTAGCTTTCTTGGGAATCTTATTCCAATTCAACGTGTTGGGTCTTTTCATAAGTTGCGAAGGTTCACATCAGCTTTACCCCGTAATAAGTTTATGAGTGTTGATGCAAGTGCTAAAGCAAATTTGATGCGCAAGCCATATAATTAAGTCAAGGAAAGGATTGAAAAGCAAAATGCTAAAGTAGCTAATCGTGTCAATAAAGAAAGGAAGCCAAACCTGGTGATTGGGTTTTGGTGCACTTTTGCAAGGAGAGATTTGCACATCAAAGGAAGTATAAGTCAAACCCAAGGGGTGATGGTCCTTTTTGAGTGCTTGAAAGGATCAATGACAATACTTATGAAGTGGACCTTCCAGGTGAGTATAATATTAGTGCTATCCTTAATATTTCTCATTTGAGTCCTTTTGATGTAGGTTATAGTCTAGATTCGAGGATGAATCCTTTTGAGGAGCGAGAGAATGATATAGACCAACCACCATCACATGGATTTCATGAAGATGGGCTTAATGATGATGAGCAAAGGCATGGAAGAGTTCGGCCAAAGATCTAATACAATTGCCTTAAGGTCCCATAATAACTAGATCAAGATCCAAGAAGTATCAACAAGCCTTAATTCAACATGTGCAAGGCCTTATGAATCCAGCCCAAGAGAAATTACGAGGAGTTCAAGGCTTTAGTTGAAGTGAAGACCTAACTCAACTTAATATATTACAAGTCCTAGTGTTTAATGGGCTTACTTAATCTTTTATTTAGGCTCAAAAAGACCAAAACTATTGATTTGGAGCATATGAAGACTTTGGGCCTAACTTAGCTTATGTTTTAAGGCCCATATGCATGACTTAAGTAAATTAGGGTTAATTTACTTCAGTTGGGCGGCTACACATGTTATTTACCCTAGTTAGGATTTTATTTTACTTATCTCTTTTTATTAGGAAGGTTTTCTAAGATATAAATCCTTATTAATTAAGATTTAGGGTTTTCTACGACCTATAAAAGGCTAGTACGAATTTTGATATGGAGGTTGAAGTTAAAAGTTGAATGATAATTGGTAATTTTACCTTTAAGCTTGTTTGCTTTGTTTTTGTGTTCTTATCTACAATACATGCTTAAGAAACATTTTAGTTTGATCATCTTCTTGTGGAGTGTTTCAAAATTTGGATTTAAGAACAAGTTTTCTAAATTCTAATTCTTGATCATCTTTCTAAGTAATATGTTTTTTTAACCTTTCTTAGGGGTTGAACCAAATTGGTTCTTGGGGTTTTCATGTTAATGTGTTGGGAGTCCGCAATTCAAAAGGGGCTCTCAAGCTTATTCATGGAGGTTCTATATCATATCTTTTGGTCAAGGATTATCAAAGATCATATTTGGCTTTCCTGGGATTCTAATTCTAATTATACGTGTTGGGTCTTGTCACAGGTTGCCAAGTTTCACATCATTTGGTATCAGAGCTAAGTCTCTAAATTTGATCTATATATCTTTACTTTATTGTTGATATAAAGAAAAAGCTAAAATAAAAAAAGGGTGTTCTAAAGCTTGGAGATTTATTTCAATGAAGTTCAACAATAGCTTCAATGAATGGAGAAGAAATTTGATAAGCTAGATAGAAGTCTCGATCGAATAGAGAGGAATTCTAGAAGATAACAAAAACACTATTGTAAAGTGCAAAAATATGAACGTGTGGAGACATTGCAACAAATATATAATCGGTTACAAAGGGAGCAACAATAAGAAGTTCCTAAAGAGCCAAAACATGAAGTTCTTAATATGCCCACACGTGATGAACAAGCTTTCATTAATGATGACCCCACCTATATTACTATCATCAATCATGATGGTGATATTGTGAATGATAAAGTTGATACAATGACTCTAATAAAAGATGTCAAATATGAAATTGAGTCAATTGTTGAGCCTATGCCATTGGTAGAAGATGATCTCAAGGAAATTATGTAAAATGATTGAACTAGTGTTGGAAATTCTATAGATGCGAAGTTGTTTTGTAATTTGTTAGCTAACAATGATGAGTCTCTTAGTCATTTTCTTATTACACATTTGAAGTTAACAATTACACAATAATGATGGTAATTTGAGCTTAAAGTGGTGGATGATCATGGAAGAGCAAAGGCACGAAAAGAGGTTCTCATTTTATACTTTAATGAACAAGATTCGAGGATGAATCTTTTCGAAGAAAGGGAGAATAATGTGTTTATGCTTCTCAAATAAAAACAAACTGTCATACTAGACAGAGATTAGAAAGAGATGCAGAAAATAAACTAATAAAATGAGAACATAGGTAGGATTTTGATTTCAATAAGGAAAGAAATCACAAGTTCTTTGTTTTCATCCATACGGCTAAGCGTAAGGATCAAACCGAATTGATTTAAACATAAGCGTAGATACAGAACAAACATAAAAAAAGGAAGGACGTGAGTGATAAGACTATATTCGTTAGCATGAGCCTTGATAAGTCCACAAAGTGCTTGAAAGAACCCATAAGTTGATTTCTTGTAAGGTAGAAAACTGAAAGAATATTCTCATTAGCCTCAAGTATTCGGTTGCATGCAGTTTCTATAGTGCTAAAGGCCTCATTACATAAGAAGAAAAAAGTAGAAGGTAAATGTAAATATATAAATAAAGAAAGATGAATAAACTAAAGTCCAGTCTAGAACTAGAGAGGAGTTGATTGGTCGCCAACTCTTGTAGTCCCAAATTTTATGAGCTAATTTAACGAAAATAAGGAAAAATTTGTGAGGGCCTACCTAAATTACTTTATTATATGTGTTACACACATTATAACGCTCGCATTCCTACTTATATTACACTTGGATTAATCGAAGACAACATGATTTCTCCCACACGCACGTGGATTTGTGATGTGCAGTATTCTATACATATTTCTATACCCAATTAGTTGTGTTTCTGGTGTATATTTATCACATTTTATGCTAGAATCACCCATTTTTTGGTTCCTTTCCTGTTTCAGGTGTTCATAGACATTCATTAGCAGTGTTTAAGTGATTATAAGAGCGATACGTGTAAGAACGGATAGGATTGCATCGAGATTTCATCAAGGCTTATTTTCAAAGGTTGAGCACGGCCTAGACTCTGGCCGTGCTGAACCATCAACACATGACCCTCAAGAGTGTCATTTTGGCACTGTTTCTTTGGCCCACGGCCTCCATCACAGCCCGCGGTGGCTCAGCACCGGTGAGGGCACGGCCAGGAAGAAACCCTAAGTAGCATGACTCGGAGGTCCAGCACGGCCTGGACTCCGCCTGTGCTGATCAGCACGGGCTTGACCATGGTCGTGCTGGGACAATTATATAGGCAAATGCGATTTATTCGAGAGGGTTCGATTTTTTGACTTGGTTTTCATATACAAGCATAAGCCATCTTTTACTAAACTTCAATACTCGACTTTAGAAGACCATTTCATCTATTGAAAGAAGGATTACATTGGTTTTAACATCAAATTGAAGATCAAGAGGAGATTTGGGGCATTCAAGAGGCAAATGAGGGTTCACCATTCAAAATTGGGAATTTAGGGTTTTTCACCCAACTTGAAGAAGAAGGGTGTATATGCCTTCAATCTACTTTTTTGAATTTGTTCTTTACTTTGTGTTGCTTATTAGTATGAGTAACTAAATTTGTTAAACCCATTGGGGTTCCTATGTTGTTGGATTGTTTTTAATGCTTATGAGACTTTGATTATCAATGCTTGTCTCTTCTTCCTTTCATTATTAATGAGAAATCACATTATTCATGAGACGTTGTGAGTTGTGGTATTTAGATTACTTAATGTAATTAAGAAATTCATTTAGTAATTGGAAATTATGAATAGCAAGAACTGGTTAATGATCACTTAGAGATAAGCGTAATTGACTAGCCGAATTAAGAATTAACAAAGCTTAATAGAGTCGGGTTAAAGCTTAATGCTAATTTAATAATCGATTGTTACGAAGAGATTCCAACTTTAGGTTCTTAGGTTTAGGAATTCGATTATCTCGAGAGGGAAACTAAATTCAGTTAAGAGTTCGTCCATGGGTAATTGCAATTGGTAATCAATATAATCTCTATCTTCAATAAAATCCAACTAGCTTAGGTCCCCTTGGGTTTGCTTTATCCTTTGATTGTTTTACGAAATCCTTTTAGTCTGTCTGACACTTAGTTAACCACTTGTCTACATTTAATCATAGAGTACCAACTTCATTGATTTAGTTAGGGTTAGATATCATAAGACGCTGCAGTAGTTCTAGGATCACCCTTACCCGAGAATACAACCTTGATACTCACCATTAGTGCTAGTGTGCATCGATAGGTTCACTGCCTTAGATTGTAGCTACACAAATAGCCTATCAGTTTGTGTCTCGCCCTTCTTGATAATCAAGGTAATCCCTAATGCCACCATTCAAGCTTATCAATTGCATTCCCAAGATTTCTTATGCCAATCACTATGTCCTCAAGAGTCCTCGTGCCTAGAGGAATAAGGATTGATGGAAATCCCAATGGTGCAAATCCTAAATCGAAATATTTGGGTGTGCTTGGATTCTCATCGTTCCTTATTTCCAATAAAAGATTCATATGTGATCACTTGGAGAGAATGACATCAATACATGATCAACTAATTTTCTTTCTTCGCATTTGTCCAAGCATTGGATTGGTGCCTATGATTGCCGCTTCCATGCACTTTCACTCAACACTCGTGTATATGCTCTCCGAATAAAGCCAAACTATCATACTAGACAGAGATTAGAAAGAGAGACAGAAAATAAAAAAAAATAAAATGAGAACATAGGTAGGATTTTGAATCCAATAAGGAAAGAAATCACAAGTTCTTTGTTCTCTTCCATACGGCTAAGCGTAAGGATCAAACCGAATTGATTTAAACATAAGTGTAGATACAGAATGAACACAAAAGAGGAAGGACGTGAGCGATAAGACTATATTTGCTAGCACGAGCCTTGATAAGTCCAACAAGTGCTTGAAAGAATCCATAAGTTGATTTGTCGTAAGGTAGAAAACTGAAAGAATATTCTTACTAGCCTCAAGTATTCAGTTGCATGCAGTTTGTATAGTGTTAAAGGCCTCATTCCATAAAAAGAAGAAAGCATAAGCTAAATGTAAATATAAAAATAAAGAAAGATGAATAAACTAAAGTCCAATCCAGAACTAGAGAGGAGTTGACTAGTCACCAACTTTTGTAGTCCCAAATTTTATGAGCCAGTTTAACGAAAATAAGGAAAAATTCGCGAAGGCCTACCTAATAACACTCCTACCTAAATTACTTCATTATATGTGTTACATACATTATAATGCTCGCATTTCTACTTATATTACGTTTGGATTAATCGAAGACGACATGATTTCTCCCATACGCACGTGGATTTGTGTCTCGCCCTTTGTATTTGTCCAAGCATTGGATTGGTGCCTATGATTGCCACTTCCATGCACTTTCACTCAACACTCGTGTATATGCTCCCTGAATAAAACCAAACTATCATACTAGACATAGATTAGAAAGCGAGGCATAAAATAGATGAACAAAATGAGAATATAGGTAGGATTTCAGATATGATAAGGAAAGAAATCACAAGTTCTTTGTTCTCTTCCATATGGCTAAGCATAAGGATCAAACTGAATTGATTTAAACATAAGTGTAGATACAGAACGAACATAAAAGAAAGGAAGGACGTGAGCGATAAGACTACATTTGCTAGCGTGAGCCTTGATAATTCCACAAAGTGCTTGAAAGAACTCATAAATTGATTTCTCAAAAGGTACAAAACTGAAATAATAATCTCACTAGCCTTAAGTATCTGGTTGCATGGGGTTTATGTAGTGCAGAAGCCCTCATTCCATAAGAACAAGATACTAGAAGCTAAATATGAATATATAAATAAAGAAAGATGAATAAACTAAAGTGAAATCAAGAACTAGAAAGGAGTTGACTAGTCAACAACTTTCGTAGTGCTAAATTTATGAGCCAGTTTAATGAAAATAAGGGGAAATTCATGAGGGACTACCTAATAACACTCTGATCCAAATTACTTCATTATATGTATCACAGATATCAAATCATTCGCATTCCTACTTGTATTATGCTTGGATTAATCGAAAATGACATGATTTCTCCCTTACGCGCGTGGATTGACATCTCGTCCTGATTGATCATCAAGGTAATCCTTAATGCCACCGTTCAAGCTTGTCAATTGCATTCCCATGATTCCTTATGCGAATCCCTGTGTCATCAGGTGTCTTTGCACAAAGGTTGAGCAAAGAAAACTTAATAAGTTACACACTTAATCAAAAGGTTGATTAGTAATGTAATTATAAGTATCAATCCAAATAGAATAAACAAGTATATATGAAGGGATTAGTAGGAGTATAATAATATTATATATTGTGGACATATAAATAAAGGGAAAGGTGACAAATCCTTTATCCTGAGTCTACCAAGATTTATAAATCCATAAAGATATAGAACATGCAGTTTACTTTCTAGGATTAAGATCTATGGAGATAAATGTTTTAAACTGCACATATGTTCTAAATTTCTAATATATGGACATATGTGCTAAAGGAGTTTAACATGGAAGAATTAGAGAAAGATTCTTAGCGATGTCTCATGACATATCTCTTTCAAAATATATGTGCCATAAACACTCATTGAGAGAAAGGTTATTAATATAATAATTTATGCAAAAGCATAATATTCTATTATGTATATATGTCATGTTATTTACTAGAATTTATGGTTATTTTAGATGTGGATTGTGAATCACATAGATTAAACTCATAAGATAGATTCAATTCATTTCTATAAGGAAAGCATGAGTTTTGGAAAGAGTTCCAAAAGGATCATTCTTACGACTTAAGCTCAATACATCTCATTATATTTGAGGCAATATATGAGAGATATTTGGATCTTAATATTCTTTTTAAGAATACGGTGTGGTTCTTAAGTATTGTTGATCTAAAGAGTTAGATAAACAATAGAGCCATTTAAAAGAAAAAGGTCTCATCTACGATCCGAAATATTGTATTGAAGCATTACCAATAAATGGCTTAATAATATAATATAAAGATAAAACAAAATACCCATTAAGGATAACAAATTCATCCTTTAAAAAAGTCGTTTGACCAAGCAAGGACATGATCATCATAAGAAAGAGTTCGGTATTAGATACAATGATGATTGACTTTGATTGTGCTTTAGTGCAAGTGGGAGATTGTTAGAGTATGCCCTAAAGACAAAGAGTTGTCAGATGATCTGTGTTAATTTATTATACATCACAATTTATGGCATAAAATTACACTAAAGGCAGTGTTCGACGATAATAATATAGGTAGTCGAGTATTGTTAAGGAGTACTCTAAATCATTAGAGATGAACACCATGAAATGTAAACAAATGTAAGAGAAATTATAAAGCGAGTTTTATCATTCCCTCTTTCCTCCAAATGATTGATCTGTGATCATTCCTAGAACGACATCAATACTCCATCAACTAATTATTTTTCTTTGCATTTGTCCAAGCGTTGGATCAGTGCATATAATTGCCGCTTCCATGTGCTTTCACTCAACACTTGTGTTTATGCTCCCCAAATAAAACAAAACCATCATACTTGACAGAGATTAGAAAGAGACACACAAAAGAAAGGAAGGACGTGAGTGATAAGTCTAGGTTCGCTAGTGCGAGTTTTCATAAGTTTGCAAAGTTCTTGAAAAATCCCATAACTTCAGTTCCTGCTAGGTAAAAAACTGAAATAATATGATCAATAGGCTCAAGTATTCGATTGCATGTGGCTTTTATAGTGTGAAAGCCCTCATTCCATAAGAAGACGAAACTAAAAACTAATTATGAATAAATAAATACAACAAACTAAAGTAAAATTAAGAACAATAGAGGAGTTGACTGGTGAACAACTCCCATAGCAAAAAAAATTTATGAGCTAGCATAACGCAAATAGGGGAAAACTCGAGTGGGAAAACCTAATAACACTCTAGCCCAAATTACTTCATTATATGCATTCTAAAAATCAAAACATGCACATTCTTGGTTGGATTAATCGAAAGCAACATGATTCCTCCCTCACGAGCATAGATTTGCAACTCGACCTACTTGATCATCAAGTCACGCCCAAATGCCACCATTCAAGCTTGTCAATTGTGTTCCCATGATTCCTTACCCTAATCCTTGTGTCAGCATGAGTCCTCATGTATAAAGTAAAAAAGGAATGACGAAGATACTAATGGTGCAAATCATGAATTAGAATATTAGGGCATTCCTCGATTCTCATCGTTCCCTCTTTCCTCTAAAATATTCGTCCGCGGTCATTCAGAGAATACTAGATTAATTAATTTTCTTCCTTTTCATTTATTCATGCATTAGATCAATGCTTATGATTGCCGCTTTCACGCTCTTTCACTCAACATTCATTTTTATTCGCCCCCAAATAAAACCAAACTATCATACTTGACAGAGATTAAAATGAGATGCACAAAAAGAACGAACATAATGAGAACATAGGCAGGATTTTGGATCCAATAAAGAAAGAAATAACAAGTTGTTTATTCTCTTCCATATCGCTAAGCATAATGATAAAATCAAATAGATTTAAATGTAAGGGTAGACAATGAACACTAAAGAAAGGAAGGACGTGAGCGATAAGTCTATGTTCACTAGCATGACACTTCTTAAGTTTGCAAAGTTCTTGAAAGAACCAATAACTTGATTTCCTACTAAGTAGAAAACTAAAATAATATGCTCACTAGCCTCAAGTATTCGGTTGTGTATGGTTTTTATAATGCGAAAGCCCTCATTCCATAAGAAGAAGAAACTATAAGCTAAATATGAATAGATAAATAAAGAAAGATCAATAAACTAAAGTCAAACCAATAACAAGAGAGGAGTTGACTAGTGAACAACTCTTGTAGTAAGAAACATTTATGACCTAGCTTAACAAAAATAAGGGAAAATTCGAGTGGGCAAACCTAATAACACTCTGGCCTAAATTACTTTATCATATGCATTCAAAAAATCAAAACGCGAATATTCTTGCTTGTATTAATCAAAAGCAACATCACTCCTTCCTCACGAGCGTAGATTCGTAACTCGACCTGTTTGATCATCAAGCCACGCTCAAATGCCACCATTCAAGCTTGTCAATTGTGTTCCCATGATTCCTTATGCTAATCCGTGTATGAGCAGGAGTCCTCATGTATAAAGTAAAATGGAATAATGGAGATTCCAATGGTGCAAATCCTGAATTGGAATATTAGGGTGTGCCTCGATTCTCATGATTTCTTCTTTCCTCCAAAATATTCATCTATGATCACTTGGGGAGTAATATTAATACTCAATCAACTAATTTTATTTCTTCACATATGTCCATGCATTGGATTGGTGCTTATTATTACTGCTTCCACATGCTTTCACTCCACACTCCTGTTTATACTCCCTAAATAAAGCAAACCATCATACTTGACAGAGATTAGAATGAGATGCATAAAAGAAATGAACAAAATGAGAACACAGGTAGGATTTCAGTTCCCATAAAGAAAGAAATAGCAAGTTGTTTATTCTCTTACATACGGCTAAGCATAAGGATAAATTCAAATTGATTTAAACACAAGGGTAGATAAAGAACACTAAAAA
This sequence comes from Ricinus communis, assembly GCF_019578655.1. Lineage (NCBI taxonomy): Eukaryota > Viridiplantae > Streptophyta > Magnoliopsida > Malpighiales > Euphorbiaceae > Ricinus > Ricinus communis. The sequence goes on from NC_063259.1 coordinate 2,330,246, forward strand.
AAGGAAGAACATGAGCGATAAGTCTAGGTTCGCTAGTATGAGTCTTCATAAGTATGTAAAGTTCTTGAAAAAGCCCATCACTTGATTTCCCACTAGGTAGAAAACTGAAATAATATGCTCACTAGCCTCAAGTATTCGGCTACATGCGGTTCTTATAGTGCAAAATCCTTCATTCCATAAGAAGAAAAAACTAGAAGTTAGATATGAATAAATAAATAAAGAAAGATGAATAAACTAAAGTCAAATTAAGAATAATAAAGGATTTGACTGGTGAACAACTCTCCGAATCAAAAATTTTATGAGCAAGCTTAATAAAAATAGGGCAAAATTTGTGTGGGTAAACCTAATAGTACTCCACCCAAATTACTTCATTATATGTATCCAAAAAGTCCAAACGCATGCATTCCTGCTTGGAATATTCAGAAGTGACATGAATTCTCCTTTTGAGCGTGGATTCGCGTCTCGTCCTGCTGGATCATCAAGTCACGCCCAAATGCCACCAGTCAAGCTTGTCAGCTGCAATCACATAATTCCTTACGCCAATCCTTGTGTCATCAAGAGTCGTCACGTATAAAGTAAAGAGGAAAGATGAATATCCCAATGGTGCAGATCCTGAATCATAATATTGGAGCATGCCTCGATTCTCATTGTTCCCTATTCTTCCGAAAGACTCATCTGTGATCATTCATAAAATGATATTAACACTCTATCAACTAATTTTATTTCCTCGCATTTGTCTAAGCATTGGATTAGTGGCTATGATTGCCGCTTCGATGTGCTTTCACTCAACACTCATGTTTCTACTAATTAAGGTCTAAGAACATCTAAGGTCAGATTCACAAACAAAGACCTCGACCCTGACATGAACCTTGGCAACTTGTGTCAAACCCAACACGCGAAGTTGGAATTAGAATTCTAAGAAAGCCAAATATGAACTTTGATGACCTTGAGCCGAAGACAACCTTATATCTTGAACCTTGGTATTAGAATAAAGGTTGATGCCACACTCAAGAAAGGTTGAAGGTGAGTGATAAGTCAATATTAAGCGCCACAAGGACAAGTTCTTAATAAGTTTTAAGTTCATCCAAAGAACTAAACAAGAATAATCTCACAATATTGTTTAAACTCAAAGTTATTATTAACCCCCTTATGCCTCTCCTTATGCGGCGCCAACTAGGTTTAGGAGCATCTCTTTCCTCTTCAAGCATCCTTCCTTGACTTCCTTTTTAGCATATGTGGCCTCCCTTGCTTCCTCACATGTAGTTAGGCCCAAGCATGACAATTAAGGCCCAATGTATTAGATTAAATTAATTAGACTAGGAGTCTTAATTAAACCCATCTCTTCATGGGATAATATGGCATTGGCCCATATGTCTTGTACTTGTCTGTTTACAGCTTCCTTCATGCATTTGGCTTTGGACATTGTCATTAGCCCATCTTGAATAGTTATAGGGTCCCTTGAGCTTGATGATGAATTTGCCCCTATGCTTGAAGTTAGAGTATGACTTGAGTCTTGAAGCTTGGTGCTTTGATTCACAGCAGACCCAAAACTTTACTAGAAGTGTGAAACTTAGTATAGAAAGGTTATGGATGCCACAATTAAGATTAGAAAGAAGGTGAGTGATATGTCTTAAAGGAACAGCACAAGAACATGTCTTGATAAGTTCACAAGTTCTTAGAAGAACCAAAAATTGAATTCTCACAATGGAGTCAAAATAAATATATTTATTCATTCATTAGCTTGTTTGCCATTCAGCTACATATGATTTAAATAGACAAAGGCATTACAAATGCTAATCAAGAAAGATAAGACTAGATAAAATAAAATCAATCAAGATATATTCCTAAATAATGAAATAAGGCTGCCCATTATTTCCTCTTTGGTATAAACATTCAATTAGATCAAGAAAGCACTAAAGTGGCAGCTCCTAAAGCTTCCTTTTTGGAAAATTTCATTTTCTCCCTTATTTTTCAGCCCAAAGTGTGTCATATGCCTTGAATAAGCCAAAAAAAGCCCAAACGATCATGTAAGGTTTGGCCAAGCTTGGACATGACATTTTCCTACATTTATCCATCTTATCACACCTTAAATCCACCAATCTTATGCATCTATATTTTCTTTCATCATTGGGTCTTCCACTCAGGCATTTGATATTGAAATTCCATTAATTTTCCTAGATAAGGCAAATTGATCTTTTAGATAATTTTTCCATAAATGAAATCTCATGTAATTCAAAGACTTTAATTATTTTTATTGGATCTGCATCACCCTCATTCTTTTAACAGATTAGTTTGTCATCATTCGGAGAATGAAATTAATAATCGATTAACTAACTTTCTTTCTTCACATTTTTTCAAGCATTAGTGCCTATGATTGTGGCTTCCGTGCAGTTTCATGAAACACTCATGTTTGCACCATTGGGATCTACATCATTCCTTATTACTCTAGGCTCAAGGGCTGCTGATGACACAAGGAATGGGTAAAGAATCACGAGAGTGCAATTGACAAGCTTGACTGGTGGTATTAGGGCGTGACTTGCTGATTATGCAAGATGAGACACAAATCCACGCGCATAAAGCAGAAATCATGATAATTTTGATTAATCCAAGCGAGAATGCCCGAAAACAAGGGGATATTCATGTGGACCTAATTAATAACACTCCAGCATAAATTAGTTCATTATATACAGACCAAACATCAAAACGCATGCATTGCCGCTTGGAATTATTGAAAGCAATATTATTTCTCTAGTATGTGCGTGGATTTGCGTCTTGTCCTGGTTGATCACAATGTCACGCCCCAATGACAAAGACCCTAATGGATCTAGAATTGAAATATTTGCGCATGCATCGATTCTCATCATTCTCTATTTCCTCCAAAAGATTTGGACGTGATCATTTGGAGAATGATATCAATACTCGACCAACTAACTTTATTTCTTCTTTTATCTTCTTAGCCTTGGACCTTGTAATTGAGCTTCCATGGATGTGAAGTCGATCTTGAATCCTAGTTGAAGTAGGATTCCTTGTTGTAGTAGGGCTCCTAGTGCCATTAGCATTCGCATTAGTGCCTTTCAACTAGGATTAGTAAAGGCACCAATATGCCTCCGATCTAGGACTAGTTGAGGTACCAAAGTACCCCAGCCTTGGGCTAGATTCTTGGTTGCTCACCTCACATGCAAAGAAAGATAAAAAAGGTTGATGAATAAAATGAATATAGGAAACCTAGGCTAAGATAATTTTATTAGGGTCAGCAAAGGCTCGTCTACTCTAATGGAGGCAAGGCTTTAGTGCTTAGTCGGATAGGTGTGATTTTAAAGAACCTTACCTATTCGTACCTAATTTTCCAAACCTAGAATCTCTGATTTCAGGGAGGGGGAAACTTGGGCTCTCTGCGAGGGGTAAAAAGCCAGCATCCTAACTCCTGAACTGTCTCAATGTCATCGGGTGGCAACTCCTTCTCCAAATGGTCTTAAGGCCATTCGTAATCCCTTAGGGCCCTCGACCGAATACTAACCACAAGCTATTATACTTTTAAGCTTTATTTAATAAAAGACATCGGGGTCACGCTCGAAGAACCCTAATAAACCTAGGCATCATGCCCCAAGCACCCTCAATAGACCACAATGTCGCGCTCATGGCACCTTCAATACAAGACCTCGGCATCACGCCCGAGGCACCCATAAAAGACTTGGGCATCGCATCCTAGGCACCTTCAAAAAGACCTGGGCATCGTGCCCTAGGCACCCTAAAAAAGACATGGGATCGCACCCAAGCACCCTCAAAAAGACCTAGGCATCACGCCCAGGCACCCTCAAAAGACCTGGGCATCTCACCCCAAGCACCCAAAAAAGACCTCTATAACGTGCTCAAGGCACCCACAAAAGACCACAGCATCACGCTCATGGCACCCACAAAAATACCTAGGCATTGCGCCCCAGGCACCCCCTTAATAGAAGACCTCCGCATTGTGCCCGAGGCACCCCCTCGAAAGTCCTAGCCATGATGCCCCAAGCACCCCTAAAGAGACCTCGAGATCGCGCTTGAGGCACCCTCAAAGGACCTCAACATCACACCCAAGGCACCCTCAAAAGTACCTCAGCATCACGCTCGAGGCACCCTCAAAAGTACCTCAGCATCACGCTCGAGGCACCTTCAAACCAAAGACCTCAGCATCGCGCCCCAGGCACCCTTAAGAAGATGACGGTATTGCACAGACGCATAACCAAAATGATGATACCGCACTAAAGCATCAAAATAATAAAGGTACGCGCTCTGTAGCCCTACCCCTAAATTCTTACTTTGTTTGGATTCATGCTTTCGACAAATGCTTTTCAATAAAAAAGCCATATTTTCCAAGCATTACTCGTCCAAAGTAGGGCGAAAACTGTTATCATCGAATTTTTCAAGTCAAAATTTTATAAGTCGGAAGATGAGACATTTTAGTTGGTAGAATGCTCTTGAATAAATAACGCATGTCAAACCTATGGAAACCACCTCAAGGATCACCCCTAAAGCCTTAGGACCCAAAATGCCAGACTTTTGCAAAGTTATCAAGCTAAGCTCATGCGTGCTAAGGCTAAGCAAGCGCGTGCTAGGGCTAAGCTTACGCACGGTTAGGGCTAAGCTTGTGCACGCTCAGGCCAAATGTGTATAAACCTCCCCTTCACCTTCAATTTCAAGACACATCCTACATATCCATACCCCACACTTTCTCTCCCTAGTCTACTCACCTCTCTTTACACTCACCGTACACACCAAAACCTTTCTCTATCTACATACAAAACTTTTCTCTCATTACACATAAAAAAATCTCTCTTTATACTCCTCCAAACATAAAAAAATCAACCAAACTCTAGTTACCCCCTAAAAAGGTCTTAGAAAGTATTTTTAGAGGTTTTACACTCATTTTCTATTTCAAAGCATATTTTTGATTTTGCACTCACATCCATCACTTAAGGGCCAAATATGATTTTATTTAATATTCAGTTCATATTTCATTTTTAGATTTTTCCATTTTTGTAATTTACAGGTGCAAGACCCATTTACTCTCCCCTTTGTAAGGTGAACAGACGCAGGCTCAACTCTATACCGGAAAGGTTTAGCTCAGTCCCTTCAGATTTAAATTTTTAGTATAAAACGCTATCATTTTTTCACTTTTAGGCTTCTAGAACCTTGAACCCGCATGGGCTTATACTCGCATGGCTTCGACCTTAATAGCCTTGTGCAATGTTATTTTTCATAATTGCATACTTTATTTATTATTTATAGCTCTTTATCCAATTCTTTAAGGCTCTAAAGGCCGTGATTTGTAATAATTCCCCCTAAGCACCCTGATCTCTCTAATTGCTTTCTATGTATGTTTAGTTTTATGCTTAGGATCACCTCAAATGTAAATAAAGAATCAAATTGGTTTTAGTAAATGATGTGATCACCCCAAATGCAAAGATAATAGATAAGAGCTTACCAAAATAAGGCCCCCACAACTCGCATGCTTTCACCTTAAATGCTAAGGCTAAAATGAATCTGTCACCTAGATTAGGAATAACAAAAATTGTAAATAATGTGGATAGCATGGCGTGCCAAGATAGAACCTAAGGCATAAAAGTGCCTCCCGACTAGGATTATGGAAGGCACCAATATGGTTCCCATCTAGGAATAGTTGAGGTACCAAAGTATTCTCACTTTAGGCTAGGTTCTTGGGTTCTCACCTCAGATGCTAAGAAAGATAAAAAATGTTAATGAATAAAATGAATATAGGGTAAGCCTAGGCTAAGATAATTTTGTTAGGATCGATAAAGGCTCGTCTACTCTAGTGGAGGCTAGGCTTCACTGCCTAGGTGGATAGGGGTGCTTTCAAAGAACCTTCTCCATTCGTACCTAACATTTTGAACCTAGAATCTTTGATTTTATGGAGGGGAAAACTTGGGCTCTCCAAGAGGGGTACAAAGCCATAGTCCTTAATCCCAAACTGTCCCTATCACATTGGGTGGCGACTCCTTCTCTTAATGGTCTTAAGGCCATTTGGTAATCCCTTAAGGCCCTCGATTGAACGGCTCACTTCAAAATGGGCCTATTACAAACAGCGAACCCCGGACCAGTAGCGGAACCAACAAAAGTCAACCGCTCACACTATCTTTTCTAAAGTGAACCCAAACCCATTTATGAGGTTCAAAGATCACTTTTACACGCCTCTTATTAGCTCTTTGGGCAACTATTATCTTTCTCAATGTTCAAGCACACCTTTTCATGTAATGCCCTAACAAAATCAACCTTCTTTTAACCATCTAAATCAACTATCATATGCAAAGGCAAAGGATATAAATCTAATGGACTTAAAGAAATAAAATCATAAATAATCTCAAAAGGGCAATAATGAATAGATGAATGCACACTACGATTATAAGCAAACTCAATATGTGGTAAACAATCTTCCTAAGATTTCAAATTCTTTTTAATCAATATGCATAATAATTGACCTAAAGTGTGATTTAGTCCCTCAGTTTGACCATCAGCTTAGGGGTAACTTATAGTAGAAAATAACAATTTAGTTCTCAATTTACCCCCCAAAATCTTCCAAGAAAACTAAGGAATTTGCATCCTTATCGCTAACAATAGTTCTAGGCAATACCATGTAAATGCAAAATCTATTTAAAGAACAAATCAACAATATGTGGTGCATCATTAGTTTTATGACAAGCAATAAAATGTATATTAGAGAAACAATCTACAACCAGAAAACTAGAATCATGCCACATTTTGACTTTGGTATATCCAAGGTAATATCCATAGAAATATCAATCCAAGGCATACTAGGTACATGTAAGGGCACAAACTATCCATGAGGCTTACATTTAGACTTAGCTTGTCTACACACAATACACTTATCACAAATTCTTTGCACATCTATGCGCATGTTAGGCCAGTAAAAGTGAGGATGTAAAATATCTAAAGTCTTAGCAACTCCAAAATGCCCCGTAAATCCACCCTTTTGTGCTTCCCTTAGGTACACATAATTTATTATCCTTAAATAAGTATCCATTATTTCTATAGTACTTCTCAAATGCAACATTTTCACATGCATGATAAAACTTGCTAAAATCATGGTCATCAACATATAAATCTTAAATATAGTAAAAACCAAGCGGTTTAGCATTAAGAGTGTTAAGAAGAACATACCTCCTAGACAATGCATCAGTAGCTATGTTTTCCTTACCTTGTTTCTACCTTATAACATATGGAAAGGATTCGATAAACTCACTCCACTTTGCATGACATTTTTTAAGCTTTTGCTGACCCTTCAAATACTTCAAGGATTCATGATTGCTATGAATCATAAATGATGTGAACCTTGGCAACCGATGACACGACCCAACATGCGAAATGGAATAAGAATCCTAAGAAACTAAATCTGAAATATAAAGGACCTTGACCCAAAGATAACTTGTATCTTGAATCTTAGTATAAGAATAAGGGTTGACTGTTGGGAAAACACATGAAGTGGCACAACGGAAGCTCTAAACATTTCACATCTTATGGAAATTAAGGTTACAAGTTGTAATTGGGGATTCAGGTTGAGAAAGGAAATAACTTTTCTTTTATGAATGTGAAGAACACAAAAGAAAAGACTACAACCTTTAAATAGTAGAATTCAGTTCTTGATTATTGATGATGTTTTTGTTAGAGAATCAAATAGAGATTCACAATTGCAAATCCTCTACATTATCTCACACAACCAATCTCAAGCAAAGTTATTCAATCCTTGAAGATGAAGGACTCCTTCTCCTCTTTTAAATTTTTTACTATGATAACTGTTTTATGGTAGTAAGTATATCAATTATATCCATTCTTCTTATGATAATAAAACTAAGAAACTCTCTTATTTAGTGTTAAGGATTCATAATCCTTAACACAGTTGTACAAATACATGTCATTACAAAAATCTTTTGTGATAACATGTATCAAGCAGTATTGACACATGTCATCATAAGACTCTTTTATGATGACACGTATCAAGCTATATTGACACCACATGTCAAGCTGCTTTCTTGACACATGTCATCATACAACCCTTTTGGTGATGACACGTGTCAAGCTGCTTTCCTAACACATGTTATCATAAAACCATCTTATGATGACACATGTCCAAATGCTTTCTCTACACATGTCATCATAAACCCTTTATGTTAACACGTGTCAACTTAAAATCCTTTTATGATGACAAGTGTCAAGCTGCTGTATAAATACATGTTGCTACAGACTTTTTTGTAATGACATTTGTCAAGCTCCTTCAATATATAACACTTATATATTATACATTATCATTAGTTAGACATTTACGGACTTTAACTTTGGAAGATGCTAGTGTTCCTACTCGAGGTACAAGTTAAGTCCATCGTTGTGGTTGAGTTGATCTTAACATGTGTGACTTTCTAGGTTCATTATTAATTAGCAATGGGAATCTAATATTAAACTCTTTAATATTAATTAGAACACTTTAATCAACTAAAAGAACAATTAAATAATTGTCCCTCAACCGTTTCCACTATAAGTGATGTCTAACAACATATTATAATTACCCAATTAATAATAAAGGCATTGATTATCCATGAACCCTTTATTTATGATTACTGTGTAATTAAATCCTTCCATTGAATAATATCCTGATCAAGTGAGGATCATGGAATAGTCAAATCCACTAACTTGATTCTATCACCAAATCTAGGATACATCTCGACTCAATATGATTAATGTGAAAACCCCTTTTCCATTAATCATAATTACCTCGGCCAAGGATTTCTTAGTCAAGATGTTATCGAATCGCATAGGATATTCTCCTTATTTACTTAAGGCAATGGATTCCTTATTGATGAATATTTGCCTTCATGCATATGCAACTGGAGCCACTATTTGCAAGTACCTATTCTAGGTATGAATGGATACCTAAAGCATAAGCAAATTTCAATTACATATTCATGAGACAATCCTATCACCTCAGGTCTGAGGATTAGTTACACCATCATAACTTAATAATGAATTAGTGACTTAAGTAAATCATTCATGTGATTCATTATTTTTTCAAGTCATGTTTAGCCCACTCGTCTCACAAACGACCCATAATGATTAACTTAGTAACTGCCATTAATAAAATGATATTCATTACATAATAATATCATAATGTATGAACCAAAAAGCAAAAAGTCCAATTGGCTTTTAGGACATACATCTAACATTGACGCTACACTCAAGAAAGGTATAAGGTAAGTGATAAGTCGATGTTGAACGCCATAAGGACAAGTTCTTAATTAGTTCAAAGTTCTTTCAAAGAACCAAGCAAGAATAAATCTCACAAATATATTTTAACTTAAAATTATCATTAACCTTGAATAATGCTGTTACACTTTATTTATATAGAGAAAGAAATAGACTTCATTCCTAAATAGCATAAAGAAAATAAACTAATTAGGAATTAACTAAATTAGATGCTAAATAAAATGTTTCCTATATGACAAAAGAGCACATTGGTTGAATAGCCAATTCTACTAAACAGGAATTGACTACTCAACCAAAGATATATTCTTAAATCAAGGAGATTTGCAGTTGCCCCTCCTTGTTTCCTCTTTGTGTGTCGCCTATTAGGTTAAGGAGCATGTCTCCTTTAGGCACCTTTTATTATTTCCTATTCAAGCAACCTTCCTTTGCTTCCTTTTTAGCATATGCGGCCTCCTTCGCTCCCTTAGTGTATTTCAGCCTAAATGAACTAATTAAGGCCCAACATATTGAATTAGATTAATTAGACTAGGAGTCTTAATTAAATCCAACTCTCTCTATGTGATAACATGGTCTTGGCCTATATGTCTTGTACTAGTCCATTTAGAGCCTCCTTCATGCGCTTCGCTTTAGACCTTATAATTGGCCCATCTTGAATGATTAGAGGATCCTTTGAGCTTGATGAAGAAGTTGGCCTAGGCTTGAACTTAGAGTATGGCTTGAGTCTTCAAATGTGGTGCTTTGATTCGCATCATTCCCTCCCTCCTCAAAAGGATTTGTCCTCGAATCTTCACCTATATTAAGAGGGGATAAATCAGCAACATTAAAGACACACTTACATTATACTCACTAGGCAAGTCAAGATTATAGACGTTGTCATTAATCTTTTCAATCACTTGTAAATGACCATCTCTCCTTGGAAGAAATCTTTCCTTTCTCATATGCATCCAAACCCAATCTTCAGGCTCAAAGACCACATTTTTTCCCCTCTTGTTGGCTTGATTAACATATTGTTCGGTTCTTTTCTCAATGTTAAGCCGCACCTTAGCATATAAATCACGCATAAAATCTACCCTTTTCTTTTCATCAAAATCAACATGCTTATTAAGTGGTAAAGGAGATAAATCTAAAGGAGTAAGTGGATTAAAACCATATACAATTTTAAAGGGTGAAAAATTAGTGGTCAAATGGACACTTCTATGATATGCAAACTCAACATGTGGCAAACACTCCTCCCATGTTTTAAGATTCTTTTGAATAATAGCACGCAAGAAGGTAGATAAAGTCCTATTTACTACTTTTGTTTGATCATTAGTTTGCAAGTGGCAAGTAGTAGAAAACAAAAGTTTAGTACCTAACTTACACCACAAGGTCTTCTAAAAGTAACTCAAGAACTTTGCATCCCTATCACTAACAATAGTTATAGGCATTGCCATGTATATGCACAATTTCCTTAAAGAACAAATCAGCTATATGTGATGCCTCATCAGTTTTATGACATGGAATAAAATGTTTCATCTTATAAAACCTATCAACAACCATATATAGAGTCCTTGCCTCTTTTGGTCCTAGGTAAACCCAAAATAAAATCCACAAGAATATCAACCTAAGGTTCATTAAGTATAGGCAAAGGAGTATACAATCTGTGAGGCTTAACCTTATACTTAGCATGTTTACATGTAACACATCTATCACAAATATGCTCATCCTTCTCTTTCTCCTTTGCATGTGCACTTAAAGAATGACTTGCAACTAGAAATTCTTTTTCATCAACTTCCTTTAAGTCATCTTCTATGTCACTTGTGTCTTCAAGAGATGGCATCTCATCCTCCTCATCTTCACTATCATACTATCCATTAATAAGAATCATGGTCTTCTTATTTAAACAATCTCGTTGCATATGCCCTCTCCCCTTGCACTTCAATTATTTAATGTTGCTTGTCTTGAGTTTAGCCATCTTAAATTTCTTTGCACTCCCTCATTATTTTCCCTTTTATTATTGTCAAATTTAGCCTTGAAGGTGCTTTCTTGCGCATCAAGCCACGCCTAATTTGGAATAAAAATAAATCCTACTTGCGATTTGCAGTCATCCTTGTCTGATTTGAAACCAGCATTAGAATAACCTTGAACTATAAGTTCTTTTCCTCTATAAACTGAAAAACATCTTTAATCATCAAGTACTTAATGATATTTTTAACAGCCTTCTAGTGACCGTCACCTAGATTGGCTTAGTATCTGCTAATAACACTTAGAGCATAAGATACATCTGGTCTAGTACATAACATGGCGTAAATGATAGAAACTATTGCAAATGCATAAGGAATTCTATTCATCTTCTCTCTCTCAATTTGTGTTTTAGGAGACTTTTCTTTGGAAAGAGTTACACCATGAGACATTGGCAAGAATCCCTTCTTGAAATCTTCCATGCTAAACCTCTTTAGCACTTTGTCTATGTAAATAGATTGGGATAGTCCAAGTAGTCTTTTAGATCTATCTCTATAGATCTTTATTCTTAGAATATAAGCTACTTCTCCCAAATCTTTCATGGAGAAATTTTTGGATAACCAAGCATTTACAAACTCTAATAAAGGTATGTCATTTTCTATTAACAAAATGTCATCGACATAAAGTATTAGGAAAGCAATTGCACTCCCACTAACCTTCTTGTACACACAAGGTTCATCCAGATTTTGATGAAATTAAACTCTTTAATTATGTCATCAAAATGAATATTCCAACTTCGAGAGGCTTGCTTTAATCCATAAATGGATCTTTGCAATTTACATACTAGATTATGATCTGTGGATTCAAAACCTTCGAGTTGCATCATATATACATCGTTAGCCAAATTTCCATTAAGGAATGTTGTTTTGACATCCATCCGCTGAATCTCATAATCATAGCAAGCAACTATGATAAGCAAAATACTAATGGACTTAATCATGGCAACATGAGAGAAGGTTTCATCAAAGTCAATGCTTGTCTTTGTTTGAAACCTTTTTACCAGTGGCCTAGCCTTGTACATTTAGACATTGCCATCCATGGATTCCACCAAAGTCCATACTTGGTATTCATACATGGAGTCCATTTCATATTTCATGGATTCTTGCCATCACTTAGAATCAATGTCCCATATTGCTTCTTGATATGTGGTAGGCTCATCACTTATAAGACATTCTTCATTATCCATAAGAAATCCTTATCTCTTAAGGGCATATCTTATCCTACAAAATCTTTGGAGTTCTAGTGTACTTTAGGCTTCCAACTACGCATCCAATGCATCTGCCTCTTGCTCTTGTTCCATTTCAATGTTAGTTTGTGTTTCTTAAACTTCTTCAAGTTTTATCTTACCGCCACCACTTCTTTCAATAAAAAAACTCTTTTTCTATAAAGGCAGCAAGTTTTGCAACAAACACCTTTTGTCAAGAGTATAATAAAAATAATATATGAACGTCTATTTTGGATATCCAAGAAGCTTACATTTATCAGATTTTGCTTCAAGTTTATCTGATTGAACGTGCTTTACGTAAGCATCACATCCCTAAATCTTAATATACGACAAATTTGGCTTGTGACCAATCCATATCTCATATGATGTCTCACCAACAGATTCGAATGGAACACGATTAAGAATGTAAGTTTGCAGTTTAAGTACATATCCCCAAAAGGATATGGGAACACTTGCATCACTCATCATAGATTGAACCATGTCTAACAAAGTTTGGTTTTGTCTTTCAGAAATGCTATTATGTTGAGGTGTTGCAGGTGTCGTCCATTGAGAAAGAATTCCAATTTCTTTTAAATAATCTTGAAACTCCTAGCTTATGTATTCACCACCTCGATATGATTTTAGTATTTTGATTCTTTTGCTAGTTTGCTTTTCAACCTCTTATCTAAATCCTTTGAACTTTTCAAAAGATTCAGACTTGTCTTTCATCAAATATATATAACCATATCTAGAATGGTCATCAATAAAAGTGATGAAATAAGAACCACCTCTAGCATGAGTTGTCATAGGTCCACATACATCTGAATATACTATTCCTAATAACTCATTGGCACGGTCACCTTTTCCTTTAAAAGGTGATTTGGTCATCTTACTAAGTAAACAAGATTCACAAGTTCCATATGATTCATAATTAGAAGAATCAAGCAATCCTTCTTTATGTAACTTGTTACTCCTAGTTTCATTGATATAACCTAATCTATAATGCCATAGAAAGGTGGATTTAAGATTATTTGATTTAGCCCTTTTCAAATCAACATGGAGAATTGGTTTTTCTAATTCCAGATTATACGAACCATTTGCATACTCTCTAGAAGCATAATAAACATCATTTAATAAAAAGGGACAACTTTTGCCTTTTATATTAAATGAAATCCCTCTATAGCTATGTATGAAATAGATATAATGTTTCTCGAAATAGATATTAAGTTCAACTTCTTTAGTTTGTACAAAAAGCAATGGATTTCTTTGTTTAATCCACTTTATCGACTATTACATTTATAATCATCCAATTTGATAATACCCTCTTCCAAAAGTCTTTTGACTTTTGTATTTCTTCCTCTAGACTTTCTAGATGATGTCTTCCTTTGTTCTTCCAAAGATACTTTCACAGTTTTAAGCATACTAACCAGTTTTAAGAATCATATTCTATAGATTGTTAGTTTCGGAGTTCATAACCAACTGCGAATATGATTTGGGTGTTAGAGTATGCCCTAAAGACAAAGAGTTATCGAATGATCTATGTTAATTTATACATCACAATTGATGGCATACAATTATACTAAAGGTATTGTTCGACTCTAATGGTATGAGTAGTCGAGTATTATCAAAAAATAATCTAAATCGTTAGAACTGAACACCATGGAATGTAAACACAAATGTAAGAGAAATTATAAAGCGAGTTTATAATGATGAGGTTCTTATGACATACGTTCCTAAACTTTGTTCATGGTTGCTATTTGATCAAGAATTAAATATTGATCATTGGATATGGGTCAAACGCTCGAGACTACTATAATGTGTTATCACTTACATTTGAAGTAAGTAATCTGTCTCACAAGGTTGAGGAATTGGGATTCCAAAATAAGCACATGGGTGCTTGTTACAAGAAAAAGTTCATTGAACATGATTTTACTGAGTATTCCATATGGAATTCACCCTAAGTGTCTATGGACAATACTCTTGTAAAAATTAAGTAAGGCAAATCCTTAGCCTTGAGATTATAGTGTATTATGTTATATGAGGATTACTATATTTTGATACTATCTTATGTTCTCCTATCCATGGAGCGCTCAAGGGATAGTCATTGAGTATAGTAAGAGTCATTTGAAGATAATAAATTACCAATAAAGAATTTATTGCCCAAGGTAATATGTCATGGGACCTTATCCTATTGATTCTTGATATGCTTTACCATGGAAATCCTTGGCCAAGATTGTATGAATGAAGATTATGAAAAGTGTTTCATAATCAAGAACAAATATGATTGGTTCGATTATAGATTTGACACTTACATCCATGCTCTATGAATCAATTAGGATAAGAGTACAATGAAAGGATTGAATTACATTGTAACACTGCAAGGTTGATTAAAGCACTTTAATCATTCCTACACATTTGGATGGTTATGATGCATTGCTAGATGCCAATCTTGATCTATGATTATAGATTAAGTTACATTAGAGAATTATCACAACACAAATAGGCTTTAAGTGAAGATTGAAATGAGGCTTTAAGCTTTGGGCTTAAGCTCATATATATTGTGCCTAATTAAAGGTTAATTAATTAAGAGCTAATGGGCCTTGTATAATGGGCCTATGATGGGTTATTATCAATGGAGTAGTTCTTAAATTAATTAAAGTCCATTTAGGATAACCATGCCCAACTAAATATAAGCTAGGATTGTTATAGAAATCCTAAACCTTTAAGAATTTTGATTAAAGGCCGTACATATAGAAAGAGATGCATATCTGGCGACAAGGGTTAAGGGTGAAAGTTGAAGGATGGTTGCACATCAACTAAGAAAAATGTTTTATTTGAGATACATAACCTAGGTGAATCAATCAATAAGATTAATTTATTCATCCTGCTTGCTTGGAACTAGCATTCAATCTCTAACATCTCTTCTCAATCTTCTAAAAGTGGTTTAGTGAGATATTTGCTTAGAGGCTTGTGTGGATCACCAAAAGAGGTTGGTCCCTTAAGTAGTTTAAAGTGCATCAATCATCCTTGAAGAATCAAGAATCAACAAAGCTAGAAGCACTCCTTGGATTAGCCGAAAACTCCCTTTGTAAGCCTTCTCCATCTTTTGCTTGTTTTATGTATTATGTATATCCTAATCAATAAGATCCTTGGTGGGAATTGAGAAAAAATTTTAAATTGCTTCCATTGCACATTTTCTTATATGTTAATATAAATTCCAAACGTTAGGTACAGTTCTTATAATTGAATCAACATTTGGTTCAAAATCTATAATCATCCAAGATCCTTGAGAAATTCTAAGTCCCTTGCATATTGCTCGGTGAACAATTGTCTCTTGGTCCCACACCTATCATCATAGATCCTTATGATATGCTTTATCATGGTATGAGCATCCAAATTGAAAAATAGCTCGTAGAACTTAGGTTTCATACTAGTCAACATCGAATTCACAACTTGGCTATCGTCCTCAAGAAGCCTATCATATGCCAATATTTCTTCTTCAATAGCTCCTACATTAGGAGTTTGTGGTAGAGGAGTATCTAGCATATAATCCTTCTTGATGCTCTCAAGAACAGTTCTTAGATTATGATATGAAATGGAATAGTTTGCACCAGTAAGCTTATTAGCATTAAGTATGCTACGCGACGACGGGTTTTTATTCAAAATATTAAGAACCTACCAATAAAGATAAATGAGTATAAGATAGTTTATACAAATTCTCTTTAAAAAAGTCTTCTAATAACACTGTTAACTCCCACTATTTCTTTTCGAATTAATAGTCGTCGCTATTAAAATGAGACTTCTTAATTATAAAATATCATAGTGGGCTAGAATCTCATTTATTTTAATATAACTTTAAGTGACTCAATGAATCAATATTAAAATAAATTAAGTAGACAGCTTAACTTGTTAATTGTATCTCTATACAACTTGTAGATCAATTAAGTGACAACCCTTTGTCAAAATATATCATATATGTTTCACCTAATTATTGCTTCTATCAAGATATAGACATGAGTGACTCATGGGATTTAAATAAGATAGTTAAGTAAGACACATCAATCAAACTAGAAAACATGCCTAGGTAATTGGCAACTTTAAGTGACTCAACAAATTAACCTATGAACAAGTCTCTCGTTCCTATTTTGATTATGGAAGGCAACTTAATCATGTCCTTAACATATGACTTAATATTGAAACAAGGGATTTTGATTTTAAGTCGGTGGAAGGTCTCATGCTTGGTCATGAACATGCTAATATCATACATCACATGCATATATATAAGCGTAACATGCCATTACTAATTATGAATGATTATGGACAAATCTAAACTAGTTTTCTCGAGCCATTTAAGAAAACTAGATGGTCAAAACCTAGGTATAGCCTTCAAAAATCTTCAAGTCTTTGAATGCCATCTCCTCTTCATCTCCATTTCACGCCAATCCTTCTCATGGATTACAAAACAAAATTTTAACTTATCTAAAACTATATAACTACTTTACATAGAAGATAGAAACCTTGAGTTACATTCATGAGGAGTTAGATGGGAAAAGAATTTTACAACCCAAAGTAATAGAGGAAAGGCAAGGATCGCAGTCCTTATTTTAAAAATGCCATAATTATAATCACATTATAATAGCATATTCTAAGATAGAAAGCATAATTCTAATTGTTTGATTTCTTGTATGCAATCCAAATTAAAAGGGCATTAGGGAATAAAGATCTTTAATCAAAATTGAAAATAAATATTTCCCTTTTATTTTCTTGATATTTTCGGCCATACAATGATCTTGGTTAAAAAGTCAAACTTTGACCAAGACTAGTCAACTATCCTAGACAACCTTTTAATTAATCTCCTAATCAAATTAGGACAAACTATTATAATTTTAAGACAACTAGGATATGTTTTAAAATAATGAGTCACATGCCAACTAGGATACTTTATCTAAAATTCCAATAAATAAGGACACTCCTTATTTAATAGAATTTGAAGATCTAACAAGACTAATGAATCACATTAATTCTATAATTAATTGAGTTCCTCGAGATTCATTATCAAGAAAATCATATTTTCTATTAAACAATTCAAGATAATCAAGATTCACATGGCAATCATTAAGAAACATGGCAACCATGCAAGAAACATGATCAAGACTTTAATCAATCTTCAAGATTACTTAAAGAACTCATCATCCATATGTTTTAGATCTAATTTACTTCTTCAAAAAGCTCACCACGAGATCCAAACACAAGAGGACCGAATTCCCCATGCAAGTTCCATGTATGCGCACAACACTAGGAAACAACACTTGATTTTTGTGTTGTTTGCATACATGCACACCTTAAAGATTAATCTCTAAATTTTCAAAAGTTTAAAGATTTATTAAAAATCTTCTAAATCATATTAATTGATGTTCAAATTCAAAATAAATCAAATACCCAAACAATACATCATAGGCCGAAACCTTAGGAGTGTGCATCTTATACGCATGGTTTTGGCTTATTCATCTAGAATCCAATTCTTGATTGATTTAACATTATTATGAATATCAAATATTCAAGTCATGTTGTTATATCAATTACCCAAGCAATTATTTCAATTAATTTTTCTATCTAAATTTGATTAGAGATTGGGTGTTGTTGATCACATCAAAGTTGTCCATGTGAATGGCATAGATTTTGAAGGCCCAAACCCTGATCAAACGAGATCCAAAAATTCTAAACCTTTTTGGATCATAAGTTATATCCCTTATGGTTCATTTGCAATAAGAATCACCCAAAAAACCAAAGTATAGCTATGAAAACTAATGAAATTTCTAAAATAACCTAGCAACTCCAAATTTGCATGCTTTTGATCTAACAACAATTATGTAATCGTTTATGATTAAATTAATCAATGGAGGCTTTAATACTATTTCTAAAAGTTGATTTGAAAACATCAAAGAGGTAATGGAAGCAATTTAAATGTTTTCTCAATTTCTAAGATGGACCTCATTGATTTAGATAATCAAAATTTACAAAACAAGCAAATGAAGAGAGATCCTTACAATGGGTGTATCGGCCATGATATAATCCCTTTGGATTTCTTATTTTTTGATCTTGGCAAGGTTGACATGGCTGCCAAAGCTACTCAAAGGACTAGCCTCTAATGATAATCCAAACAAGCTTCAAAGTTGAAATCTCTTATGAACAATCCTTCACAGGAGAGAGAATAAAGATGATGAGTAGTGAATGTTAGTTCCAAGATAGGTTGAATCTTAATTAATCTTATTAATTAACTGGTGATGGCATCCTTCATTAACCCTAGATGCCCATCAAGATAGAGGATTCCATTAGAGTCACCTTTCTTTCTCCCAACATTGTGAAATCTTCTTTTCTAGGGCCTCATCGCTTAAGATTCTAGAGAAACTGAATCCGTTAGTTCGGGGGAAAGGAGTTGTGTCCTAAGCCTAAATCGGATCAGAGAATTGTCGTGCGACTTTGATCAAGAAACGAAGGCCTTGCTTGTTAAGAGACTAGGTTAAATCCCATGTATATGTTAAGGGGCATAGTTATAGGGCCCTCAAAGCCAAATATCATGGCCCAATATGTATAAAACTAATTAACTTTTAATTAGACTCAATATATATAAGGCTTAGCCCAATCTTAAGCCTCATTTATATCTCGATTTTGATTATATAATACTTACCTTTGGTAATGAATCCTTTCTTAATAATCTCATTATCTCCATATGACTCTTATTATACCTAATTGCTATTGCTTAAGCACCTCGTGGTTAGAAGGACATAAGATAGAATCAAAGTATAATAGTCCTCACATGAGATTAATAGATTATCTTAAGTCTAAGGATCACAGCTTACATAATCGTGTACTAGAGTAGTTGTCCATAGAAATAGGGTAATAACTTTCATATGGATTATTGTGGAGGAGTCTTGTTCAATGTACTTGTTCTTGTAGCAACCATCCACATGTTTTATCTTAGTATCCCTATACTTCAATCATATGAAACCGATTACTTACTTTCAAGGTAAGATGATAAACCCATTATGGTAGTCTCCAGCGTTTGATCAATATCCATATAATCAGGATCAATATTTTGATTAAACTTCGACTATGAACTAGTTTAGAAATAATACTGACATAGTTGGACCCCTAGCCACTTAACACAATATCCTTAATCTGAATGTCAACCGAAGGAGGCCTCGAATAGCAGACCTTAAAATCAAATTTGCCCGAGGGCCGCCCCAATAATTCTTCACATTCATACCGAGGAAGTTGTTCAAATTTCCATTCTCCACACTCTATTAATTCTTAGATCTCATGCCTGAGATAATTACACTAATCTGTTACAAGCCTGAAAGCCTAGTGATACTCACAATATTGGCTATTGTGAAGGGTTGAATTGCTTTTTAGTGATTAGGGCTTGAGTTTCCCGTCCTATTTTAGACGTTGGAACAGCATAGATAATGGTGTCCCTAGCTTGGTAAAGGTTCTTTGTGGGCTATTTGGCTCTAACTTTGGCTCGGGTTAGGATATGTCTTGAAAAGAGCTCATAACCTCTTCTTTACTGAAGTCAGGGATGATCATGGACACTTGGTTTTAGGGTGGTATGTGATTATAGTTTGGTTATTGTAGTTTGGTATGAGGATTCTACTAGTACTGGGCTAGTCTGGGTCGATTAATTTTTCAACATCAATGAGGTCTTGGATTTCGTGTTTTAGCTAGATGCAGTTGTCTATATGGTGGCCAAGTGCTTAGTGGAATTTATAATAGATGTTAGGATTGTAACCGGGTGCATTAGTAGGTGGGTTTTTTAGGGTAGTCGGTTGGAGCATGCCATTCTGCACTAATCTCTTAAACATCTATGAGAGAGGCTGCCTAACGTTGGAGAACATCCTTGGTTGTTGGACAACATTCACATCTAAAGTCCTACTCCCTCCAGTCTGATAATTCAACCTTCCGGCAGTTCGCATAATTTTCCTCTTATCATTTTCAATTTTTTTGACCTGAAGTCCTTCGTCATATAGGTCTATGAAAGTGTTCGGTTTAATCATATTTAGTCTTCGACCCATCCAGGAAGAACATTTTGGACCACCATACGAACTTGGTCTTTTTTAGAGGTCTTGCTTTTCATCAACCCAACCTTATTCCTACAGCTGGTCATGAAATCGGAGAAGGACTCATTTGGCTTTTGCTTAGTGGACTCGAAGTCCCTAATTGATATTTCCAGCTTAGTATTATAGTCATATTGCTTAACAGATGAATTACCAAAATCACGCTATTCAGCTTTGGCAAATTTTTCCAAACCATGATACTAGTTTACAGTGGTTTCTTCAAGCGACAATACAAACAGCTTTATAATTTGGGTCCTACTTAGCTGAGTAGTTCTCATGATAGTTATATACTGCTTTAAATGAACTTTTGATCCCATCCTGTTGAACTTGTCCATCTCAAGCATCCTGAACTTTGCAGGCAGCTTGTCATCACTAATTTCTTGAAATCATAGGTCGGGTCCAACCCTTTCATTTCCAACATACCTTGCCTCTTGTCAAGCCTAGCGCTCAAGCCACTTACAACTTCAATACTGGCAAGGGAAATTTTCCTTTTGGCATGTTCTAATACGAACTCATCAAAATCCCATAGGTTTTGGGGCACTATTCTCCTAATAGGGTCTTCAGCATTAGCATTGGCATTGGCAGTAGCTACAGTAGCAGTAGTAGTTTCGGTGGCAATTACAGCCGGATCAACAACTATAGGAGGAATTGGGGCAACAGGTGGAGCTTGATTGGTAGCCATCCCAGCCAAAAGTTGTTGGATCTCTTCCCAAATCACCAGTTATAGCATTCTTGAGGATCTCAACATCCTGCTGGTTAGCTCTTTCGTTGGCCAGTTTGGATGTAGCTTCAATCTCACTTATGGAAGCTTGATGTGTCAGCTTTCAAGGAGCTTTAGCACAATTCGGATTCTCGGTGAGATAGGTATTCTCTCCAGCCTTCCACTATCTTGCCTTTTCCAACCCATAGGAGTTTCTATATAGCTAAAAAATAAAAGGTTAGTGTGACGCATGGTGCACGTGATATGCATAAAGACAAAGAGAAAGGGTTAGCATACACAAATTCATTATACAAAGCATCCTTCCGACCTTATTTCTCCCACGCACGGTTCATGGTGAGTCTTTCATCCCTAGGATTTTGGGCCTGGGTTTCCTATCAATAGGGGATAGTGGGCCCGAAGCGTATGCCACAAACTCTCAAAGCAAATTTAAAACAAACAATGTAATGTTTTTCAGAATAAGTATGAAGCCTACATATTTTGGGCTTGAGGCCTAATTACACATATTCTTAGGACAAGATGTTTTAATATGTGGGCTAATGTACTTATAAGGAGAAACATCTCAAATAGCAAGCAACAGGGTTCCTAAGGGAGATTACTACAGTCATTACTGTGAGCTGAGTCTTGGGTAAGGATAAAAGGCTCCCATAAGTGAAAGGCATTCTTCCTTGGCTCGTCTCCCCACTCAAGGGTCCATGCGATGAAGGAAATTCACTCATTACTTGTAAGTGATGTTCGCCAGTGTCGTAATTCTAGGGTTCGAGTAGAACCAAAGAACTACTAATCGATACCATCGGGGCTATGAAGACCGAAGTGCAAAATGTGTGAAATGGTATAATAATGCAAGAATAGACCATTAAATAATAAAATTGAAAATAAGGATACACTGGAATTAGCTTCTCTTTTCCAGGCGGAGTCACCCCTATGGGCGGCGATTTCAGGTGCGCACCTAAGTGTCTCTAGCAACTATGGCACTGCAAGGCTTTTCGACCTAGTCAGGAACATGCTAACTAATCACAGAGACTAGCACGGATAAAGGGAGTCATAACCAAATCATAGAATCAAATTCAAGACCCTACATGTTCTTATTATCATATTCAAAACCCATCAAATTTTAACATGTTAATTCAGAAGAGAAACCTATTCCTCTCATATAAAACATATGAAGTAATAACAAAACATCTTAAACATGTTTCTAAAATTATTAAAAAAAAAGAATCAATATGAAGGGAAAGTGATGTTGATGATATAGATAGAGAGGGAACCCTAAGGTTGTCACTGTAGATTATTATTCTGCGAGTCCTAGGAGATGATGAAGTGGCTGAATCAAAGGTCGGCTAAGAATCTAGTTCTGTTTGAGATCTAAAAAACTATTGTTGTTCTAAAAAAGATTCATAATCTAGGGTTCTTTCTTAGTGACTTACTCAAAGAAAATTCTCTATATTTTGAACTTAGAGTTTTCTCTCTAACTCAAGATGTCTCTTAAAAATGATAGTTTGATTGCTGAATGAATGTAGCTAACCCTAGACATAGGGTATACTGTTCTATTTATAGAGCTAGGGTTTTGAAACCCTAAAAATCAGAACGATGTGCTTTAAAGATTTTCTCTTTATCATATAATAATATCCATCAAATATCTTAATAATTATCACAAAAACTTTCTAGAAACTTATTATTATATTTTTGGTCATTTAAATATCAAATATACATGTAAAATGGTATTGAATCGCAACATATATCCAATTGGCACTGTGTAGAGCCGATTAGTTCTAAGGGCTAAAAGGCTTATGAAATTATGGCAATTTGGTCCTTAAACTTGCTGAAACGACCGTTTTATCCCTCCAAGTTAATTTTTTTAACAATTAAATCTAAATTGATTCTAGAAAAGTGATTAATTTAATTATTCTCAATTCTAACTTGGATTTGCTCGTCCTTAGTCTCTTAAAACTCGAGAAAGGTAATAACTTTCATCATAGGGTTTTCTGTAATTCCCTTGATATCTGAATCTGAAAAATGAGGGTTGACACTTGGCCATCAACATGGGATGATCAAAGCTCGATTCTCTCTAATGCATTAAACTTAGGCTTCAGCTAACCCATAATTGGGAATTCCCCATTAGACATTGTGATTCTCATGTTCTAAGGGAGTTCGAATACTCATTCGTTATCGCTTAATCATGCGTTTCTTGAACATTCATCATGAAGAGGAATTTCTAACTATAAATAGCCTAGATCTGAGTTTCAGATACTAATGGAGGAATAAAGTCGTAAATCGAAACCATTATTGTGGTACTGTATTTGTGTTATTCTTTTACCATTTTATGTGGATATTGCACCTCTATGCCAATCCCGATAGATAATGGCCTTTGATTAACCCAAAGTACGTTAGGAAAATGATGGAGAGGATTCAAAAGGTTCTTCCAAGCAAGCATACATTCATATGTTATTTGGTAACCTCGGGGAAGGATCTACATCACTATATGAGCTTTGGCTAGGATAAATAAGCTTATTTCCCTTTACAAGAAGAACACTTTTTATACTAGTGGAGGCTTATCACTTTTATATAGCCAAGTGTGAGCATCGTCGCTACATGACACGATAAGCCTTTTTTGCCACCTAATATGTGCATAACGATGGTGATCATCACTAATATACATCATCATCTATTCAAATGAAATTATAACATCCTATATATTAGTGCCACCTACTAAAGATGGGGTCATCTTAAGTCTAATGCAAATGATGCAAAGCTAGCTTAATGAAATCAGGAAAACAAAAAGCCTCGGAGTCGATCAGAATAAACTTCTCATTATGTCCCTAGTGGAGTCACCATTATGGGTGCAGCTTTTTCAAGGCCCACCGAAAGCGATTACAGCTATATCACTATGTTGAAGGTTGTCTCATCTATACTAGGCTCGATTTGAAAGTGAGCCATCCAGGAAGAGGTCTCAAGGGATCACGACAACTGCGGTGTCTGCAATTTATCGAAGAAGACTGGGAGTCACCACCGGTAAAAATAACTGGGACAAATGCGCATGGAAGAAGGATAGTGGCTTGGATTCCTTGCAAAGAGCCTAACTTTCCCCCTCCCTGAATTAAAGACGGTTAAGAGAGTTAGGTACGTGTTAGGAGGGGTTAAGCACCCCAGCACGCCTGGACACAAAGTCTGACCTCCACTAAACATAAATCACATAAATACACAAGCAATTATTAAATTCATATTTAGCCTAATTAATGATAATTGTCAACACCCATTTTCTAGATGCAGATATCGAGAGAATTATAGAAAACCCAATGATGAAAGTTATTGCCTGTCTCAAGTCTCGAGAGGTTGAGGATAAGTGAATCTAAGTTAGGGTTGAGAATAACTGAACCAAAATTAGTTTTCTAGAATCAATTTAGACCCAATTGATAGGAAAAATTAAGTTCGAGAGTTGAACTGGCAGTTTTTACAAGTTCAGTACCAAATTCTCACAATTTCCCAAACTTTGTGCCTATAAAGCCAATCAGCTCTACAAAGTGTCAATTGGCTATTTTTCTAAAATTTAACATCGTTTTATGTGTATTTTTTCACTTAAAATGCTGAAATTAATGAAAAGAAGTTTCTAAAAATGATGTGTGATAATTATTAGGATTTATTTTACTATATTTTTTAATGATAATTATTTAAACATAAAAGATTTATTTTACTATGTTGGCTTAGTACTAAATTCTTGCATTGTTTGAGTTTAGTCTTATATCCTTCTTGCTTTCAGTATTAATAAGATGATGCATTATTCATGAGACATTCTGAATTGTGATGTTTAGATTGCTTTATGTGATTGAGAAATCCATTTGGCGATTGGAATTTTGAATAGCAAGAACTGGTTAATAATCACTTAGAGATAAGGATAATTAACTAGTCAGATTAAGAATTAACAAAGCTTAATAATGCTAATTTAAGAATCAATCGTTAGGAAGAGATTCCAACTTTAGGTTCTTGAGTTTAGGAATTTGGTTGTCTCAAGAGGAAAACTGAATTCAGTTAAGAGTCCGTCCACTGGTAGCATAATCGGACTAAACAATCTGTTATCTTTTGTTTGGTTGCCAACTAGTTTTGGTTCCCTTTGGGTTTGCTTTCTTGTCTTGGTTGTTTCATTTATCCATTCATTCCTGCATCTCCCTTAGAACTCAGCTTGTAGTTATTAGTTAGTTTAGAAATTATTCATCATTCATTTTAGGCTAATATAATAGAGAACAAAGAAGTAACTCTGGGCTTTCACTTTCCCGAGGAATACGACCTTGATACTCGCCATGAGTGCTAGATTGCATCGCTAAGTTCACTGCCTTAGATTATACCTGCATAAATAGCATATCAAGTTTTTGGCGCCGTTGCTGGGGAATGTTTGAAAACTAGACCGAAATTTGCTATTTGTTACTTTAGCCAATTTTTTTTATTTGTTTATATATTTATTTTATTTTATTGTTGTACATATTTATTTAGTTCAAGTTTATGATTCAGGTAGTGAATGATAAGGAGGTTCAATGCAAAATTCAAACTCTTTATATGACGCATTGGAGAATGGGATCAGGAACCAAGAGAGTGCTAAAATTTGGGACACCCGTGTAAGCTTAGCAACTCGAGTGGAATCGTTTTACAGGGCTACCGATCAACTCTCCACTTCCATCCTTTCATCTTAAGATTTTTGTGAAATTTGTTGTGGTCTACATTTGAGTAATGATTGTCCATTATACAGTGATGTTGCTCATTCTTCTTATAACTTTGAACAGGTGAATTATACGGGAAGCTGGCTAAATAACTCATATGAAAGCACCTACAATCAAGAATGAAGCACTCATTCACCCTCTGGATGGAGCTTAGATGGCCAAGAACCACCAAGATTTCAGCAACTATATCAGCAGCCTAGTCTTGCACCTTCAACTCAAGATGAAGAGTTAGTTGCAGAGGAGCTGATGATGAGGTTCTTTACAAGTCTTGGGAATAGATTCCAACAAATAGAGAGGGTACTTGAAAGTCAACAAGCCGCGATTGAGAACATAGAGCATCAAGTAGGCTTGATCTTCAAGTTACTAGTTGCAGAACAATTGGGAACTCCATGAAACACTACTGAATCCATGGAACATTTGAGCGCCGTCACTTTGCATTCAGGTGAAAATTTTTCTGGTTTATCTACTATGTTTGACGATGATGCTTATGTGCAGGAGGACTCCTTGAACATGGAGATAGAACTAGAAAAGGAAGAGGCAAACATGATTCCTCTGAAAGACTACTAACAAGAACGTACAGTTGATGATGCTGAGTTGCAGCTACAGGAATTTTCGGTGGATTTTTCACATGTCCCTTCAATGATGGAAGATGAGCACAAGTTATCCAATAAAGAAGTCTTGGAGCAGCTCGAGTTCCTTCTAACAAGTGAACCAAGCCAAGGACTACAGAAAACCACTAACATTCCTGAAGAAGTTGCCCAACCGTTGATTCTTCCAATTGGTGAAACTTCAGCTTTCAAATTGGAAAAGCCCCTAGAGCATCATGACTATTTGCAACTATATGAGGAGCGAGATTTACCCATCATATTGGCAGCCTGCTTGACAGTCGAGAAGAGGAAATTGACGATTATCCCCCTAAGTGGATACTTAAAGCCATTTGCTTGGAAGAAGGACAGATGGTCATTGATCACACCCGTTTGCTTTTCACCATGAGTCCAGTTAAGAGGACTCATCACATCAAAAAGAAGCGCTTTTGGGAGGCACCCCAAATTCTATTTTTTATTTTTAATATTCTAACCTTTCATTTTGAAACATTTTATTGGTTTTAAGTTTTCATATTTTATTTAATTATTATTTTCAATTTGATTATTTCTTTATTTTATTATTTTCAAATTCTACCGAGGAGGCACTGAATTTCCACTACATCAGTCTTGATGGATGATCAGGACAGTCCCCATAAGATCTTTTTATTTTTCTGCATTTATTTACTTTATTTTTCATACATGTCATGCGCTTGAATTGTATTGCCTTTGTTCTCTTAGTTTAGCATCCCATGCGGGGTATCCATAACATTTTACACTGAGAACAGTGTGTTCTTCAAGTGTGGGGTGGTTGTGGGTAAACCTTATAATCTTTCTCTCCTATAGTTTTTAGATATATCTGAAATTGCTATCATAGGTCTTGTGTATTTTTAGGGGATGTTAGGACACTATGTCTTTATGCACTTAAGTATGCTATTTTTGAGCTGATTGATGACTTGATTTATAGAATTGTAGTTACTTTTCTTTGTTGTTCATTGTCCTTGGAAAACAATTGATGGTATTTTACACATCAACCCTGCCGGGTTAAACCGGTGTTATTCAATTATTTTTCGAATTGTCGAATTTTAACTTAGAACGTTGATAATGTCATATGCATGTGTTTCTTAAGTAATGATTCAATTAATGATGTTGCAAACCAATTGCACCTAATACCACACCTCAAAGTGAGATTTTGAGCCTGTTGAGCATTCATTATACTTATGCTCTTTATATTTCTTGTTTGAGTGTGCATTGTACTTGACTTTGTTTCTAGAACTTGCTTTGCAATGCTTGTTGAAGTTACATGAATATTATGAATACCATGAGATGATTTGGGCGATTTAGGATTCACCATATTTGGCCAAAAGCCTACCCTTTATGTTTCCATTAGTTAGCCAGTTTTGAGCCTTAACCTTTTCTTCATAATCTACACCTATACACTTCAACTATACCATTCTTTACATTTGTCTTTCCTCTACCCTTGTGCTGGAATTGATTTCTGTGATTTGCTTACCCCTATGTGGGATTAAAATACCAGTTGCTATGTTGGTAAATTCACTAAGTCTTTTTGATATTTTAGATGCTCCCTTTGATCTAAATTATATGTTTTATTCTTTACGTTTATTCAAGTTGTATCCAGCGGTCGTTTATAAGCTACTAGTTCATTATTCAAAGAAAAAAAAAAGAAAAAAGAAGAAGAAAAAGAAGAAAAATAAACAAAATTCTATAATCATTTATCTCTTTATTGGATTTAGAGCATTTGCGAGCGTTATGCTACAAAGTAGGGATTTTAGCGAATAATTTTTTTGTGTTTTTTAGGCATTTAATCCTTTGAGCATATATTGTTGTTTATTTGCAAGATTTCCAGCATTTTCACACTTCTGTACAAATCTCCGTACCTTTACCTTAGCCCCACTATAACCTTGTTAAAGACCCTTTGATTTTGGTATTTACTTATTCACAGTAGCGAAGATATGATTTCTGAGCAAGCTTACGGTGAGCGGGTCTTGTGCATTTGTTTTTAGCGATTTGTTTTTCACCTTATATACACTTTGAGTGACTTGAGTGATCTCGGTGAGGCATTGGTTCGTAATGTTTGTATTGAGTTGTCATTTAAGTTATTCGTGCATTAATATTATTTCCATTCTCTGTTAATGATTTACAATTTGATTTATGATTGAGTATCCTTTGAGATGTGTTGAATACTATCTGTTGTGGACTAGAGGCGTAAACTGTAAGGAATTGCTGACTGCAGTTTTATGAGGTGAGTTGTTAATTGCTTGAGGACAAGCTATAGCTTAAGTGAGGGGTGAATTGATATGCATAGTTTTACACATTTGCTTGCATATTATTGCGTATTTTATTAGCAATTATTGTGCTTTTATTCCAAGATCACCCGTGTTTTGTGCTCTTTTGCATTTCAGGAGAATTTATAGGACCATCATCAGTATTTGAGCAATTATAAATCAATACATGCGAAAACGGATAGGAATTCATCAAGATCAGACAAGAGCTCACAGTGCATACATTCAGCACGGCTTAGGTCAAGGTCGTGCTGATCTGGACTCTGGCCGTGACTAATCATGAGCTTTTGGTCTTCAAAACATGGCATTTTGGGCACGGTTTTTGTAGCCACCACGGCCTCCAGCACGTCCCGTGGTGGCTCAGCACCAGCGGGGGCACGGCCATGAAGAAACCCTAATAGGTGAGATCCGAATGTTCAGCACGACCTGGACTCCGGCCGTGCTGAGACAAATATATAAGGAAAACTATTTTCTTAGGGTTAGCAAAGCAAAGAGCGAGGGAGAGCCCCGGCGGTTGGTTCGATTTTTGCATAAGGCTGAGTTCGGAAGAGAGTTGCAAAGAGGAAGAACCCCGGAATCGCAATGTTCCGAATGCAAAAGAGTAGTGAAGCAATTCGAGAGGCAATTGGGAAGACCGATCATAGTGCTGATTTAGATTTGGAGCTATTCATCCGATTCGAGAGAAAAGGGTGTAGATGTTCCATTCTTGTTACTCTTTCATTATAATTGATTTTCTAGTTGTTTTAAAGATGAACATGTTTAGCTAGATTGATTAAATCCATTGGGATTTCTTTACTATGTTGGCTTAGTACTAAATTGTTAGATTGTTTGAGTTTAGTCTTGTATCCTTCTTGCTTTCAGTATTAATAAGATGATGTATTATTCATGAGACATTATGAATTGTGATGTTTAGATTACTTTATGTGATTGAGAAATCCATTTGGCGATTGGGATTTTGAATGCAAGAACTGATTAATAATCACTTAGAGATAAGGATAATTAACTAGTCGGATTAAGAATTAATAATGCTTAATAGAGGCGGATTAAAGCTTAATGCTAAATTAAGAATCAATCGTTAGGAAGCGATTCCAACTTTAGGTTCTTGAGTTTAGGAATTCGGTGACCTCGAGAGAGAAACCGAATTCAGTTAAGAATTCGTCCACGGGTAGCATAATTGGACTCATCAATCTGTTATCTTTTATTTGATTACCAACTAATTTAGGTTCCCTTTGGGTTTGCTTTCTTGTTTGGTTGTTTCATTTATCCATTCATTCCTGCATCTCCTTTAGAACTCAACTTGTAGTTATTAGTTAGTTTAGAAATTATTCATCATTCATTTTAGGCTAATATAACAGAGAACAAAGAAGTAACTCTGGGCTTTCACTTTCCCGAGGAATACGACCTTGATACTCTCCATAAGTGCTAGATTGCATCGGTAGGTTCACTATCTTAGATTTTAGCTGCATAAATAGCATATCAACGGCCGACATCTGGGAGCTGCTAATGCACTCATCAGATCACATAAAAGCTCTAATCCAAGCCTTGTCTAGTATAAGCATTAGCACAGCAGCCACCTCCAAGGAGATGATCAAAAGGGTAACTGATAAGACCACCGGGATTATCACTTTCTCGGAGAAAGACTAACCACTCGAGGGATGATACCACAACAAGGCTCTCTATATAGTAGCAGAGGTCAAGGGAAAGAGAAATCCATGTGTAATGGTGGATGATGGGTCAGCCATCAATATGTGTCCTTCTCGCATACTCCCTAAGCTGGGAATGACTGCAAAAGATTTGAGACCATCAGATATGGTTATAAGGGCCTAAGACGAGATGAAGAAAGAAGTGGAAGGGATTTTTTTAGCACTAGCAAAAATGGGTCCTATCAAATCCTAAGTGGAGTTCACTATCCTAGACATCTCAGTAACTTTTGCATAATTATTGGGAAGATCGTGGTTCGATGCCCTAGGAGGAGTTCCTTCCACTATCAATGTCAAAGGTGGTAAGATTGTCTTGGTCATTCAAGAAGTTGTCAAAGAGCTGGAAGCCCTTATTGGATTCCAAGTTGTTGTTCTTTATGAGGACTACATATATCTTAAAGTAGCCAGTATGTTTAAGAAGATGAACTTCATGCCTAGAATGAGGCTAAGGAAAAACCATCAAGGTATCGTAGAGCTGCCAAACTTCAAATGTCAGAAGACTTGACACGGGTTGGGTTATCATGAGAATGAAGATGAGAGCAAACCAAAGGGTAAGACTCTAAAAGACGTATTTGTCTAGGAGTACAAGCCCTACTCTAGAGAGCCCGAACTTGTTACAGTAGTTAGGAATGAGGTGCTGGGATTTGAGATATTTAAGAACCTGATTATCGATGGGATGGTCGAGTTAAGCATCAAGGAAGTCCATGAGAAACCAACTACGATAGAGGAGCTAAAGTGGAAGAGTTCATCGATGTGCCTGAGAAGCTGAGTCAACAGGAGCTAGCTACTCTGATAGAAGAAAAAATTGTCATGTATTTTATGATGATGTAATCACATCCGATCTTTATGAGAATGATTCTTTTATTTCAAAGTTCAATGACATGAATAATAATTTTGCTTACTTGTGTGATATTTTTCCTGGTGGTAGTGTGCAATTTGATAATCATGACATGCGCATGTTTGACATAATTCCATCCAATTTGATTCATTTAATTTAGGCACAGATACAAATCCAGGAAATATTTTGATAGCTCATGATATAACTCTTGAAGAAATGAGAGAATTTGAAAGAATAATAAAAAAAGAAAAGGGTTATTTGCTTGATCATGCAACGACATGCATGGGTTGGACAGGAAAATAGCAGAGCACCACATTTCGACTTATCCGCACATCAATCCGGTCAAGCAGAAGATGAGAAGATTAAGATCAGAATGGGTAGAAAGGATATAAGAAGAAGTCACTAAGCAGGTAAAGGCCAATTTCCTTGACATGGTTGACTATCTTGAGTGATTGGAGAACATCATCCCAGTCCTAAAGAAGGATGGTAAGGTTAGAATATATATGGATCACCAAGACCTAAATAAGGCATGCCCTAAGGATGATTTTCCTCTTCCTTACATAGATGTAATAGTCAACAGTGTCGCCTTAAACATGATGTACTCTTTTATGGATGGGTTCTCCGGATATAATCATATCATAATGGCAGTAGTGGAAACACGAAAGATGCTATTCATCATCAAGTAAGGGACACACTACTATGAGGTTATGCCTTTTAGACTAAAGAAATTTTGGGCAACTTATCAAAGAGCAACCACTATCTTGTTTCATGACAAGATGCACAATGAGGTGGAGGTGTATGTAGACAATATGATGGTAAAGTTTGAAACAAGGGAAGGGCATTGCCATTCTTTAGATAAGTTCTTAAGACGAGTGGACATGTATAACCTAAAACTTAATCCAAAGAAGAGCGTATTCAGAGTAACATCAGGGAAGCTATTGGGCACATAGTGAGTCAACAAGGAATAGAAATCGATCTAGACAAGGTTAAGGCTATTCAAGAGATGCCAGTGCTAAAGACAAAGAAACAAGTCAAAGGATTTTTGGGACGTCTCCAATATATCAGCAGGTTTATTTCTAAGCTCATGATGGTTTATGATACTATATTCAAGCTTTTGATGAAACATCAACCCATTGTGTGGGATGAACACTATCAAAAAGCCTTCGATAAAATTAAAGAGTATCTGATGAAGCCATCGGTATTGAAGCCATCAAAAAATGGAAAGCTATTGATTCTGTACTTAGCTTTGGAAGAGGAAGCCATGGGGCCAATGGTAGCATAATGTGGACCTAATGACACACGGTCTATTATCTCAGTAAGAAATTGGTACCTTATAGGTCAAAGTATAACCTCGTAGAGAAAACGTGTTTAGCCATAATATGGGCTCTAAGGGTGCAAGCCATAAAAATAGACCTGTCGAAATACCTATTCGTAGCTCCGTCTCTTATCGGAAAGTTGGCTAGATGGTTAGTGCTCCTAATAGAATTCGACATCAACTATGTTACTAAGAAGGTGGTCAAGGGTAGGGTTGTAGCAGAATTCTTAGCTTAGAATTCGATTGAAGGAGATGACCCTTAGGATCTAGAGTTTCTTAATGAAACCTAGGGGCAATCGAGATTCAAGAATGGAAGGTGTACTTTGACGGAGTTGTGAATGCAAAAGAAGAAGGGTTATGAGTAGTCTGATCACGCCGAGGGGAGAGATGCTGCCAATGGCTAAGAGGTTGGACTTTAAAGTGACTAATAACGTGCTGGAGTATTAAGCATGTTTATTTAGATTAGAAGCGACCATTGTAACAGAAGCAAAATAGTTGATAGTATGCGGGGATTCCATGTTAGTGATTCGATAAGCCGTTGAGGAATGGAACATGAAAGAAGAAAGGTTGAAGCCATATGCCAATTACCTCAGGACTTTGGTTTCCAACTTCTCTAAGTGTTCATTCATACACTTGCCACGAGATGAGAACTAGATGGCAGATGCACTAACTACCCTATCTTCAATGTAGGACAACCTTTCGCAACCTCCAATGAAACCGTTAGTAATTATGAAATCGGTTGCGCCTTGTTATCAAAGGGATCGGGTAATGCAAGTGCATATGGAACTAGAAGAGAAGCTGTAGTTTCATGATCTGAAGAATTTTATAAAAGATAGGGAATACTTGAAGGAAGCGACTATAAGGGAAAGGTATGCGCTGCAGATCCAGGCCAGGATTTACATCAGCTATGAGGGAGTATTATACAGAAATATGGCTTTAGGTGCACAGCTTTGATGTATGACTAAGACAAAAGTGCAAGTAGTCATGGAAGAGATGCACAAAGGAGTGTGCGGGCCTCGTATGAACGACATAGTGTTACCCATAAAGGTTACGCATCAAGGTTATTACTAGTTAATAATGGAAAAGAATTATATTGCTCATGTAAGGAAATGTTGTTAGTGCGAGCTGTATAGTGACCTGAGTCACATACCTCTGACTGAGCTGCACAATTTGACATCCTCTTGGCCTTTTGCAGCTTGGAAATCAACATCATTGGAGAGATAAAACCTCCTTCAAATGGTCACGGGTTCATAATCAAAATAATCAATTACTTCTCTAAGTAGGTTGAGGCTGATTCGTTCACACCTTATGGGCAAGGCAAATGGCCAGGTTTATAGAAAAGAACCTGATCTGTAGATATGGGGTCCCATATCATGTTGTAACAGATAGTTCCGTGCAGTTTATGAGTGAAGCAATAGACCTACTAGTGGAATACAAGATTGAGCATCACAGGTCCTCTGCGTATAGACCTCAAGCAAATGGAGTAATAGAAGTAGCCAACAAGAACTTAAAGAAAATACTCTCGAAGATGGTATGGAATCATAGAGATTGGTTGTTTCGGTTACCCTTCGCGCTTTAGGGATATCAAACAACTGAGAGGACATCGATAGAATATACTTCGTACTCTTTGGTTTATAGGGCTGAAGCGGTCTTGCCAGTTGAGTTGGAGTTGAAATCTTTGAGAGTCGTATTAGAGGCCCTAATACCAGAATATCAGTAAGTCGAGCAAAGATACCAGCAGTTGGCTCTTGTTGCTGAGAAAAGGATGAAAGCTCTATACCACATAGAATTGTGCTAAAAGCGAATAGCCAAGGTATTCAATAAGAAAGTAAATCCAAGAAAGATTAGAGCCGGTGATTTAGTGTTGAAGCACACAAGGCCTACCACATTTGACCCAAGGGCGAAGTTCAAGTCTAACTGGGAAGGCCCATACATAGTAAAGAAAATTATGCCTAAGGGTGCCTCTAAGATCTCGAACTTAGAACAGAATGAGTTCTCTAAGCCAATTAACCTGGATCATCTCAAGAAATACTATGTGTTGAAAAAATAATAAATATAATAGAAAAAACAACCTACTGATCAGAAAACCTGAAAAGGCTGGTCAGGTAAAAATCAGGGCAATAAGAGAGAAAATAATCAGTTAGAAAATCCGAAAGGACTGGCTAATGACAGGAATTGTATCATAAGAAGTCAAAATGTACCCAAATGGGCCTTTACTAAATGAATAAATGGTTTAGAATTTTTATCAAACGTACATATATCTGTTTATTTCTTTGCACACTAACTGAAAGAAAAACTAAGCTAAAAGTCTTAAGAAAAATAAATAAGATCTAACAAGAAGCATGTTTTTCATTTTCTTCTTCTTTTAGCATTTGCATTCCTAAATTCAGCAACTACCTCTCGAGTCCTCTTGAACCTTGTGAATCTAGGAGAAGGGGAATCTGAAGTTGGACCTAAACCTTGAAGCTATCGTTGGTGGTCATATCACCTTCAGAATCAAGATTGCGCTCTATGTCTCAATGGGGCTAGAGTCTCTCAATCTTATCCAAGAAGTCTTTTCTCAGTTGGAAGCCTTCGAACTTAGGAAGGAATTCCAAAATCTGTTGCTTTTGCCCATACTAGCGGCAAAGTCTCGAAGTTGTATAGAAGGTGGATGCCCATAGTCCAGGTAAGGGCACACAGTCACCATACACTATGAGTGTAACATGCTTAATCCTCCACCAAGGGCAAGTCCAGCGGATAAGTATGTCCGGAATGCCGCTCATCCAAGAGATCCAGCCATCGTGGTCCCGTGGTAATAATGGATCGAACTTGCACATGCTTCGACTCGTATTTGTTGATGTTCCTCAAAATGGTCAGTACCTGAAGCTTTTAGCACAACCAAATCTATAAAAGAAAAAAAAAGAAATAAAAAGAGAAGATAAAAAGCTAAGTTGAAAACCTGAAAGGGCGGCTTAGGCAAAAAATTATAATAATAAAAGAAAGATGATGGAGAATGAATTAAAATGCTCAAATTTTATATATCAAAAGTCAAAGTTCTATAAAGCAACAAAAAAATAAAAGTACAGAGAATGGTGGTGAAATTAAAAGTCAGGGTTCTCTCCTGAATCCTCCATGTCATTGTCAAAATCGATATCCATCCCCTGGGTCCGAAGAGTAAACAACTAAAGCGTCAAGGTGTCAATCCTACGTTGCTAGGCCTCAATCTGACATTGTCGATCGTCCACCTACCCCTACAAACTCTCATAGTCCCTCTGATGAAAACCCAAAAAGATATTAGTTAGTACATCTTATACATGCATATATTCTGCATTTCATGAACTAATTTCTTACCTATCAGTCCTCGCCGAGGACAAAGAACTGCCTCCTTGTGACTTCAACTAGTAGATGTACATGCTCGAACTGATCTCTCTAGACCTGTATGATTACTTTTATGCATTACTAACATTTCAGGAAAGAAAAGTCGTGAAAAATCAAAAAGGGAATACAACTTACGTGCATACAGGTACTTAGAGTAAACTCTGGCGGAAGGTAGTGCTCCATGGCAAGCCGATGCTCAATCATACCGTAGGGGCTTTAGTACGAGACATCAAGGTCCCGAAAGAATGGGACACTCCTCGGAATCACATTTGAAGTAGCCCTGGGAGGTACTTCAGACGCAGCACCAGCAGAAGAACCAGAGATATGGGAAGGCCTGGAACACCGAGCATACCGCCCCTTTATCAACTCAAGAGCCATGGGTGCATGCCAAATAAACTACAGCCAAAGTAGTTAGGTAAATAAACAGAATAAAGGAAAACACAGACTCAACAGAGTAGTCAGAAGAATACATGAGCCATAGTATCATTATCAAAGGGCACGAGCCAGCAACTAAGGGATAAAAGAGCATAGTACATCGTCTAGGACTGGATGGTGAGATCCTCAGGTTTATCATACCCCACCAACCTCATCGCCAACTCCTCACCAGCAAGATCAGTTGTCCAGAATATAGAGAAGGGTGGAAACAAAGGGATTCGGTGTTTGTTAGGCCACCGCTCCCAACTTTAGATCCTTTAACCTAAGTACCATGCCCGACAGGCATGTTCGGCCAGCAAAATCCTCATATGCTCGAGGTTAGCAGCGAAGAGCATGCAAGGATCCCAATAAGGCGCTCCTCGAGCTAATCATTATGAATCTGCAAATTGGAAAGATGAGTAACTAACACGTGTAAATTATAAACATTACTAATGAATTTCCTTTTACTTTATCCTAGGTCAGAGAGTTGATCCGCATACGGTGCACATGGACATATGCCCACTCTAGCGGGACGCTCCGGCTCAAGTCCTAGCGACTCAAGCGAGGGAGAGCTCAGGACGTGCAGATAGGTTGTGAGCACACCAAAAGGCCGATCTCCAAGGTTCAGACCTATAAGAAAAAGTCAGTAGTTATGATGCAAATATAAGAAAGCAAAAAAGGAGAAATCAGAGCAGCACTTACATGTATCATATGCTAGAAGCCATAGATCCTCTTGCTACCATGGACAGTGATGTCCATCTAGTGTATAAGTAGGCAAGAGCCATAGATCCCCAATTGAAAGGATACAAGTCCTATAGCAAGGCCAAGAAGTGGAAGTTTAATGAATTCCCTGAATCATTGAACAGTGTAGTTCCAAAGAGATACACCAAGAAGGCTAGAGCCATCTGGTCCACCTCTCGAGCATTCTAAGGCACGAAACCCTTATAGTGAAGTGGGATGCTCTAGCAAGCGATGCAGCAAGTGTTCTTGCATGCCGGCAAGAACCTAAGTCAGTCTGTGCTGGACATCGAAGCGTTGATCATGGATTGCATCACCAAAAGGCACAGGCATGCCAACCAAATTAATGCTCGTAATGGCAATAAAGGGGAGAGGGAATAGCGTCAATTCAACAACTAGATTATGAAAGGTATGGGTGGGGTCCATCCACCTCCTGAAAAGTGCATAGACCGAGGTATTGTCCGTCCTCCCAATGACTAATGGAAGCGTAGCCACGAATCAATAAAATCTAGTGTTTCCAATCCTGGCTTGTATTAAGCTCGGTAGCTCATCGAACCAGTCATGATCCCCATAGAGATTTCTAGTAAACCTGGATCGATACGGCATCACTCTGTAAAAGAACTTGATTGCAGATATGAGAACACGATGCACATACAAAAAGACTCCAAACAAGTAAGTACATTATTAATTTCATTATTTTATGTCAAAAAAACTAAATAAAACTAGTTTTCGGCCCTTACACAGTTGATTCAGATTGTGCAGAGGCGATCTGCTCAGCATAGAGCCGAATCGACTCTTTGGGTTAGGGCACAAACTTTTTGCAATTTTTTTTATAAAATTACTTTTTTTTATGAATAACATATGTATCTAGTATGTAAGTCACATGAAATAAATTTAAGGCAAGAAGAATATCTCTTTGACGGCTGAAAACACTTAGTGAGTGTTCAATTTCATGAAAAGAGGAATTTCCTCCCCTTTGACAAGCCCAAGGTTGTTCTAGCGAGAAATCGAAGGTCAGAACTTCCAGATGATTGTGATTGGATTGCGTCTTGAGAATCTAGAAGATGAAGCAGCCATTTCAAGACTGATTTTGTGAGATTTAGTCAAGAAATGAGAGAAAAATCAAAGAAAATATGAAAAGAGATTTGAGAGAAAAGTAAAGAAGAAATGGGTAAAGTGAATGTTAAATGGATAAAAGATATATATAGATCCTAAAGAAGGCAAGAATGCCATTTTGGTCCTGACTTATTGGAATCACACTTCAGTCCCTGGACAGGTTAGATACCAACACAAAGTCTCCAAAAGGCATCTAACGGGACAATTTGCATCCCATGGAAGGGATTTTCAAAAAACTACTATTTTGGTCCCTGATCTATTAAAATTACATTTTAGTCCCTAGGAGGGCCAATTACCAACACAGTGTAACACCCGGAATTTTTATATATTTAATAATGAGTTTTTATTTAAGTTAATTTTAGCTTCATTATTATTGGGTTTAATTTGAAATGATTTAATGAAAAATTTAATATTAATCAAATAAATGAGTTATTTTCTATACCCAATTAGTTTGAAATTTTAAGAAATTATTCAAGTAAATTATTTGAGAAATGATTATATTTTGGCTATTCAAATTTTCCCAAATGCATATTTATATAAGTAAAATTATATATTGGAAAATTTTGGAAGAAATTATAAAGGATGTTTTAATAAAAGAATTTTGGGAAAATTGGTATTATAATTGATTAGTAGTATTAAATTTTAAGTTGGAATTTGATTATTTAATTTAATTGTGTGTTAGGACTAAATTGGAAATTTATTTTGGAATAAGGATTGAAAGTATAATGTTATTTTTATGGGGTTTTAATGGAAATTTGTGAGCTTGGTATTTTTGTAAATAAATATGTCGGTCAGGGGTATTTTTGTAATTGTGTATTTTCAATAATTCGGTTTTGGCCCAAATTAAATAGTTAAGGGCTTAATTGAAAGGCTAAAAGAAGTTTGGGGGTCAAATTGGAATTCTGCGGGATGAAATTGTAAGTAATTAAGAAAGTTGAGGGACCAAATTGTAATAAGGAAAAGTTCAGGGGTCAAATGTCGATATTGAAAGGAATGGAAATCGGGGAGAAAGAAAAGAAAGAAGGAAGAAGAAGAAAGGGAGGAGAGAGAGAGCCGTCCATGGTGGAGACCGGAGGCCAGGCCGAGGCAGTGTTGGCGTCGGAAGGCGCGCAGCAGCGAGCACGATGGTGGCGGTGGAGGCGGTGGCGTGTCGGCAAATCGCGCGGCGTGTGGCGGCCCGGCGTCGTTCGGCCGTTTTGGCGGCCTTCCGGCCGATCCTGGTGGCGATCGGCTCCCCTTGGAGAGAGCTTCCTTTTGGCGGCCGGCTGTCGGTTTTGGTGGTCGGAGGAGAGTTCCGGCGAAGTGGTGGCAGCCTTGTTTTTGGGCTTTTCCGTGAGCTCCGGCCGGAGGATGGATGATCGGAGGATGTATCCCGACTCTCCTCGGCTCAAGCTTCGCGATAGCCTTTGGTTTCGTGGCGATCGGGCTTCGTTCGCGAATCGACGGTCGAGATCGTCCACAAATTTCTCCCGGATGATCGGGTGTCGGATCGAAAAATCGGGCGAGGGATCGTCATCGGTAGCGTCGTTGTGAGTCCGATGGTGTGTCCGGATCGTTGATCGGACTCCCGTGGCCGGAGGCGAGTCGGCGTCTCGGTATTTTTCTCCTGGCCGTTGATCTTAGAAATCCTTGATTTTAAATTTGTGTCTATTGGATTATATTGAGTATTTGATGATTTTTGTGAGTCAAAATATTTGTCTGTCGATTGGCTGCCATAGTCGTATTTTGTCTTTGTGTGGTCCGGAAATAGTGAAGTTTGGGGACCCGACTCCGTTGTTTAAATTGTTGGATATTTGGAGTGTTTTTCTGGCAGGTCCTGGACCCGTTTTTACGGGGGGTAATGTTCGTGTTGTAGGGGAGGTTCTGCCGGATTTTCGGTAGAATTTTTCCGAGTCGAGATTCTTAGACAGTCAATCCTAGGAGTCTAGACCTAGGATTAATGATCGATTGTTTCAGCGTTTTGATAAATTGTTTTCCGTGATTAGATGATCACGCTCGCCCAACCGAGGCACCGGAGCAAAGCTAAGAGGTCGCCCAATCCTGTGAGTTAAAGTCATTTAATCTTTGCGCTATTGCTAGTCTGATTTTAATATGCTATTTAGAATTTGTGCTTAATATGATTATTAGTATCGCAAAATAAATGATTTCACTTGATTATTAATATTTGAAATAATATAAATATTATTATTAGTATGTTATAATAAGATAAACGTTATTATTTTTTCCCATCACAAATTTCACGTTGTTTTACCTTAAATCTTTAATCTTTATTTCGATATGTGTTGGTTGAGTTCATCAGATAATGATATTTATTATATGTGATGATTGTGTCTTGGGAAACGTGGCTTGTAGAACATGCCGCAGGTAATGATCATGGACATGTAATAAGATTTCATGGGTTTGCCACGGTCGAGCATGGCTCTGGGCTGATTTGTGTAAATTCACGGGAGGTAAGGTCCCTGGTCGAGCATTGCTCTCGGGGCAAGCTTATTTGGATACTTAAGTGACCGGTGGAGGTAAGGTCCCTGGTCGAGCATTGCTCTCGAGCAGTCTTATTGGATTAAGAGAGCCGAATGGCTACTAGATTTCTTATTTGGATATTTAAGTGACGGTGGAGGTAAGGTCCACAGTGAAACATTGCTCTCGGGCGCCCGATCTTATTGGATTAAGAGAGCCGAATGGCTACTAGATTTTGGGGTTTAGGGTTCTACCGAGCCACTCGTCCCGTAAAAGTAAAAATATATTTTTATTTATTCATTTATTAATGTATTGTGGTATGATTATAATATGGATTGTATTTATGTGCATGGTTGATATTTTGATTCGAATGATTAATATTTTATGTGAAGGAAATAGTAGGGTATGATTATAGTATGGTTTGATATCGATTTGAATAATCTATGTTTTCCGAGAAGAAGCAATAGTCCCTAGATTATTTGATTTTAACTCACTCTAAAGGTGACGGTCTCCATTTATATTTTTTTTCGGATTCGTGTTAGTCCTCTCGCGACTCTTATTCAGTAACTCGACTCCTTCATCATCGGGTGATGTATTTGATTTGGTATGTTAAGTTGTAAAATCTTAGGGCTCTCTGGGCTGATTTGTGTAAATTGCCGGAGGTAAGGTCCCTGGTCGAGCATTGCTCTCGGGGCGCCGGCTTATTTGGATACTTAAGTGACCGGAGGTAAGGTCCCTGGTCGAGCATTGCTCTCGGGGCGCCAGTCTTATTGGATTAAGAGAGCCGAATGGCTACTAGATTTCTTATTTGGATATTTAAGTGACGGTGGGTAAGGTCCACGGTCGAGCATTGCTCTCGGGGCTCAGTCTTATTGGATTAAGAGAGCCGAATGGCTACTAGATTTTGGGGTTTAGGGTTCTACCGAGCCACTCGTCCCGTAAAAGTAAAAATATATTTTTATTTATTCATTTATTAATGTATTGTGGTATGATTATAATATGGATTGTATTTATGTGCATGGTTGATATTTTGATTCGAATGATTAATATTTTATGTGAAGGAAATAGTAGGGTATGATTATAGTATGGTTTGATATACTGATT
Organism: Ricinus communis; assembly: GCF_019578655.1. NCBI lineage: Eukaryota > Viridiplantae > Streptophyta > Magnoliopsida > Malpighiales > Euphorbiaceae > Ricinus > Ricinus communis. The sequence goes on from NC_063259.1 coordinate 2,372,188, forward strand.
TGAATAATCTATGTTTTCTGAGAAGAAGCAATAGTCCCTAGATTATTTGATTTTAACTCACTCTCGAGACTGACAGTCTCCATTTATATTTTTTTTTTCAGATTCGTGACTGTTAGTCCTCTCGCGACTCTTATTCAGTAACCCGACTCCTTCATCATCGGGTGATGTATTTGATTTGGTATGTTAAGTTGTAAAATCTTAGATTCTCCGCAGTAATAATAGTAGATGTATCAGTTGTAAATTTTCTGTAGTTTCCGGTCTCGCCTAATTGTTCCGGCAGACCGATTAAATTATGTCAAATGTAGCATTTAAGATAATTTGTGGCTTTAATAATATTAATTTGAGATGAGATTTGTTTAAATCAGTGAGTGTCAGGCTTACTACGGGTTTCGGTGGCCTTAAGCCTACCCATTCCTTAGTGCCGGTCACGGGCCCACGGGTGGGGTCGTGACACACAGCTTCCAGAAGACATCAATCGAGTCAAATTGCACTACCAAGTGGGGATTTCAACTAAAGTACCCAAAGTGGGAAATTTACTGTATTGACCAAAAGTGGTAATACAGCACAATTGAATCCCGAAATGGCTAGTAGCTAGAGGGAAGTCTCTACATATGTCAAATTAGCAGGCATGATTCCTAAATCAGTGGGTGTGATCCCTAAGTTATCGGGCATGGCTCCTAAAACACAAGCGTAGTGCTTTAATCCAGCAAGCAAAGTCCATCAACTCAAGCAGGTGAAGTCCTCAAACTCAAGCATGTAAAGTCCTCGACCTAACTAGGTGAAGTCATCAAAATACAAGCGGGTGTGGTCCCTACATCAGATTAAATTCAAGCTTATGCGGCGTGGCTTCTACAGCTCATCAAGATTTTCTTTTATGTATCCTTAATGTGCATGATTTGTCTTAGTTTATTTAATCGCATGGTTGCTTGTAAATTTTGACAAACCGGGAGCAACTGGCAGCATCCATATTCTGGATCTAGATATCGAGGGAACTACAAAAGACCCTATAATGAAAGTTATTGCCTTTCTTAAGTTTCAAAGACTGAGGGTGAACAAGTCTGAAATTAAGGCTGAGAATAATTGAATCAAATTCACTTTTCTAGAATCAATTTAGATTTAATTGTCAAAAAAAATTATGTTTGAGGGACAAAACGGCAGTTTTCGCAAGTTTATAGACTTAATCATAAAAAATTTCAAACTTCCTTGCTCCCTAGAGCCAATCGGCTCTGCACAGAGCTTATTGACTTAGCATAGAGTCGGATCTACTATGTGCAGAGCTAACTGGCTCTACACTGTGACGATTGGCTTATTTCCCCATTTCGACATTGTTTTTACCCGTATTTCGACTTAAAATGTCACAAAGGATAAAAATGAGATTTTAGAAGTGTTTAACAATAATTATTGGAGTTTAAGGGATTTTTATTTTTGTTTTATTAGACATTAATGACAGATAAATATATGTTTAAAATTTTAATAAGGACTTATCTATTGCTCTAGGGTTTTCCCTAACCTTAGCGCTATAAATATATCATTAACTCCTAAGTCTAGGGTTATCAATTACCAGTAATTAGTAAGAGTTGCATTCATTTAATTATCTACAGCTTAAAAAAACCCTACGTTAAAAGAACATAGAGGTTTTGGAAGTCACTAAGAAAGAACTACACATTAGGAAACTCTTAAAGAACGATAGTAGCTTTTCCAAATCTCAAGCCGCACTCGATTCTCAAACCATCTTTGATTCAACCGTTTCATCGTCTATTGAGACTTGCAGAACAACCATCTATAATGACAACCTGAGGGTTTCCCTACGTCCAACATCATTAACATCACATTTCCCATTAAACTAGTTCTTGTGTTCCTTTATGATTCTAGAAATATGATTAGGTTTTCTTTTATTTATTGCTTTTTTATGTGTTTTAAATTATTAGAATAGAATTTTTTATGAATTAATATGCTTATAAATTGTTGGGCATTAAATCTGATAATATGAAAATGCTAAAAATTAAATATGATAATAAGAACATGTAGAGCTTTGAATCTGACGATGTATTTATTCTTAGATTCTGAACTTGATTAATTAAATGATTAGGGTTACATGTTAGATTTATAATTTCTTTATGTTGAAGTAATTAAATTAGTTTTTAGAGTTCCATGATTAAACCTGAAATTTGCCATTTTCATTTGCTGTCAGTCTCATTTTTAGGGTTTGCATTATTTTCTTAGAGTTTCTACTTAATTTTATGTCTTTTGTATCTTTTTATTTTAGTTTCACACATTTTTAATTGATCTTCTGTCTCTTGTGTATATGAAATTGGCTACGGGGCGATCAAATTGAGGAAAAATTGCAAAAAAAAAATGCTAATTAAAGCCCTAAAGTTGATCGGTTGTTCATCTTCCAGCCCTAATTTTTTGGATTTTAATATATTTTGGAGATATTTGTGTACTGTAACTTAGTTTTGGTTGTTTTTCTTTCAATTTCTTAGTTTTAGGAGGGTTGTAATAGTTAGATTTAATTTTTTTTGTACTTTATTTTTTCTTTATTTTGGATGTATGCCAAATACTTGCTATTTGATTGCCTAATTAAAACTTGACATATAGACATTAGGCCTTAAAATTAGACCTAGCATGAAAATTGTAGTTCATTATGTTAATGAGATGGTATATCGGGCTTAAATTTAAAATCCATATAGACTTGGTGGATTTTTCCATGCTTTAGTTAATTAGGTCACATTAGATTTAAAATCACTTAAATTAGGCCTTATCATAAAAAGTAGTCCATTTAAGTTTAAATGCTAGAATTCAAATCATAATTTGTAATTGAGCTAAACTTTGTGGGCCTTGTACATAATTGACTAGTAAATTAGATTAATATTTTTAAACATGGGCTGGGCTTAATAAAATGGGTTAGACTTAGGTGGATATTATATTCTGTAGTACTTAATGTGTAAAAATATAATTGTTGCCTTTATCGAAAATAGCTCATTAAATAATAAAATTAAAGACAAAGATACACAAATAAGGAAGTTGGCTTCCGAATTCATCTTTGGATTTGTGGCATAGGCTTTTTTATGGAATTGAAAAACGTCACTCTTTAGTAAAAGTGTCCCAGTGAATTACCCAGGTGGCGACTCCCATCTTCGCGCTAGTCTCTATGACTAGTTAGCATGCATATAATTATGGTTTTATTGTGTGTTTAATATAATTGAGTTACTTAATTCTTATTTATGTGTCTTTTAGGTATTTTGGCAATATTGAGAAAACCTAAAGCCTTTTTTAATATACGTCGATTCTTGGATCGATTTAGGAGACCTTCAGATGTTGGAGGAATGACTTGTGTCATAAAAATCGAAGTTTTAAGTTGAATCGGTTTACCAACTGGTTCAGAGAAAGTATTTAGGCCAGAACTGATTGAACCTAGAAGAAAAGATGATTTTATGTTGTAAACTAGTTCTACGACCAGTTCAGGTGCTTAAAAAAGGTTAAGAGCAATTCATGTTAAGAAAAGGAGTTTGTGAAGAAAATGGCGAATTTCAACATTGGTCACATTAGATTTAATGAGGCTTTTTATAGTCATAAAGATTCATAATTGAAAAGTGGTCTTCATCAACTTTGTAAAGAACTTTCTAAGCTATAATTCTCATGAAGGGTTCAACTACATATCAGATTTCTAAGGATGAGAAAACATAGATCAGAGTCAGATGTTGTGCAATCAGTTTGTTGACCTAAGGTTCAATTGATCTATATTTTGATCTTAACAACCAAACTGAACATTAATATCCTTATGTCTGAGTGTCTATGTGATAGAGCTTCAAAGGAACCAACCCAAGTCTAAGCACTCTTAAGCTTTAAAGGAAGTCTTATAAAAAGACCCAAAAGTGCGAGGGCACTTCCAGGGCATGGGGGTGCTTTTCATATGACCAAAATTTTACAAGACGTTGAAAAGTCCACCTCAAATCTTGCCAATTCCATCACGACACCTAGTAGTCAAAGTGTCAAAGCTTCAAGAAGTGCGAGGGCGCTTCATATTAGAGCTTGAGACTGAAATTGGCAGATGATAGCATGATGAGAAGTGCGAGGCGCTATTGTGGTGCGGGAGCATTTTTCGCAATTAATGTGATGTCAATAACCATTAAGATGTCAGTCATCCCATCAGTGCCACCGGTCTGCAGCCGTTGGAACCCTAAGTTCTCTTTTTAGAAAGTGCAAGCATGCTTGGATAGTGCGGGGGCACTTTTCAAGACTTCAACAATTTTTTGCCAAGTCATCAATCTTGCAATTAATGAGTTTTAAACCCATTGTAACATCTCTAAGAGGTTGGTATGAGTATAAATACTCCTTTAAAAGACACAATAAGCAAGTGTGTTGTGATTTAGGTATATCAAAACTCTTACAAATTCATTTCTCAACTTTCTACACTTAATTTCTTCCTTTGTAAAGTGTATTAAATTGAAACTCTTTGTTTAACTAATAGTCTAAAGGGTTGTTGTGTGAGCCTAGGTATAAGAAAATGTAAGGAATTAGTTGTTAAGTAACCATTAATACTCAAGGATTAAGGAATTTAGTGAGAGATTGGTTTATTAAGGGAGGAGGTTCAGTCTTAGCCTTGAAAATACTAAGTTGTTGGGTGAACTTGTAAAACCTAAAGATTGTAATCTTATAGATTATAGTGGAATACTCAAGTGTGATCTTGAGGAGTGGATGTAGGAATGATTGTTCCCAAACCAGTATAAACCTTTGCGACATCTTCTCTAACTCTTACTCTCTTTAAATCATCCTTAATCTTTCTTGATTTTGTTTTACCAAAAACTATTTATTTCCACAATTTGAGGTCACCAATTCAACCCACCTTCTTAGTTACAAGGGACAATAAGTGGTATCAGAGGTTGCTCAATCCTATCAAGCTTTATTGCGAGTGTATAGATCATGGCAAATTCTATATGAAAATCTCAAGCCATTCATGGCAAATTCTATATGAAAATCTCAAGCCATCCTTTAACGGATTCGACTATGCGTTTTGGAAATTCCGTATGAAAATCTACTTGGACTCCTATGGCATTGAACTGTGGGACTATATGGTGAAGGAATGGAGAGCTCCCATTAAAATCAAGAATGGTGAAGAAAGAATTCCTTCTAGAGAAGAATGGGTGCATGCCCACAAGAAGCACAACCACAAGAATAAGCAAGCAATGGCTATACTTGTCAGTTGCCTCTCTAGAGAAGAATGTGGGAGAGTGCAAAAGTGCACTAAGGCTCATCAAATTTGGACTACCTTAGAGAACTATCATAAAGGCACAAAGCAAGTAAAATTATAGAAGAACCAGATGTACGTACCGAGTATGAGATGTTCAAGGTGAAGTCAAACAAGTTTGTCACCGACATGACAAATAGACTTCTCACAATCATTAATAACATAAAAAAGCTTGGAAGCATTATGAGCTAGTATACATCAACAATAAAATCCTTAAGAGCCTTCCTTTAGATAAGTATGGTGCTAGAGTGGCTAGTATTGAAGAAGCAAATGAAGACCTAGGGAAGATTCCTACGGATGTTCTCATAGGCAAGCTTTTAACCCATGAGATGTCTCTTATGAGAGACGAAGTTGATAGAGATAATGGGAAGAAGAAAGCCCTAGCACTCAAGGCTAGCATAAGAGCTCAAGAAGCAATTAATGTCCTAAGTGATGATGAAGATCAAAGGGAAGGACTAAGTGAGAGTAATGATGCGGCTCTCATCTCCAAGCATGTAAAAAGAATACTTAAAGCCAAAAGGAGAAGAAGCAACAAGCCTTTCACAAGCAAGAAACCCTTCTCCAAATCAAGAACAAGCAAGGATAAGAAAGAGGAAGTTACTTATTACGAATGTGGAAAGTAAGGACATATCAATCTGGATTGTCCCAAATATTTAAAGAGGAAGAAGGGAGAGAAAGAGAAGAAGAAGGGCTTGAAAGCTACTTGGAGCGATGCATCTTCATCTTCCAACAATGAAAGTGAAATAGAAGAGGAGACTAATCTTTATTTCATGGCAAACATGGAAGACTCCCATGAGATATGTTCCACTTCTCATTCATGTAATTCTTCTTCTTCTTGTTCATCTTCTCATTCTTTTGATGATGACTTGTTGGATGATGTGGATGAGCTCTTACAAAACATGCTCTCAAAACTAAATTTTTACAAAAACAAATATTCTAGCTTGTAGGAAGACCTTAAGATTTCAAAGAAGGAAATTGCCTCCTTAAGAACTTCTAATGATGACTTAAGGAAATCATTGGATAAAATTTCAAATGAAAAACTTTTTAAAGAGAACAATTCCTTAAAAAATGAAGTTGAAAAATTGAGGAACTCAATTTCAAGATTCACAAAGGGAAAGAGTTTCTTAACACACTAGTTATGTCTTAAAGGCCTCCCCTTGTGAGACATAGACTTGGGTTCAAAGGAGCTTCATCATCCTCATCTCATAAAAAAATCTTTGTCAAGGACACTCAACCACAAGCATTTGAGAGAAACTTAAATGGAGTTTCGAATAACAATACATACACTAGACCTCCCATTCGAAAGAAAGAGAAAGGTACATATGTTCCAAAGACTAGGCCAGAAGGAACAAAGCATGCATTCATGTACGAGAAATCAAATATTAACAAATCTTGTTCATGCATGTGTGAAAACAGTCATATGAGGTCCAAACCTCAAGCAAAAGTGGTTAAGAAGACCAACTCAAACTTTCTTAAAAATTCTAAGGTCACTTGCCACTATTACATGAAAATTGGATATATCAATGTCAAATGAAAAATAAGAAAGATGCATCTCTTCAGGAATGAATCTTCCAATGCTAACTCTAAACGACCCAACCTTATTTGGCTACCCAAAATCAAGTGAATTAACTTCTTTTTGTAGGCATGTCTTAAATACACACATCTAAATAGGGATTTTAAGGCAAAATTTATGTACATTTGGATGTGAATTGGTCCCAACACTCACCCTATGCGTTTGTTTGTGTGCTTTAGGTCCAAAAGAAGTTAAAGAGTGATAAAGGGTAGAATTGGACGTCAAAGTTGCCGAAACAAGTCGAGTTCGCGTATCCCTAATTTGAATATGGCCGTGTTGGTTTTAACACTGGCCATGTTCCCAATACGGGCACCAAAACAGGCCGTGTTGGTGCATTCGACATCAAAAAAAAGAAGCATTAAGGAGCACGACCACAGAGAGTAACACGGGCATTAGCACGGGGTCGTGTTCCAAACATGCCCATCAACACCAGCCCGTGTTCCCAACACGGGAATCAATACGGCCATGTTTGCGGCGGCAAGATGAATTAATTAAAAGAAAGAGCAAGAGGAAAAAAAAAGGAGAATAGGGAGAACGTCCTAAACCCTAATTTTTCTCTATCTAAGGGTTTTCTCACCTGGAACCAAGGAAAAAGGAGACTTGGACCAAGGTTTCAATTGGATTCCCTTCAAAGATTGAAGATTGTGCGAGGTTTGTTGATTGGTGTCAATTCGAGCAAGAGGAACAAGAATCGATTCAAGATTGGGCAAGAGGAATTGGAGCTATTTACTCTCATCCAAGGGTGTATTCGGGTTTCTCTATCTTTACTCATTGTTGTAATTGAATTCTTGTGGGTTTTGATAATGAACATGATTAGCTAAACTTGTTAACCCATTAGGGTTCTTTATCTTGGGATTTTAGTACTTAACTTTTGAATTGAATGTATTGATTTTCAATATTGGTTTGCAATGGAAGTGCTTATTGATTTGTTCTTCATATCCTGTTGAATGATTATTGGAATTTGAATGTTCTTGAGAAAGACGTTTAGGTTTGGATTGTCCTTTGCAACCTAGAATTGAATTGGCCTACAGATAGGGTGTTCGTTCTACCGGATTGAGAATTAACAACTCTCAATAGTGTTAAATAGTACTTAGGAAGAGATTTCAACCTAATTAATCTAAGTTAAGATGTTAATGTCCTTGAGAAAGGCGTTAATTGCGTAGAGATTTTCCTACATAAATTGAATTCAATCAATCAATTCCATCTTTAGTTTCCATTCCCTAGAAATAAGAATTTCCAAGGGGTTATTCCTCAACTTGAATTAATCCTTCCCTAGTAGCCGTAGTTAGATAACAATTAGAGTAGCTATTAGTTAATTTAGGAATTATTTATCATTCATTTTAGGCTAATATAACAGAGAATAAAGGAGTAACTTTGGGCTTTCACTTTCCCGAGGAATACGACCTTGATACTCACCATTAGTGCTAGACTGCATCGATAGGTGTGCCTTAGATTGTAGCTGCATAGATAGCAACCATCACCAACCCTATTTGGCTACCTAAAATCAAGTGAATTAACTTCCTTTTGTAGGCATGTCTTAAATCCACAAGCACCAATCTTTGGCATGTTGATAGTGGATGTTCAAGGCACATAATGGGTGACAAGAGCCTCTTTTTGAATGTCAAGAACTACAATGGAAGCAAAATACCAATCGATGAGGCACAAAGATTTAGGAAAGGGGCGTAGGATAGACTGGCCAGAACTAGAGACCGTCGGACTTGCAGCTGCAGTCTGTCGATATCTTGAGACGCCCCCATTTCAGCATTTCTTTGAGATAGTTGAACCGACATATAGGGAGTTAACTGTGGAGTTTGCTAGCACTTTCTTTCTACAAAGCCAGTTGCGGGACTTCCAGCAATCGGATGTGATCAGTTTCAGACTAGTAGAGCAGACTTTCACGATGATTGTACAGCAGTTTGGGGTACACTTGGGTTTGTGGACTGATGAGGATGTAGCTAGGGAGGTATATAGTCATTGTATACACACGCTTGGTGTGTCATATCCGCAGATGTGGGCCAAAATTTCTAATGACACTAAGGCATACAGTGCCAGCCAGTCCAAGGCATCTAACTTGCATGAGGGACTGCGGTACTTGCATGCATTGCTGGCTAGGACTATCACTGGCAAGGGAGATAGCAGTGGTGTAGTTACCCAGCCGGACCTGTTTATACTTTACGGCATGCACCAGCACCAGTCCGTCGACATGGGATACTTGTTGGCCAGACAGATCAGTGCCTTCTGCAACAACTCAAAGAAGGTATTTTTCTATTTTGGAACTTACATTACTCGGCTGGCTAGGAGCTTAGGAGTTTTGGAGGAGGCGATACCACATTTGACAGAGCTAGGGGTGATGGAGACGTTGGGACTTTCCCAGTTGGTTAGCATGGGGATGGTGACTCGTAGGCAGGGTCCGCTAGGACCAGAGTATAGACTGAGGAGTGCTCTTTTGGCAGCACTCAGAGAGGAGCGACCTGCCCCATAAGCCCTTGGTACATAGGATGTTCCACCCCTTTCTTCTAATATTCTAGAGTCTTCCTCCAGAACGTCTGCTTCAGCTCCTTCTGGGTCTTCATCAGCTATTTTAGGAATCTTCCCAATTGAGTTTATAGAGCTGCAGCTTAGAGTGTAGAGGTTGGCAGAGGAGCAGCAGCTGCACTTCATTCGACAAGAGGCTTTTCAGCAGGACCTTTTACAGCGTCAGGCTGAGTTTCAAAGCCATATGATGGCTCAGTTTGAGAGGCAGAGGGCTATGCTTCAGGCCCTGATTGAGCAGGGCGGTAGGTTAGAGGCCTCTATGGCCAATGACATGTTTGATGATATTTTTGCTACAGACTATGCCCCTGCCAGTCCACAGTGTCGGGTTCCGGTACAGAGCCATTTTGACATCCCGCTAGCGGATGATCCAACTGACCCTCCCTTTCCGACTGAGCACCCTTCACCACAGCAGCTTCACGAGCCTCCTATTGATGCTGCTCCTATTGATCCACCAGCTCCTGCACGTGACACTACTTCTGACCTTTAGAGAGCAGCCACTCCTCTACCACAGACCAGCCAACGCCCTGATATACCTGATGATGCACCTTTTTTCACTCCGGAGCCATAGTCAGGGCAGTATTACTTCTTTTTTTTTCCTTTTTCATTTCTTATATTTTGTACACTAGGGACAGTGTGTCCTTCAAGTGTGGGTCGTGATATTTATATACACTTGCTTTCGTGCTTTTATTGTCTTGTATATGAAATTTATATCCCTTTCTAGTGTATATATCGCATTTCATTTATCCCATTTCAGTTATTTGTTTATTCTTTGTGCAATTTTTTGTAAAATTTTGAAAATTTTTCACTTTGTTTCGATGCTCTTACTGTTGACTTGATTTGGAATTCCTGTTTATGTCCATATGATCGGGTAAAACCGATAGTGTTCAATCTTGCGAAAGAATGTAAGTTAATTAGTTTGAGTTTTGCACTAAGTTGCTTTGGTTTATTTAATTCAGTTTTGATGATTTTATTTGGAACCTACTTAAAAAGCACACTTGTGAGAAATTGAGCCTCAATTGTAAGCATACTCTTTACATGCTTTTATCTATTTCTTTTTGAGAGTGCCAATTACTATCTTTACTTTTAGAACTTGCTTGGTAATGCTTATGAGGGCCACAAGGAGAGTTTAACACTTTGGCATGATAGAGGCACTTAGGTTTTTCATTCTAGCCAAATAGCCTTCATTCGTTTATGAATTTTGTAGATAACCCCCTCTTTCACCATTTTTTATCATATTTCATTACCACTTAGTTTGATTCTGCTTTGGGTTATGATTTTGCATGAGTTGTTTTAATTGGGAATTTTTGTCTTTGAAATAGCATTAGAATCTTATAGTAGCTTCCTTCAATCCAAAAGAAATTCACTCTATTATGTGAATGTTCTTCCCTTATGAAAAAGAAAAAAAAAGAAAAAAAATAATAAGAAGAATAAGAGGGAAGGGTGATGAAAAGAAAGAAAGTAAGTGAGCTAATTGTTTAATTGCTTTTCAGAGTTTACATTTTGACTTGATTCCTATTTCCTACCTTGGACTACTGTCCATTGTTTACCCCTTGTGATTATTGTGGCTTGTGTGCAGGTCATTTATCTCATTGCAGAACACCATAGGTTCAACTCTTACTAAATTTACCTACCCTTACCTAATCCCCATTACAACCCTTATAAAGACGTCTTGACATGGTTGTTGACTCTCCATAAGTGGTAGGAGTAGGATTTAAGAGCAAGCATATAGTAAGTAAGTCAGTATTTGATGCATTGAGCGATTTAACACTATTCTTTAAATACTTTGAGTGACTTAGAGTGAATCTTGTGAGGAGTTAGTTCCAAATAATTTTGTTGAGATAGTATTTTATGAATCAATAGCATTTTGGTTGTGATGATTGAATTGATTGCTTCGTTTCTTTTTGCTTGACTTATGCTTGTTAATGATATGTGCAGGAGCTCTCTAGCTTGTTTATTAGTTTAAATGTCGTTCCTTAGTGGTTTATTTTCCTTATTTTACTTATGATTGCTTGAGGACAAGCAATGAGCTAAGTGTGGGGTGATTTGATGTGCGTAGAATACACACATCTAAATAGGGATTTTAAGGCAGAATTTATGTACATTTAGATGTGAATTGGTCCCAACACTCACCCTATGCATTTGTTTGTGTGCTTTAGGTCCAAAAGAAGTCAAAGAGTGATAAAGGGAAGAATTGGTGCAGAATTGGACGTCAAAGTTGTCAAAACAAGTTGAGTTCGTGCATCCCTAATTTGAACATGGCCGTGTTGGTTTAACACTAGCCGTGTTCCCAATACGGGCACCAAAACAGGCCGTGTTGGGTGCATTTGACATCAAAGAACAAGAAGCGTTAAGGAGCACGACCACAGAGAGTAACACAGGCATTAGCACGGGGCCGTGTTCCAAACACGCCCATCAACACCAGCTCGTGTTCCCAACACGGCCATGTTCACGGCGGCAGGACGAATTAATTAAAAGAAAGAGCAAGAGGAAAGAAAAAAAGGAGAACGTCCCAAACGTTAATTTTTCTCTCTCTAAGGGTTTTCTGAGCTAGAACCAAGGAAAAAGGAGACTTAGACCAAGGTTTCAATTGGATTCCCTTCAAAGATTGAAGATTGGTCGAGGTTCGTTGATTGGTGTCAATTCGAGCAAGAGGAACAAGAATCGATTCAAGATTGGGCAAGAGGAATTGGAGCTATTTACTCTCATCCAAGGGTGTATTTGGGTTTCTCTATCTTTACTCATTGTTGTAATTGAATTCTTGTGGGTTTTGATAATGAACATGATTAGCTAAACTTGTTAACCCATTAGGGTTCTTTATCTAGGGATTTTAGTACTTAACTTTTGAATTGAATATATTGATTTTCAATATTGGTTTGCAATGGAAGTGCTTATTGATTTGTTCTTCATATCTTGTTGAATAATTATTAGAATTTGAATATTCTTGAGAAAGACGTTTCAGTTTGGATTGTCCTTTGCAACCTAGAATTGAATTCGCCTAGAGATAGGGTGTTCATTCTACCGGATTGAGAATTAACAACTCTCAATAGTGTTAAATGGTATATAATGCTAATTTGGATAATTAGGGTTAGGAGGAGATTTCAATCTAATTAATCTAAGTTAAGATGTTAATGTCCTTGAGAAAGGCATTAATTGCGTAGAGATTTTCCCATGGAAATTGAATTCAATCAATCAATTCCATCTTTAGTTTCCATTCCCTAGAGACAAGAATTCCCAAGGGGTTATTCCTCAACTTGAATTAATCCTTCCCTAGTAGCCGTAGTTAGATAACAATTAGAGTAGCTATTAGTTAATTTAGGAATTATTTATCATTCATTTTAGGCTAATATAACAGAGAACAAAGGAGTAATTCTAGGCTTTTACTTTCTCAAGGAATATGACCTTGATACTCGCCATTAGTGCTAGACTGCATCGATAGGTACACTGCCTTAGATTGTAGCTGCATAGATAGCAACCATCACCTAACCTTATTTGGCTACCTAAAATCAAGTGAATTAACTACTTTTTGTAGGCATGTCTTAAATCCACAAGTACCAATCTTTAGCATGTTGATAGTGGATGTTCAAGGCACATAATGGGTGACAAGAGCCTCTTTTTGAATGTCAAGAACTACAATGGAAGCAAAATAACTTTTGGAAATGATGCTAAGGTAAGGTAATTGGCATCGGCTCCATTGGTAAGGATGGTAAATCCTTTATTGGTGATGTTTTCCTAGTTGATGGTTTAAACATAATTCATTGAGTGTAAGTCAATTGTGTGACAGAGGGAACAAAGTCACTTTTGACTCTAATAGATGTCTTGTCAACATTCTAGTGGATGACAAAGTGATATTCAAAGGAGAAAGAAGTGGCAGCACCTAAACAATTGACCTACACAAAGTTTCTAATCAATCTTTCAAGTGCCTTGTGTCTATTAGTGATGAATCTTGGCTTTGGCATAGAAGATTTGGATATGCAAGCATGGAGCTTCTACACAAGTTAGCCAAAATAGAGCTAGTTAATGGACTTCCTAAAGAAAAGTTCATCAAAGATAAGCCTTGTGAACCATGTCAAATGGGAAAACAACATCTATCATCATTTAATTTTAAAACTATTGTAAGTACTTCTAGACCACTTCAACTATTACATATGGATTTGTTTAGACCTACTAGGGTAGCTAGTTTAGGTGGAAAGTCATATGCATTTGTGATTGGTGATGATTACTCTAGATTTACTTGGATTAATTTCCTTGCTCATAAGAATAAAACATTTAATATTTTTAGATCTTTTGCAAATCGTGTTCAAAATGAAAAAGGGTATTTGATTTTCTCTATAAGGAGTGATCATGGAAAATAATTTGAAAATAATCTTTTTGAAAACCTTTGTAAAGAATTTGTAATTTCTCACAATTCTTCATCTACTAGAACACCATAACAAAATGGAGTTATGGAATGAAAAAATAAAACACTAGTGGAAATGGCTAGGACAATGCTCAATGAGTACAAGCTTCCTTCTTACTTTTGGGTCAAAGCCGTTAACCCTAGTTGTTATGTTGCTAATAAGTTTTTAAAAGACCTTTACTAAACAAAATTTCTTATGAGCTTTGGAAAGGAAGAAAACCTAAGGTCTCATATTTTAGAGTTTTTAGATGCAAATGCTACATTTTAAATACCAAGGATAACCTTGGAAATTTTTTTGCCAAAACTAACATAGTAATCTTCCTAGGCTATTCCACATCAAGCAAATCCTATAGAGTCTTTAACAAATGCACCTTAACAGTTGAAGAGTCTATGAATGTAGTTTTTGATGAGTCAAACAAGCTTAATCTTGGGAAAGGTACTTGTGTAAATGATCTTGTAGGTGCTCTTGAGGAACTCAAAGTAAATGATGATAATCTCCCAAAAGGAGTGGACGAATATGTGGAGGAAATTCAAGAAAACCAATAAAATCAAGAAACAACTCAAGATCCTCAAGAGGTGGAGACCTCACAAAATCTTCCCCAACGCGTGGAGTTTCAAAAAGGATCATCCTCCTACTCAAGTCATTGGAGACTTGACAAAAAGTGTAAGTACTCGTTCTACATTTGTAGCTTTAAATAATCTAGCCTTTATTTCTCAAATTAAGCCAAGGACCATTGATGAGGCTTTGAATGATGAGAGTTGGGTGATTGGTATGCAAGATGAACTCAACCAATTTGAAGAAACAAAGTGTGGAGACTTGTTCCTAGACCCAAAAATAACCAAATTATAGGATGTAAATGGGTGTTTAGAAACAAGTTAGATGAGCAAGGTTCGATCACTAAAAACAAAGCTGGATTGGTTGCAAAAGGTTACAACCAAGAGGAAGGCATTGATTATGATGAGACCTTTACTTCGGTTTCTAGATTAGAAACTATTAAGATGCTTTTAGCTTATGCATGTCGAAGAATTTTAAATTGTTTCAAATAGATGTGAAAAGTGCATTTTTAAATGGTTTTATTAAGGAAGAAGTCTATGTTGAGCAACCTCTCGATTTTAAAAATCATAAATTTTTCAATCATATTTTCAGACTATTTAAAGCCTTGTATGGGTTGAAACAAGCTCTTAAAGCTTGGTATGAAAGGCTTAGTTCTTTTTAAATTGAAAATGGATTTCAAAAGGGCAAGGTTGACACTACACTATTTGTAAAGAAACACAAGCATGATACTCTAATTGTTCAAATTTATGTTGATCACATTGTGTCTGGAGCTACTAATGAGTTACTTTATGAGGATTTTGTTAAGTGTATGACTAGGGAATATGAAATGAGCATATGATGGGAGAGCTCAAATTTTTACTTAGTCTTCAAATTAAGCAAAGCAAAGATGGGATATTCATCAACCAATCCAAGAACACAAGAGAACTCCTAAAGAAATTTGAGATGGATGGTTGCAAAGTAGCTAAGACTCCCATGAGTGTCATAATAAAATTGGACAAGGATGAGAAGGGTAAAAGCATAAATGAAAAGCTTTATAGAGGTATGATTGGCACACTTTTATATTTAACCTTCTCTAGACCCAATATTATGTATAGTGTTTGTCTTTATGATAGATTTCAATATTGTCCCAAAGAGTCTCATTTGAATGTCATAAAAAGAATTTTAAAATATTATATGGGACTTTGAACTTAGGGCTTTGGTATCCTAAAGAAAGATCATTTGATAGATAGAGTTCTCTCTACTGCGGAAGCCAAATATATGGCAGCGGGATGCTGTTGTGCTCAAATCCTATGGATGAAGCAACAATTAAGAGATTATAGGAGAGAGGTTGATCATATTCCTATTAAGTGTGACAATACTAGTGCTATAAACCTTTTTAAAAATCCTATTCAGCATTCTAGGAGTAAGCACATAGATATTAGACACCATTTTTTGAGAGATCATGTTCAAAATGGTAATGTAGTGCTAGAGTACATTGACACAAACAAGCAACTAGTCGACATTTTCATAAAAAGAAAACTAGGAATGATAAATGGAAGTACCTTAGCATAAACACATTTTTCTATGCTAATTGTGTATACTTTTTCATTGTGATGCTTATACTTGTGCATTTCTATTTTCGAGCAAAGCTAAGTATTCAAATTATCTTGGCACAAGATCACCTTCAATCTTTGTGTATCTCAATATTCACACATTAAATCATGGATCAATTTAAAATATGCATGCTAATTAAAGCATTTTTGCTCAAATTGGCAAAAAGCGTGCTCGCGCTTTGGAAGGATGCTCATGCTTTATAAGTCTATATGAAAGATTGAAAATGACCTTAAAAGTGCACTCGTGATTCCTTAGCGCGACCATGGTTTTCTAAAATTATAGCCGCTGTGACTAATTTTTCAAAAGAACGATCGCATTTCTCCTTAGTTTTAGCAAAAAACTAGTAGTTTCAGTATTTTTCAAAATGTGTTTTAATGTCAAACTAGCTATTTTTTGGTCATTTTCTAACCCCCCCCCCCCCCAAGGCTATAAAAGCCACATTTCATAGAATTGCATCACTTTTACACATATTTATATTCAAGCTTTCAAATACTCTTCCTCTCTACTTCAAAACTTCCCAAAATTGTCTTCAACTTCTTCAAGACTAGTATGGGGCCAAGAAACAACACTAGGAGAGGCTCTTCTCCCTTAGAATCCATCATGGAAAAAATAAGGGTATAAATAATGAAGCTAAGATCAAGTTTATGCCATAGAAAGGAAAGAAACCCAACTAAGTAGGTTCTTTGATGAAGAGGTCCTCGTCAAGCTTGGCATATCTCAAGAGTTATACACTTCTCAAAAATGTTAGCCTTAGAGACTTCTTCCTACTCGACTCCATAGAATTAGGTTTTGAGAACCTTACTAAGGAATTCCTTTCCACCTTAGTGATTGAAAACCTAGTTGAAAAGAATCTATTCTTTTCTCAATTTTAGAGGCAAATCCCCACTAAAGAAACCTATTCCAAAGACTCACCTTTTAAAGACCTCAAATCCTTAACACATTGGGTAGTGCATAGGATGATTGCTACTAACATCCATGCAAGAGACAATGGGATTGAAAAAGTGCCATAAAAATATATTCTTTTCTCTATACTATGATCCATGGTAAGCGCATTCTAACCTCTAAATTCTTCCTTGATCATCTTCTTCATCTTAGCAATACACAGAAAAAGTTCATTCTTGTTTCTTCCCCCGTCACCACAATTACCAAACACCTACAAGTCCTAACTCCTCTCAGCAAAATCTTTCTGACCCCTCCTATCTCACCTCTCTTATTAGGATTAGCATTTCTTGAGCATGCCAAAGTTAAAAGACTTAGGCCTAAATTGGAAAGTTGATGGGAATTCTTCCTTCTAATAAGGGAGAATATGGATGATAGAAAGAAGAGGAAGAAATACCATAGATTGCCAAGTGAGCCCATTCATTCCTCTTTCCAAGGATAACCTTCTCTCTGTTTTGAAGAAAATGTCTTAGAGCAAATGGAGAGGACTTAGAATTACTTTCAACACTTGTATGCGGATTTGGTGGAAATCCAAAAAATCCACAAAATCCTTCATTGTCATGTGGAAGGTTAGGAAGAAGAAGAAGAAGAGGCTCCAATTTCCCCTCCTCAAGCAAGCACAAGTGGCTTAAGGAAAGGCAAGGAGCTTATGTTTCAAGAAGTGGAAGAAGAAGAAGAAAATTAATTTCTTTTTTTTTTTATTTTTTTTCTCTTTCTATTTTCTCATGCATACATTCATCTTTATCGATCACACATGTACAATGTTTCAATTAATGCAAGTATTTTTTTATGATCTACTTATTTGTCATTTACTTTTTGTGTCTTACTTTTTTAATTTTGATAAATGGGGAGAAGTGTGCTTAAATTGATTTCTAGGAAGTATGGAGAAGAAGTATACATACATTGATTACTAAGAATAAAAATGAGAGAAATATAACTTAGTTATAAAAATTAAGGGGGAGGAAATGCAAATATTGAGGGGGAGTATTGAATTGAGTAAATCTATAAATCAATTGTTCCTCTAATTTTTGAATGTTAGCTATTAACTTTTCAATTGCACTTATACTTTATTAATTTTGATTTTCTAATCAATTTGGTTATCAAAATCAAAAAGGGGGAGATTGTTGACCTAAGGTGCAATTGATCTCTATTTTAATCTTAACAACCAAATTGAACATTGATAACCCTATGTCTAAATGTCTATATAACAGAGTACCAAAGGAGCCAACCAAAGTCCAAGCACTCTTAAGCTTTAAAGGAAGTCTTGTAAAAAGACCAAAAAAGCGCGAGGCTTCCAAGGCACGGGGGCGCTTTTCATATAATCAAAACTTTACAAGACATTGAAAAGTCCACCTGACATCTTGCCAATTGCATCGTGACACCTAGCATTCAAAGTGTCAAAGCTTCAAGAAGCGCGAGGGTGCTTCATGTTAAAGCTTGAGACTGAAAATAGCAGACGTTAGCACAATGAGAAGTGTGAGAGTGCTTCTAAGCGCTGACAAGGCAAGCGCGAGGGGTTTTCGCAATTAATGCAATGTCAATAACCGTTAAGATATTAGCCATCCCGTCAATTTCATGTATTTAGAGTCGTTGGAGCCCCAACGTCTCTTTTTAGAAAGCGCAAGCACACTTAGAAAGTGCGAGGGTGCTTTTCAGGACTTTAAGCAATGTTTTGCCAAGTCATCAATCTTGCGATTAATAAGTTTTGGACCCATTGTAATGTCTCCAAGAGGTTGGTATGAGTATATATACCCTTCTTAAAGACATAATAAGCAAGTGTGTAATTTAGGTATACCAAAACTCTTGTAAATTCATTTCTCAAATCTTTACAATCAATTTCTTCTTTGTAAATTGTATTAAGTTGAAACTCTTTTTTCAACTAATAGTATAAAGGGTTGTTATCTGAGTCTAGGTATTAAAAACACGAGAAATTAATTATTGAGTAACAATTAATACTCAAGGATTAAGGGACTTAGTGAGCGATTAGTTCAGTAAGGGAAGATGTTTAGTATTAGCCTTGAAAACACCAAGTTGTTGGTGAACTTGTAAAATCCAAAGATTGTAATCTTATAGATTATAGTGGAATATTCAAGTGTGATCTTAAGGAGTGGATGTAGGGAGGATTGTTCCTGAACCACTATAAACCTTTGTGTCATCTTCTCTAACCCTAATCACCCTTAATATTTCTTAAATCCTTGTGTTTTACCTAAAACTATTTATTTTTGCAATTTGAGGTCACCAATTCAACCCCCCCCCCCCCCTTCTTGGTTCCAAAGAACAACATTGTTTCTATTTAGGTCAATCTTAGTGTTTGGGCCTTATGTAAAGCTACAGAGGTCCAATTAAGGTGATTCAAAAATTAAAATGATATACTTTTCAAGGACTACAACTCTTATGAAGAACCCAAGTTTAAATTAGATTTTTATAAGGACCTATAATAGTCCAAAATGTAAAAAATGGGTAAAGACACATTTTTATCAATGATGTTTAGGTTTTCTTTATATTTCCCTATAAATACATCATTAAAACTTAGGGTTTAAGGATGATATTTTAGTTTGAGGAAGAGGCATTCAGTTGGATAGAGAAAAATACTTTTTAGAGAGAGAAAGTGGAGATTGCTATAAAATTGAAGGGAGATTTCATAATTTCTGGAAGATTAAAGTAATGGTTTCTCTAACTCTCAATCTTAATTATGTTTCTTTAGTTATTTATTGTGTTTATTGTTTATCTAGTATGAGTAATTAATCTCTCTACTAGAGTGAAAAATGTAGTCTAATAGAATTTTTTATTGGATTTCAATGATAATTCTATTTAGTTCTTGATTTAATCTTCTTGCGCTTATTATGAATATTGTGACTAATCACCATAATATTTTTATTCTAGGGTTTGTATAATGGACTGAAAGGAAAAGTATAATCTAGGTCTAGGAGATTAAACATAGTGGTTTTAGATAAAGAAATATATCTAATAGACTATGATGCTTGAATTGTTGTTCAATGGGTTTTTATTATTTTTATTACCCTTAAGAGTCAGTGATATCTTAATTGAATACAATCTAATAGCTTGAAAAAGTATTAGAATATCTTAGAAATAATTGCATTTAAGAATTGATAATTTGATTTAATTTCCATGATGATCACCATAAATAAAATATAGATCTCTACTATTTTAAACTATTAAGGTTTCATCCTTTTTATTAATTCTATTTATGATTTCAATTCCTAATCTTTACAATTTAATTCATTTAGTTTATACAAGTTTTTAATAAATATCAATTAAGTTGTCCCTATGGGCAACCTTGATTCATTATCTTATACTCAATCACCCTATACACTTGCAGGTGAAGGTTTTAGTGATTAATAATCTTAAACCTAACTCAAAGAAGTTGGAAAGACAAGTGCGTCAAGTTGAGGGTGATGAATTCTCAACGGAGCAAAAATCTTTAAGAAGCAGCTCTGATTCACTTAATTATAGTTTCGAAGAATTAAAGGGGTTGGTTCATCTTATGCTAAGCATCTTGAAGATAAAGCTGAATCTAAGCCATTTTTGAAAACTAATTTTAATGATGTAGAGGAAGTAAATTTCTCTACTATAGTCAATGAAGAATTTGAAAATGTGGTTATTGAAGATAGTGAGAAAGATAAAGATTTGTCACCGTTAAGTGAGTCCAAAATTGAAGAGATAATTGTTAAAGATGAGGCAAAAGTTGAGTTAATGAAGAGTGAAGAGTAAAGATGTTTTGCTTGATTCCATTGAGCCAATTGAATATATTGAGTTTGTTAGCATTGAAAAAAATTCTAAAAGTTTCTCTAACTGCTTTTGTGAAAGATTTGCAGGTTGATAATGAGCTTGTATTATTCTTTGAGATTATTTATTTGTTTCTTTCATGATATTCAAGTGAAATTTGAGGACAAATATTTTTAAAAATAGGGAGAATGATGAGAACCCATATAGTACAAGAAATCATACTCCAACAAAAAATTCTAATGATGTAAATTCTACTAGCTTACTATAATAAAGAATCATAATTCAATAAGGAGCCCTCATGATATTAGGAGTTTAAGTAATGAAAGGAATCTTAATTCCACTAGAGATCCTAATCCTACTAGGAGTCCTAATTTGATCCAAAAAGTCCAAGTGAGATTGGACTTAATCAAGACAACGGTTTCAAGATACTTTTATCAACTCAATTCAATATATGGAAGCATATCAAGTCAAAATCGGTCCGAAATAAACAAGTCAAGCTATTTGGAGTCCAATACTTAAGAATGGGCCGCTTATTATATATTACTTAATTCCAAATCTCATGTTTAGTTTATAGGCTAGGGTTGGACAAATTTAGGAGGTTATTTGTCTTTTAATTAAATCAAATTTCTCTCTAAATAGGATAAGGATAGGCCACACATGTATTTTAATTTTATTAGGACTTTATTTTACTTTTTTTTTAGTTAGAAAGGTTACCTTTATCCTAATTGAGATATAATTCTTTATTAGTTTAGAATTAGGGTTTTCTAAGGCCTATATAAGCCTAAACAATTTTTTTTATGTTTATAAGTTGTTGAATATTGATTATTTGAATTAATTCTCTTTTTTGTCCTTTATGAACTTGGTGAGTTTATCAAGTGAAGATTTAGTATTTTGCAAACCTAATTTAATTTAAACTTATATTTATGTTAAACAATATTTAAGTCTTTATAATTAAGGTTCTTAAATATAAGTTATTTAAGAGTCTTGTTGAGAGTTAGAGTTTCTTTGTTTGATTAGGTAGCGATTCTTGATAAACACATTAACATTGAGTACGGGTTTGGCACAAATTAGCCACGTTCATATCACATAATGTGATTGTTAAGTTCTCTATCTAGAAGAATGGTTAACAAAATGAAGAGATTCAATCCTATATTTAAAAAATTGGCTCGTCAAAAGAAATTCAAAAAGTTAATATGTGTCTCAGTACTACCAAGTGGAATATACTTTCCGCATTATTACTCCATCAACACAATTGATGATTACTAAGAGTATATTCATTTACATGTATTTGCTGATATTTAATATTTACTTTTATCTTTTATATTAAGATATATTTATTAATTTTTGTTAATAAAATATCTATATTTTTCTTAAAAAAGAAAACATATCAAAATTGAAAATCATAACTTGTTCCACATTGCAGTATGGATAATGAGAATAAAAAGAATACAATTAAAGCTGATGTGGTGGAAGAAGTTTTTGATTTCAGAAAAGATAACAATTTATTTGACTCATATTCCAAACATTGAACGTTTTTTAAAACTGGAATCATTTCTAAAAATTAGAGAAACTCTTAAAAAGAATCTAGAAGTAAAATCCATTTGAAAATTAAAGAAATAGAACAAAAGGTACATATCATTAAAAACGAACCAAGGTAAAGAATTAAGAATAAAAAAATGAAAGATAAATAATTTTCATGAAAATAGACAAGATAAATAACAAAATAAAAATTTATCATAAAAAATCAAATAAAATAAACTAAAATATAAATAATATTTGAAATAAATAAATAATTTTTTTCTTCTTAATGTTAATACAATGAAGATAAAAGAAATAACAAAGCAAGTAAAACTTCTTAGAATTCTTTTTTTTTTTTTTTTTTTGGAAACTTGAGTGTAAAATATATCGAGAAAAGTAGTAAATTTCTGAATGCGTAAAGATAAAAAAAAAATGAGAAAAAATTCGACTTTTAATTCTGAAATCTTTTTCCTATACTTTGTTGGATAAGCAAAGAGTATATTTATCTATAAACTTTGCTTTGACTATCCCAAATTATACCATGAAAATGTCCAAAATAAACAATTCTGGGTAAAAAGAATCTATAATATTATTATTTTAATTCATTATCGATTATATCAATTATAATTTAAATTTAGTTATCCTTATTGTAAGTGTTATAGAGGTAATATTTAATTAATGGCATGCAAATTCAAGAAATAATAGAGGGCTAATGTGTCAATTTGATCCTTAAACTTTTTCAAGGTGCAAATCACTTTAATTTTAATTAAAATAATTAAAATAATATTTGTCAAGGCTAACGTATCTATTAATTTGATTTATAATCAAAATAATAATAATAATATCATCCAACGCACGGATAAACAACTAGTTTATAATTGATTTGACTTATTTTTAGTAACAATGAAAAGCTCATTGTCAAGAGTCTACTCTTTTAATGAAAAATAATAATAGAATTAAAAGTTGTGGGAAATTCATAAAAGTTTATTGTTTTTTAGATAATTAAAGATGAGACTTTAAATCTATAAAAAATTAAATTTAAAAAAGATAGGATCACACATATATGAAACAGTACCTATGGTTATTATTAATAGTAAAATCTTATTTTAATTTTGAAGTATCTTTTTACAAATTAAACACCAATATTTGAAATCATTCATTTTTTTTTATCTCCATCTTATTTTTACGAACCAAACTATCCTAGATGCTTTCAACATCCTAAGATGCATTAAGATCTCTTTTCTTCCAAAACAAACTTTTTTTATTGTATGCTACTTTTTGCTTTTTTTTCACTATATGTAAATATTTTAGTTTAATATAATCAACAAATCTGGATATCATCATTTTATTCTTATTCTGATATAAAAATGAAAATAATATTATTAGAAGCTGTTAAAAATTACTAGTAGATTTGAATTATGCACTTTCCATAATTTTTTTTTCCTTTTCCAATACTTAAATAACTAGTACTATTGCTTCAGTTATAAATATATTCAATTCATAAATTTAAATTAGAGTACGTTACCTTAAAAATATATTTATATTAAAATTAGGCTAATACTAAATTAAATATATAATAATTCAATAAAAATTATAATTATCATATATAGTAGAAGATGAGAAAATTTTATTAATTTATTAATTAATATTTTAATTAAACTTATATAAATTAATATTAAAAATATATTTAATATATTATATTTTAAAATTAAAAATCTTTTTCTAATGAATTACATCGGTGGTGTTTGAATTTTTTAAAATTTAACAAATCAAATAATGAATCTTTTTTTCCTTACAAATTGGTTATTAAACATGTAAATCGCTAATGTTTGGGTGTTTTAGAAGTTTAGTATTGACTTGGAAAAAGAATACGTCCAACACAATTGTTGAGTAAGAAAAGTCACTCAATTAATATGCACGTGAGTTTTGTGTTGTTGTTTTAAGGTTGAAATTACCAATTTATTCTTCCTTATATTTCCTTCAAGCTAACATAAAAGTAAAAGAAATCATAAATACATAAAATCACTTTTTTCTTTCAAAATTACTACTACTAAATTGAACGAGTTGAGTTTGAAAGGCAAGATTTTTTAAAGCAAATCTAAGAAATGGAACTAATATCCTTATGTGTCAACATAGAAAGGTAAATATAATTTATTTGTGTTATTAAGTGATAATAGAACATCATATACTGTGTAGGAATAACTAAAAAAGACGGAATTGACTAAGTCCAAGTCCTAGTAGAATTATAAACTAAGGAAGACCAATCATGGTCGAACTATGCCTCAATGCTTGAGTAATCCAACCCAAATCAGGATACCCTTGTAGAACTAGGACACACTAATATTGATAGGATTAGGAGTTCTCTATACATTTGGCTTATAAAGAACTAAGATATAAGATATTAAGTACAAATATCTTCTACGATTAAGTATTCTCAATAATCTCAATCTCTTTACTGACTTAACCATTGAAGTGAATGGTCGAATAATCCCATCCAGTACTCTTGTAATCTCTCGCAGATATTGGAGCTTAGGTCAACCAATGGGATCTTTGTTGATAGTTGATTTTGTTCATTGAAGTTGTGTTAGGTTGGCATATAAAATAAGCTATGTCATGGATGTTGGTTGTATTGTAGTATCGAAAGAAATATAATCTTTTTTTACCTCAGCCTCTAATTTTATAGTTTGTCGATTGTTTTGTTTATTTTTGTATATTATGTCACTTTCTAGGTTAATTCTTTTTGTTTCTATAAATTTGTGATTACAATTACTTCATTGATATGTTACTTTGGTGGGGGAGTTCTTTAGTGATATAGCAGTAGCTTAATGCATATAGGTGGGGATAAAGTGAGAATAAAGATTGATGTGCATAATTTTTATTTTGTCTTTGAAGGAACAATGAAAGATGAGGTGGGGGGGGCTAAGAGTTTGGCAAATTTGCACTTTAGATTACCTGGTCAAAGCTTAACATGGGTTGAGACTTTTATATGAGTTGTCAAGTGAAGATAATGATAAAAGTAGTGAATAAGCACAAGTCTATAAAGTGTATATTAAGATAAAGCATTGAAGGATTCTTTGAGGGACGGTTTAGAATTTCATCTTCTAGGGTTGAAACATGTGACCTAATTCTAAATGAAGACATTAGTTGTCAAGATTGCAATAATAAGGACATAAAAGAGGTGGGTGGGAAATTTTATAAGATAGCTATAAATAAAGCAAATTCTGATAGTAAAATAAATGGTGGATTCAAAGATAGTCCTATGGATATTAATCATGATGATGACGTAAATGTGAATAATTATTAACTGAACTTGTTTAGTGATTAACTTTATACATTTATATATACAATGGATGCTTGGTATACAAGATAACCAATTTGAGTACAATAAGAATACCACAAGACAATAGAAAAAAAGAATACGTAACAAGTCCTATAGCTGTATGGATTTCTGAAATGTCGAATATGTAGGGAGTAATGGATATCTCTTTATCACCCTCCCGCAAGTTGATCATGGTGGAAATCAATGATTAACTTGGAGCATAACTCAAGAAATGGTTGTTTGGACAAAGGTTTTGTAAAAACGTCAGCTAGCTGGTCTTTAGACTAGATGAACCGAACCTCAAGAATCTGTTTTGCCACTAAATCTCGGACATAGTGGTAGTCAATTTCGAGATGTTTAGAGCGGGAGTGAAAAATGGGCGTAGTGGTAAGGTAAGTAGCCCCAAGATTGTCACACCAAAGAAGTGGTTTAGAGTAAAGACTCAAGACCAATTCTTTTAGCAATGAGAGAACATATTGGAGCTCAACAACTGCATTGGCAATAGCTCGATATTCTACCTCTGTAGAGGATTTGGCCACTGTTCGTTGTTTTTTGGTACCCCACGCAACCAAGTTTGCTCTAACAAAGATACAATACCCAGATGTCGATTTGCGATCATCAAGCGAGCTTGCCCAATCAGAATCACTATAGGCATGAACAATAGTAGAAGAGGAATGAGAAAGAAGAATGCCATGAGTAAGTGTACCTTGTAAATATCGCAATATTCGTTTCACAAAGAAATTCAATGTTGCTTTGAGAGGGAGCATGCATGAATTGTGAAACCTTATTGACAGAGTAGGAGATATCGGGACGAGTCAAGGCTAGATATTGAAGGCCACCAACCAAGCCGCGAAAGAGAGTTCCATCGGAAAAGGATCACCGGGTTAAGAACTAATTTTTCCTTGGTGCAGTGGTGTAGAAATGGAGTTTGATGTCTCCATATGGGCACGAACCAGCAAATCTTTAATATATTTAGATCGCCTAAAATGCGATCCTTTAGACGTCTGGTTACCTCAATTCCAGGAAAGTAGTGCAAAACCAAGATCCTTTAATTTGAATGAGCGACTAAGAGAAGTAATGACCGAGGTAATGAATTCGGTCGCTACCCGTTAAAATTAAATCATCAACATAAACTAAGCAAAAGGCTTGAATGCCATCCTTGTGAAAGACATAGAGAGCTGTAGTTTTGAAGAACAAAAACCAAGTCGAACAAGAGCTTGAGAGAGACAAAGGAACCATTGGCGAGGAGCCCTGACGGAGACCGTATAAGGACTTCCGTGAATTTGCAGACATGAGTAGGGGTAGTCTTTGAAATAAAACCGGAGGTTGAGTCATGAAAACATCTTCAAAGAAGTGTCCCAATTCGAGATACAAAGATGACCGAGAATTATTCGAGAATCGTTAGTTTGACGCATGTGGTCGAATGTTTCAAGAAAATCTATGCCAGGTCTTTGGTGATACCCCTTTGCGACTAGTCTTGCTTTATAGCGATTAATGCTCCCATCCGCATTTCTTTTAATTCTGTAAACCCATTTGCAACCCACAACATTTTGATTAGTTGTAGAAGGCACAAGATCCCATGTATGATTAGTTTGAAGAGCTAGAATTTCTTCTTCCATTGCTTTTGGCCAAAGATGAGATGAAGCCGCTTGCTTGTAAGTGACAGGTTCTATATCATCCGAGAGCTGGGAGAGAAAGAATTGTTTTAGTTTGGAGTGTCCAGATTTGGACTGAGTAAGCATTGGATGTGTGGAAATGGAGGAAGGTGGTTGGGAAGGATATTTAGAAAGGTCTACGACTAAAGATAGGCCAGGTGAGGATGATTTGGTAGATGGAGAGGAGACACGTGGTAGAGGTTGGTTAAAAGAAAAAGAGTTATGATGGTCAGGTTGTGATTGGAGTGAGGAGGTAGAAGGAATATTAGAAAGTGATGTGATTGGAAGAGAAGGAGTATTAGTGGGAGAGTTGGTAGTTGGTAAATCAGGTGGGAAGGTGGCAGTATAAGAGGACAATAGGGATGGATTGATAAAAAGAGTAGAAGTGTTTGATTGTGGAGAACTATCCGAGGAAGAGAGATGAGTGACATAAGGAAATGCTTGTTCATCAAAAATTACATGACGTGAGTAGAAGAAAGAGTTAGAGTCAATATCAAAGCAAATGTAGCCTTTATATAATTTACTATAACCTAAGAACACACAACTACGAGATTTTGGACTGAATTTATTTTTCCTGTAAGGTTGTAACCATGGAAAACACAAACAACCAAAAATACATAACTCATGATAACTAGGCTCGATGGTGAATAATTTTTCAAACGGTGACATGCCATTCAAAACAGATGTGGGTAAATGATTTCTAATGTAGCATGCGGCATCAAATGCAAATGTCCAAAATTTGGAGGGTACGTGAGAATCATGAAGTAATGAGAGTGCAGTGTCAACTAAGTGCCTATGCTTGCGTTCAGCTTGTCCATTTTGTTCGGGTATTTTTGGGCATGCAGAGCGATGTGTAATACCATGATCAATGAAATATTTTGTCAAAGCTTGAAATTCACCAACCCAATCAGATTGGAAAGTTTTGATTTTGCGATTAAAATATTTTTTGACCACATGCTGAAATTTAATAAAAGCATTTAGAACATCGGATTTTTGTTTAAGAAAATAGATCCACAAAGATAACATAATAACGAAAACTATTTATTAAAATTTCTGGAGCAGGGCCCTATACATCAGAACAAATTAAATCAAGAGGGCCACTTGAAACAAAAGAGGATGAAACGAATGGTAATTTATGACTCTTGGACACACAACATGAACGACACAAGGTAGAAGAACTATCTAATGATGCATAAATTTTTGAGCAACGCAAGACATTTTTGACAGTACGATGATTGGCATGTCCTAGACGCTTATGCCAAGTGCTAATGGATGATAAAAAGGCAGACTTTGGTGCGGTTGGAGAGACGTCGGGTGAAGAAAAAATGAGTAAAAACCACCCTTATTCGGGCCGTTGAGCAGCAAATCCTTCGTGCGGAGATCCTTTATTTCAAAATGAGAAGGAAAGAATTCAATAGAGACATTATTTGCATTAGTAAAAGCTGAAAAAGAAATTAGATTAGTA